>NW_028288979.1:0-303750 GCF_059628265.1 Tinamus guttatus
AAGGAGTAGGAAAGAAAGAAGAAATAAAGGAAGAAAGGAAGAAAGAAACTCAAGAACTTGTAGCAATATTTTTCTCCAGAAAGTAATAGTTTCATCTACAAGGCATAATATCCGTGTATGAGTACAAGAAGGAAAACCACTTGAATACCGTGTTTTTTCTACTTGCGAGAAAGGCAAAATTGGCTATATCACACATAAATGATCATGAAAAAAATGAGCATCCTTGAACTGCATGAGGAAACAGTAGGATTGATGCTGATATTCTCCTGTCTTGTTTTGTTATCCTTATAAAAGCTGAATGAGTCTGTTATCTTTTTGTGGATATGTTTTCAGTTATAAAGATCCTGCCCAGTTCACTATTTTTGCTTACACTTTCCCATGTGTTACTATAATTTAGGGTTATGTTTGCATGATTTCAAACTTGCCAGATTTCTGAATTTCCTTCATTTTCGGGTTTATAGCAGAAATGTGAGAAGTTATATTTTACAATCATCATACCACCACATATCAAGACAAATTGTGCACAACTATGGTTCAAATGGAGATTTTTCTTTTCAGCTGTTCTTACTATCCAAACCAGATAGTGAGTAGAATAAGTCAAAGATCATGAATAGAAGTTTCCACATCCCAAAAAATATAACATTTCAAATGCATTTATTATAAGATCTGTATTTGATAGAAATCTACTGTGATAGCTTTTGGGAGCAATAAGTACTTGCTTCAGTACAGTGACTTCAGAAGTTCAAACCCTCAGTTCCTGAATTGTTTTTGTGTCCCACCAGATGCAACTGAGCTGTTTAGATTAGATCTGTTGCATCTTCTGCCAGTTGAAGATTTGTGTTATTGAATCTGCACCAGTACGCACTGGAGATGGAAATGTCTGTGATCTGTAGAGTCATAAAAATCTCCTGTGAGAAGAAGAGGCCAGACCTTGAGAAAGAATATGTTTGCCTGCCTAGGCTGAGCGATAAGGAGCAGGGATGCAGCTGCTCAGCCCGGTTCACAGGCAGCCCCCCCTGGAAACCTGTTGAAGCTGGCCGCTCGGCTGGGCTTGTAGCCAGCTTAACCGCAGATGTCCTCCAAACTAGCTTTGGAGGTCTAACACCCAGAAATGAGGAAGAAGAGGAGGAAGGCAGGACCCTCGATTTGAGGGCTGGGACCCCCGACTGGTACACACGCCTGCGCACCCAGTGGGGGGAGAGTTGCGCAACTAGAGGCGGAGTTTGTCCGCCCCCCCCCCAGGCTGCCTCCTGGGTCATACTGACCCTGCGTGCCTGGATGCACTGGGCATAAAAAGTGGACAGTGCGGAGAGAGCGGAGGGGAGGAGAAACTCCTGACTTTGAGGCCTGCACTGTCTCTGTGGGAGCCGGTCAGCAACTCTCTCTCCCTGATCTGCCAGCTCGAGAGGATGTTCGGGCCCAGATCGGCAGGTATCACCTCGTGAGTAGTTACCCATACTTTGCTGCTTTTATATGCTGTCACCTGAATAAATGCTCGATGTAGTCACCTCGTTCTGGCGTGATTATTGCCGAATCCCGAGCCCATCCGGAACAGCACTGTAGAGATTTGAATGAAACCGAAAAAATCAGGTAGAGATGTTGGAGTGGAGGAAAAAAAAAAAGAAAAATTTGGTAGCAGTAGGAAAGTTCATGAAGCAGTGAATATTCCATCCACACTTTTGATAATGGCCTTTTGTTTCACCGGTCTATTATTGCGAATGCAAGATGTTAACCCTGCGTTTTTCTTCTCTATTGTGTTTTAGATTGCGGAGCCAGAAAAAAAAACATTCTTTTCAATGCAGATGGGCAGAATGGCAAAAGCAGAAGGTTAGTGAAGATCGATGATCAGTCTGGCATAGAGAGCACAAATGAAGTATTCTTACACCCGGGGGGATAGGAGGCATATGCCATGTGAGCTCACAGCTTTTCGGTTTCCTAGGGGTGACATTCCCTGTGGGATACTGGCATATGTTTTCTTCTTCCTCGGTTCTTTTAAAGGCATTTCTCCGTTGCTGTTTCTAATGACTTGCATTATGTAAGGGGTCATGTTGCACATATGTCTATTTGGAGAGATCATGGGTGTATTGTGAGGGGAAAGGACTGGGAAAGCGATCATTCATAGCCAGCACATTTTTTTTTTATTGTTAGTTATGCCTGTGCTCCAGTTTGCTGTGTGTTTTCTGTGTGTGTGCTTTTGGCCCTGTAGGAGAGAGACAATTTCAGCATTCAAACAAGTTGATGTCAAACAATTACCAAGTCTAATCCTGAACATAACAGCTTCAGCTGCAAGGAACCTGGTTCTGTGGAACAGAAAGGAGGCAACAGGCTGAAGTAAGAAGCCAGTTCCTCTGTTACAAGAAACATAAATAAATCGCTGGCTATATTAAAAACATCATTCATAGAAATTTGAGGGGACTTCAGTAAATAGCAGCAGCCTTTAGGAAAACTTTTTAAGATGTGTCCAAAAGAAAGCCATGGAAAAATTTAAGAGGTAATAGTCCACTGAGTTGTATGTGGTAGAGGCTAAACCTATGTCATAGATGCAACAGATGCTTCTCCTAGGACTTCATCTGCCTATCATTGAAGGTTAGTTTTGATGTGGCCCAGCTGTGCTCAGTTTTTACCCTTTGTGGGACTCCCAATGCTGCCATAGCCACCCGCATGTGGCGTTGAACATATTTGCTGGATTCACCCGTCTGTGCTGTGGCCCAGATGGCCATAGAAAAGCAGTCGACCGACACATGGACATATTTTAGTCTGCCAAACTCCGATATATGGGTAACGTCCATTTGCCACAGTTCCAACGGACCGGTACCTCTGGGATTCACCCCAGTCAGGTGGCCACTCGTGAATTGCTGACAATCAGGGCAAGTTTGTATAATCCCTCATGCCGCAGCGTCTATCAGGTTAAACTGTCATCGTAGCACCTTGGCAGACTGATGGAAAAATTGATGGGAACGCTGAGCCTGTTGAAACTTATCCGGCATGGGGCCTGTCCATGCTGGAGCTACCAGCCGATCTGCCTGTTGGTTTCCCTCGGACAGCTCACCTGGTAAATTCGTGTGACTCCGAATATGTGTAATAAAATATGATGCCTCGCATATGTCGAGCATGAGCCAGAGTGTTTTAAAGAGGGCAGAGCTGCATCACTAACTTCTTTCAGAATTGCGCGTTCCATGCGTTGAACAATACCTACTACATACAGGGAATCACAGACCACATTCAGGGCCTGATCCGGCCAGCGCTGAAAAGCCATGACGACAGCACGTAATTCTAGTTGTTGAGTGGAACCACTAAAGGCCGATAGCACCACCTCCTTCCAGACATCTCCCTCTTTCCAGGTTAATGCTGACTTCTGTGATCTCCCTCCGGCGTCCGTAAACACAGTCACTCCCTTAACCAGCGTTGGGGCTTGCCGAGGAGGGCGCTCTTCGAACTGTCCAAGTTTGACCGTGACCGTAAAACAATGGGGTGGCAGGTGGACTCTAACCTGCCCTGGATAGTCCAAGAGGGCAACTTGAAGTGGCACAGAGTTCTGTAAAGCCCACTGTAGGTATTCTGCAGCCAATGGCACAACGATAAAACTGGGTTCAAATCCTGCTATTTCCACTGCCCGAGATCGGCCTTTCATTATCAGCTGTGCAAAAGCTTCTAAACAAGTTGTCACCGTACGCTTGGGTTGAATAGGCAAAAAAATCCACTCGAGTATATGAAGGGGATCTCTATCCTCAAACCATTGCATTAACAGCAGCAGCGGGTAGTGGTTGTGGTTTAGCAAGAGCAAACCCACCGGTTCATCAGGGTCCCAGCGGCTGGCATATGCGGTTGATACCCTTTCGGATACCCTTTGTAGTGCTAGTCTTGCTTTGGGGGAAAGCTCACGTGGGGCATCAACTCTGCCTCCCCCCTGAAGGAGTTGTATGAGGGGTTCTATATCTGCGTTGGAAATACCGCACGCCGAGCGTACCCAATTAATATCACCCAGGAGCTTCTGCACATCGTTTAGGGTAGTGACTTCTGTTCGCAGAAAGAGCTTTTGTGGCCTAACAACTGTTCTGGTAATCTCCCAGCCCAGGTACCGCCAAGCTGGCTGCCGTTGTACTTTCTCCGGCGCTATCTGTAGACCTCCCGCTCCTAGGATCTTTTCCATCTCTGTCAGCAGACTTTCTGCCTCCAGATGCTTTCCGGCTACTAAGATATCATCCATACAATGGTAGATCAGTAGTTCAGGGTGTATCTGACGGATGGGAGTTAATGGCCACGAGACATAGAGCTGGCACAGGGTGGGCGAATTTTTCATACCCTGGGGAAGCACTACCCAATGACATCGCTGCATAGGGGCTTGTTTGTTAACTGAGGGTACAGAGAACGTGAATTTTTCATGATCCTCAGGATGCAATGGTATGGTAAAGAAACAATCTTTTAAATCGATTATTAAGATGTCCCAGTCTTTTGGGATCATCACAGGCGATGGTAAGCCTGGTTGCAAAGCTCCCATATCTTTCATAACTGCATTTACTTTCTGCAAATCATGCAGTAATCGCCACTTCCCAGATTTTTTCGGGATAGTAAAGACAGGCGTATTCCAGGGGCTAGTTGAAGGCTGTATATGATCCTTTTCTAATTGTTCTTGTACTAATGCTTGTAAGTGAGCGACCTTTTCTGTAGACAGCAGCCACTGGTCGACCCAGACAGGTGTACTAGACGTCCAGGATAATTTTATCACCGGTCGCTCTCTCCCAGTGACCGCCGCTAGAAAACCTGTTGATCAGTAACCAATCGCGCACCTAGCTGGCTCAGCGCGTCTCGTCCTAGCAGTGATACTGGTGCATTGGTGACATATGGTTTAATACTGCAGCATCCGCCATCTGGCATACAGCATTGAACTAGCTCCTTACTAACACGCATTGTTTGCAATCCACCTACCCCCTTAACAGGAATTGATGGAGTTTCTAATGGCCAGGTGTGATGCCAGGCAGCCACACTGACAATCGTTACGTCCGCCCCAGTGTCCACTAACATTGAAATTGATGTCTGATGCCCATATGGGTGTTTTAATGTTACCCGTTCCATTGATTGTCGTTTTGAGATGTCCATTGCCAAGTGTATTTCAGGGGTCCCAGTTGAGCCAAAACCCTGTTTCCCTCTGACTTTTGATGTAGATTTGGGGGTCCAGACCATCACATGAATGGTACCCGTAAAGTCCGCATCGATCACACCAGGCAATACAAAAAGGCCTTTGCGCGTAACCGATGAGTGACCTAACAGTAGTGCACTTAATCCTTTTCCCAGCGGGCCGCAAGTAGTGGATGGGAGGCATTGTACACTGGAGTCAGTGAGCATTGCGTCTACTGCGAGGGCAATGTCTGCTCCGGCACTTCCTGTTGTGGCGGCGGTGATGCTATCCAAGTTCCCTGGGATCTTACTTTCATCGACTTTCCCACAATCTTTTCGCCTTGGTCTTAGCCCGGCTCATCGTATCCGTCTTCTATCGGGAAGCCTCCGTTACTTAGATATGCTCCCACAGCTGTTGATCTTCCCTCACCCAACTGATGGCTGTGTGGATAAGAAAGAGTCACCAGGGACCTTCTCAATGTTGAAAGCATATTAGTGTTTAGTGTTGTTTTTCTTTAACCTTATTGTGTGCATTAACCAGTAAATAATTGTTTTGCATTTTAAGTTGTGTTCTTCCTTTTGACAGAGTCCCTTTACACATAGGAAAAGTTGCCTGAAGAGATGAAAAGGATCTAGAGACAGGAGTCTTTATCCTGGATGATACAAATCAATGGCTTATGTGGACAACCAAGATTGCTGGGATACAGGCCTTTTGTATTCTTTGGCCTGGAAGCTAGAGATGTGAAAGCAAAATAACTGAAGCTGAACCAGATTAAATTTTGGAAGATAAATGTGTAAGCCAGTGTGACATTTGCAGTTTTGGTACAGAGTAGGATGGTACTTTCCTGATGCCCATGTGTCTGACTGTTAAGACTAAATAGAAATTCAACAGATATTTGACAAAGCGATATTTTTGTTTTCCTGGAGTTGCTGGACTGTGTTAGCTCCATTATCATCTTCATCTACTACTGTTTCATCTACAGTGTGTGGCACTTTCTAAGAAATACGGCAACAGTGCTCCAGGTGCAGATAATAAGAATTCCCTATCCATAACTGGGCAGATCGCAAATTATCTTTTGACCTGTTTGCCTCCTGGTGATTCTTGAAGGATGAGACAATAATTATAATATTTTACCTACTTGAAAATAACTTTTTTTTTTTTATGTACTGCTGTTTTGTAAGTCTAGTTCTTTTGAGCCTGTTCATATTAAAGCAATTTTACACCTATTTCAAGGCCACTTTCCTAAGTTAATGGCATAGAGCTGGCATTCACATAAAGGAAATGAAATTATTTTGCTAGTAGTATGCTTTAGTCATCTATATAGTGATGATACAGTGTAGAAAGGCACAATTGTATTACATTTTTTTGGATTTAGGTGTTAGGGTTAAAAGTGCCCTGATGTTCATCATGTAGCCATTCTTTCATTGAGTTCATTTTCATTTCTAATGCCCAAGTTGGTTAAGTGCTTTATGCCAAAGGAACTTCTTTTTCTTCTGCCTTGTAAGTCTGTGTTCTTGTTCATTCATCTTTCTTGTCTACATTGCATACTAAGCTGCAATGGACACTGAATGCAGCCTGTGCCTAACAGTGTAAAACCTCCCTTTCACGGGGAGGCAGTGCTGCCTGGGTCCCAGCTATAGGTGATGTAGAGCTGGCCTGGTAATGCTCTCTGCCCAGACTTCTGTCAGGTGAAGAAGAGCCTGCTGCCGTATGCTCCTGAGGAGTCCACACACTTAAACTAGTCAGAGACCAGCGCCACTGTAAAACTCAAAGGTTCGTATTAAACGTGGCATCCTGGATGTAGCATATAAGAAGAGTGGTCTGGGATATGCTCTAATAGCTTCCCAGGGCACTCAAGGTGGAGTTTAAGAAACACATGACTCATACAAGTTTAGTTTGGCAATATGCCAAGCATTTCTTTTCTGGACTATGCTACCAGAGTGTGCTGGTATGGCTTGCTCTTCATTTTCCTTTAGTTTTATGAATTTCTGAGAATATTTCTTTCATAAGCTTTTTATTTTAAAGAGGGCTGTGAGTGATACTTCCAAATTTAGAGTTATTTCATGCTTCTGTACAGAAGCACAACATTGCATCATATAGATTTATTCCAAATGCTTCTGCTAAGAAAGAAACCCTGTCTGTGTTGAGATAGTCTCTGAGTTATGATTGGGAATAGGACAGGAGTGATGAAAACAGTAGAGAGTAGTTCTGTGCCATCTTCACTCCTGATTAAGTTGCTTGTTTTAACTGTGCTGGGATATAGTAGTGTTTTGCATGGGATAAAGTGTGCCTAGAACTTAAGGTGGAAATAAGTAGCATTTAAATTGGAAAACCTAAACTGTGATAAAAATATCAGCTACAGATCAGGTTAGCTAATATTTATTTCACACACGCAACCTGCAGCTGCTTATTAACACTTTATCTTGTTGTTATGGCTGAGATATTACTAAACTTGAGTAATAGTTGGAGAGTTTGACCCAAGAAATTTTAAACTAAACCATGAAGTTTAATGGGCAATCAATGGTAGCAGCTGCAAAATCAAAGGCACAGACAAAAGGACAGTGAAAACCATGAAGTCTGAGATGATATGAAGTATGAAATGCTCCATGCGTTGTGTGACATTAATGTAGAGGCTGGCAAATAACCACTTTAGAAAGCGACATTAGGTAAGTTGGGAGAACTTTTGGAGAAAGAGACAGTGGGTAATCTACTCCTTCTCTAATGTCGTTTTAAGTATTAGGTGTGATGCTTTTTCTCTTCTGTCCTTGAGATACTCTCCCATAGTGTCCTACTTAAAATAGTTTAATTGAAATATTCTGCTTCAGCATTTCATCTCATTAATTCTATTTATACCTCTAGCCTTAATTTAAGTAATTCTCTTCAATACATTTTATGCTCTTCCAATATGTGCAGGCTTTTATGATGCCGCCCTCTGGATATTGCTTAGTCTAGTCATGTACTTTTGCTCAGTTGCTTTACAGTTTTCTCATAAATCAACCCTTCAGCCTTCTATTCATTTTTGTCGCTGTCCTCTGAACTCCCAACAATTTGTCAATATCTTTCTAGTACTGAGTACAATATCCTAAGTGCAGTCATACCGGAGCAGTATAGACAAGACCTGTTATCTTATTGCCTTTACAAAATGTCCCAGAATTCCTTTGGCCCTTTCACCACCATATGATGTTGTAAAATCACATCAAAATCGCTTTCTGCTATCACCCGTAGATCTTTACTAGCTTTGTTACTCTCTGGGTTTCTTTGTTCCTATCTGTTTATTCTTTTCCTAGGCATATTATCTAGCATCTTTCCAAATTGAATCTTATTTTATTATTTTCTGACTACATTTCTAAGCTTGTCAGGTTTCTGTCTCTTATTTCTCTCTACAGAAGCATTTATAACATTTGCAGTTAGGCTCATCATGCAGACTGCATTAGGATACCTTCTTTCTTACTCTCTCGCATTTTTAAATATGTTGAAGAATAGCTATCTATTTATACAACCTGTTAAGTTTTCTACAATGCTAAGTGCATCTGTTGTTCCTGGTCCTTCAAAACATTTTCAGTTTATTTGATAGAATGGTTATTACATTTTGTGTTTCTTCCATGCTTTTTCCCCCCGCCCCTTATTTTTTCCAGATTATTAGTAACCTTTAAACATTAATTATAGTTATCTAGAGGTATTGTGATATTTCAGCAATAATTATAAATGTATTCTGCTTTTGTATGCAAATTGCAACTACTTGAATTCCTGAACCAACTTTTTATTCCTAAGGAAGGTACATTTGAAATTTGGATCAAGGTAAATCAAGCAAATATGATTTTTTATATATAGTAATCATCCAACTTATGGCTATATAGAGCCTATATTTTGCAACCCATGTATCAGATTCTTGCTAATAAAATGACAATAGCAGTCTGAAATGCTCTCTATATCTCTTCATATATACAAATATATATATATATATATATATAACACATATCCCCAAATGTCCTGTGAGCTTGAGAACATGTACTCAACACAGATGAACCCAAGTAAAATAACAAGAACTTGTAGTAGGAATGAGATGAATTGATGATTTGCTCTTAAAATTTATTTCCCTCTTTTTTTTTAAAAAAAAAAAAAGGAAAATATTGTGAAAGCACAGTTTAAAAGGAGAAATTTATTGTTTTTTCTGTGTCATTCGGTAAGACGATCACGACACACATTTAAGTGTTTCTTGTGTATGCATTATAACATCTCCTTCCATCCTCAGGAAGCTTGGATGAATTCCTGCGTCAGAGGAGCTAAGATCTAAGATGCAGCTGCTCTAACTTTACATGCACAGGTATGTATGTTCTAATTTATAATGATGTAAAAAATTATAGTAATATTAAGTTTTCACCTGTCTACTCAGAAAATGATGTTAGGACAATGCATTTACAGTTTGGGAGTCCCTGTATTCAAATGTCTTTACACAAGCACACCTGCAAAATCATATAAAAATGTTAAAATTCAAAATCTGTTATTTGAAGATCAGTAACTATCAAATTTAAGGCTAATACCCATCCTTAATTTTTCCTCTAATATATGTATTGTTAATATATGACATTATGTCAACTGTTATATATTATATTTATGGATTATATAGATGCAGTCCTGTACTATGTTATTTCATAAGTCTCCTGTCACTTTGATGCAGTTAGGTCTTCAAGGTTGATAGGATTTGAGGATCTGGCCCCATTTTTATATTGATAACATAGCTGTGCATCTTCAGCTGATTTCTGTGGAAGTATACCTTGATTTCAGGCTCTGGTCATGCTGAATGTGATGTCAAGGAAGACCACAAAGTAAACTGCTGCTTTGCTTGATACTTATGGGCTAACTAATACCTGTAGAAAGTTCCACTTTTTCTGATTTTAACTCAGCTGCTTTCTGTGTTCTCATTTGCTTCACATCATGCAGCTAATAGAGTTTCTCCTCTACTGAATGTTTCCATCTTAAATTTAAATGGGATTAATGCTGTGAAAAATTATTTTTAAATGATTAAGTTAATAATCTGGAAATTATGGCTCCCCAAATAAAGCGCTATAGCTAGCACAAATTTAAGTATTTATTGCAGTTCAATAGAAACTCTTGCCTATATATTTGTGTGTGTGTGTGGTTACGAGTTACCCAGGTTTTAATTCCAAGACACCCTAATTTGTAGCCATAACTGATTTATCTTCTTTTTATTTTACCTGTGGAGACTTAGCAAATAGTGAGCATATTCTTGATTGCAGCAACAGCTGTAGATATTTCCAGGGGTGATATCACAAGCTAGGTGCCTGTCATAAATCTTGGCTTAATTAAAAATTGGGTTATAGCTGAGTGGACATCTTCTTTTCTTTAAACCATATATATATATATATATATATATATATATATATATAAAGTCAACAGATCATTATGGTGAAAGGTTCCATCTTCTGTATTTTATCTTTATGTTATTGCCGAATCCCAAGCCCATCTGGAACATAATTGGCGACGAGAATGGGATTCAGCAATTAAACAGTGGAACTCACTAGTGGAGTGCATAGCTAGGGGAGGTCGTGCCACTGGATAGAAATTGTGTTCGTGCTGTTTGTGTCTGTGATCTTTATTGGCTACTGAAATAGTGGAACTCACTAGTAGGGTGCATAGCTAGGTGAGGTCGTGCCACTTGATAGAAATCGCGTTCATGCTATTTGTGTTTTTGGTCTTTATTGTGTGTGCGACATGCGGTGGTTCTTTTTCGGGAGAGCTGCAGGCAGCACTGGTGACTGCAGGGAGGATGCACCTCCAAGCGAGCATCCTGAATGGGGGCCAGAACTGTGGAATGCTCTATGGGACCGATGGGAGACCTGCACCCAGGTATCTCCAGAACCATGGACCCAGAAGGATCCCATGGCAGTGTTACAGTATTGGGGTCAGTTTGGGGAGACTGACCGTACTAAGGACTCCGTCCGACTGGAACATGCTAGTCGGATGGGAGGTGCTCTGCTGTGTGCATGTAAGATGTTAGCGGGGCAGTTAAAGGAGGAACAGGAGAGGAATCAGCTCCTCCAAGAGCAATTACAGGCAGTCTGAGCCACCCAGGTGGTGCAGAGGCAAGCTCTGCTGGAGGTCAATGATCAGAGGGAGCTCCTGGAGCAGGAATGTGCGAAATTGGCAACACAGTATGTGGTACGAGTGGTAAAGAACAGGAGAGGGAGAAAACCAGGGCAGAAGGGGAGCTGGGTGCAGACTATTATCACCAACCCTGACAGGGACCCAAAAACTTGGGATGGGGATATTTGGGAATCAGACGAGGAAGACCCCACATGTTGCCTGACATTGGCAATCATCTACTCCGTCCGCCGAGGCGGCCAGGCACGTCCAACCCGTGCCCGGGCCAAAGAGCACAGACACCAATATGAGGATGCTGCAAATGGCGTTTAATATACGCAGGCTGGATCTTATAAAGGTAGCAAAGGCGGAAGCATGCCTATATAGCCAATAAGCGTTGCTCTTTACCTAATATGGCATATGCCTTAGTTCCCTATTCTTCCCGTACATCGCGAGATCTTCCGAGCGCCGTACCCTACATCTCCCCCTCCCCATGTTAATCTAAATATCCTAAATATCACTACTTTGAACAAGCTGCTAATAGCGTACATTGTGACTGCCTTGTTTCTGTGAGCGTCGTAGCTGATGCAATACATAGTGGATTATACATGACAAAATAGGCATGCCGCAAAAGACACCAATCAATACCATAATGATAATCAACCCAAGCTTCCACAATCAATTCAATTGAGCCAGGATAGTAATCATGTCCAGATACTGTTGCCTATGTTCTCAAGCCATCTCCAGTTTCCTGGGTTACGTCTTATCATCTGTAGCAGATCTGATCCTACGTTTTGAATGGCCTCCGACCTCTTGTCGATCTTCTCGTAGTCTTTTGTGGTCAGGCAACAAAATTTTAGGTTTTTGAATGTTCTGGACCGGCCTCCCCCCACCTGGAGAATCTTGAAGATTACGTTGATGGCCTCGTGATGTGCTTTGAGTATCTGGTTGACATCCCTAAGACCTGCCGCTATCTGTTGAGACAACGTGTTTACTGCTTTATTCGTCCGCAACAAGTGACAGGTCGAGCTTTGAATTTTGTATAGCCCTGTTGATCCTAAAATCGGGCCGAGGCAAGTAATATTAGCATTCACCAGGACGAGGAATGGTGCCTCGCTCATATTACCCGGTAAAAAGACATCAGGTGACATGGGGGCAAAAAATTTTACAAGGGTTGGAGGTATTTTGTCTGGTGGTAGGTATGCAGCAGCCAGCAAGCATAGCGCGCTAGAGCAGGAAACGTTTCAGTTGGGGAGAATTATAGTACCGTTCGTCCATCTTGTACCTGAGTGTCTAACAAGTCTTCGGGTATAATCCACTCCCTGTTTCCTTCATCATCCCCGCAGCTAAATCTTCCCACACCTCTGCCCATATTTATTGTATTATAACTTTCACAGGTGGCAGAGGGGTCTGATGTAATCTTTTTCTCCCATTTCTGAGCCTTCTGAGTGACTATCTCTAGGTACCCTGTGAAATTCACATGATGGGAGCGGTATGTCACATTAACATATGACCCATATGGTGACCATGATTCCCCATACACTGTCCCACTAGGCAGTATTGTGAGATTTGCTGCTCTTCGTGCCATTAATTTGCATAAAGCGTTATCTGTTAGCAGAGCCGCAAAACTTACAAAAGCAAAGCATGTTAGTGGATTGTGTGGAAGGAGCGTTTGTAGAAGAATTGTTTGAAAGCAGGAACTGAGGAAAACTAGGGCCTCACAGCTCTGGCATTACAGAGGCCTGCTTGGGGTGCTGCACAGTTACCACTTCTAGGATGGTTGGTATGCACGGACTCTGCTCCTCCACGGTTCCCTGGGCAACGCAATCTGCCCTCCTCGCAGCTGCGAAAGGGAGTAACGGAGGATGGAGCGGGATGAAAGCTCCACGGCCAAACTCTGTTGCACTCCCTTTGCTGGGCTGCTGATAAGCTGCACAGTGGCTGTCTAATGAGAGATATACGATAACAAGTCCGGTGCTGAGCCAGCAAAAGTGGCAAATGATGAACTTTGCTTAAACTTTGCTCATTATAATGTGAAAACCGTACCTCCATCTCAGAAGTTACCCGCCTCCGAGGTACGACCACCCCTCACTGAGCATGCGCTTTAGATTTTTGGTTGACTGTACCTTTAAATGAAAGCGAGAAACTTTTCCACCAATCAACAACAAGGTTAAGTATGACTTTAGTCACTCAATCTCCACCTGAATGTAAAGAAAAGTATAAAAGGTGAACTAAGGATGACAAGTCTGGAGGGAAGAATTCATCGTAACTCCTGGGTCAGTCGAGAGGCTGAGCCCCCTTCCCTCCCCTTGCGCCGGGACGCTGCCTGAGGAGACTCGAGACTGGACGTCTTCTCCCATTTTCTGGGGTGAGTGATGATTGCACATTTGTACATCAGAGCTAGCTAAAAACCCCATGCTCTAGTAGAGAATTTCCTGTACTAACATCCGAAACCTGCTTTGTAAATGCTGCACTTGAATAAATCATACTGTTTGTGAACTCGACTATTTGTTTTGGGGGGGGCAATCGGACCTACAGTTGACAGACTGTTCGTGAATCCGATACCTTTTTTGATACCTCCTTCCCCCCCCACCACCATTACCACTACGGCTTTCAAACTGCAACATTTTCAACACAGGTTGAGATCAGGACTTTCCCCTTTTTCCACCCCGGTGGGGAGGCAATAATGGGATGCGCCTCTCGCCCTCGCCCATTGTCGGGCCTAGGATTCTGTGTTTCCTGGTCGACTCCATACAACCTGTATCAGCAGGATAACGCAAAGAGACCCTTTCCTCGTCTTGCCATGTCGATCGTTTGTTTTGCTGTTCTCCAATATTTCCTTTTCAACCGGACAAGGTGCTTTCTTAGTAGGTCGGGGTCCAGTCGAATCCTCCATCACTGAGGTGTATGGGTTGTGAGGTCATCCCACCAGCTGTTCCTCCTAAAAGCCACAATATACAGCTAATAATAACAGTAACACTTCTTCCTCCCATGTTGTTCTTCTGCAGGCTCACACTTTCCACAGCTAGGGTACCAGCTGCCTGCCTGCTACGTTTGATGTATCCGAGTTTGCTTCCAGCCAAGGTCTCACCCATTTTTGCTGGCACCCATCTGGTTCCAGTATCTGTAACGATACAAGCATACCCTTTTCCCCAGGTTATTAAGCCCAAGGATCCCATCCAGTTTCCCGTGTTCCAGTCTCTCAGCATCACCTTACACGGACCCGACTTTACTTCTGTCAGGCCTCCCTTTAGCCCAACCCTGTGTTTGACCATCAGAGGGACTAGGCTATCCTGGGGCAATCTCAAAATTTTAAAACATATTCTGCTCTTGCCAATTTTTCGTTTTTCGTAGCTGGCGTTTCAGCGTTTGGTTCATATGTTCCACTATGTCATGGTCCTCAGGATGTAATAGTATGGTGAAAAAACAATCTTTTAAATCGATTATTAAGATGTCCAAATCATTTTGAAAGGTTCTCAATTTCCATTTCTATTTATGTTTGCATAGCTTCAATTTGGTTTCCTCCCCAGAAATTGCTTGGGATTTCTGTATATTAAGGAGGCCCCCGCTCCAGTAGCATTGAGGCTTTTACAATTTGTAAGGACTGTTGCAGGTCCTTCCGTGTCAGTTGCACTGGAGCTTGGCCATCGCTTCATTCTTGTTTCCCATGCTGAAGTACTTCCCTAGTCTCTTTCCAAGGATACAAGTCAGAGTACGGCTCCCAGTCCTCCATCGGTGGGGTGGGTGGGCGGGGGAGGTGGGGGGGGACGCCGTAGTCTGAGTTATTCCTGGCTTTCCCACTTTCAAATTCTAGACTTTCTTGTTGTGCTTATTTAGCCCTCTCTGCTGATATATATATTACACAATAAAGATCTAAAAACCACAGATACAAACAGCACAAACACAATTTCCATCCAGTGGCACGACCTCACGTAGCTGCACTCCACTAGTGAGTTCCACTGTCTCAATTGCCTAATCCCATCCTCGCTGCCAATTAGGTTGCGAATGGGTTTGGGATTCGGCAATAATCACACAGAACAAAGTGGCTACGGCTATTCAGGTGAAAGCACGTTAAAGAAGCAAAGTATGACTAATTACTCGTGAGGTAATACTTGTCGGCAGGACACTGAGACTGAACATTCTCTTGAGTTGGCAGATGAGAGGGTTGCTGACAGGCTCCCAACTCAGCGGGCGTCCCCGCAGAGGCAACGTGGGTCTCAGTGTTAGGAGTCTCACCCCCCCCTCTCTCCGCACTGTCTGTTTATGCCCGGTGCATCCTGCCACGTAGGGCCAGTACGTGCCAGCAGGCAGACCAGGGGGCGGACAAACTCCGCCTTCAGTCACATAACCTTCCCTCCTGGGTGCGCAGGTGCGCATGTCAGTAAATTGTCCCAGTCGTCAGTCTGAGGGTCCTGCCTTTCTCATCTCCCTCCCTCTCGGGTGTTTGACCTTCAAACTAATTTAGAGGATGTTTGCAGTTAAGTTGGCTACAAGCCCGGTCGAGCAGCCGCCTTCAGCTGCTTTTGGAGGAGGTCGGCTCTGAGCCTGGCTGGGCAGCCACCTCCGCACTCCTTATCGCTCAGCCTGGGCAGGCAAACATCTTCTTTCTCAGGGTCTTGGATCCTATTTTGCACAATAGTTTTATGACTCTACATATCATACAAATTTCCACCTTTCAACCATGCCTCGTGTCGGCATCAATATACAAAGGATACAACACATAATAGAGATGAACATAGCAAATAGAAATAATAGCCCTAATAACGGTTTCCGTCCTCACTTAAAGCATTACAGTTCTTCAACCCCACTTTTAAAGACAGATCAAATTCCTCTGCACCTCCCTCCTGGCTTTCATCAAGCCTTCAGCAACATAAGTTTCCTTGATCTCATTCGCCTTCTCTTCCCCAGCCCCCCTTTCTCCTTTTTTCAAGGCGATCTAACAAGCGGAAGCGGGGGCACAGACAGTGTAGGCGCTGCAGGTGCAGGCACAGAGGCAGGCACGGGCGGGGGGGTTAGCGATGGATCTCCAAACACCAGCGGTTTTCAGTGGCGTGGCGGTCCCGGTCCTGAAGTGCTTGCAAAGGCTGCCGTGGCTCCGATGGCCACTTTGCTTTTGGCTTTCACATCGGGTTTGAATACTAGGTGGGGCTCGGCTTTGAACCCATTCTCTCTGCACCAGATCGAAAGCTTGCAGAGGGTCTGTTCATCAGCCTCTGTCTGCACTCCCACTGCTTCGCTCTTCCCGAGCGCCTCCCGTGCTGCCCTCCAAGTCTCCCTCTCCTCCCTTGCTCTCTGGAGGACCTGCCGTATCACTCCCCATGTCTTTAGATCTTTCGCACTCCCTTTAGACATACCATATTCCGTTAACGCGGTGGTACATCTCTGCCAGTGCTGAGGGAATAAAACTTCCCCGGCACTGTTAACCGCCCCTTCTTCAAGGAGCCGCTCAATGCAGCTCTTAACTGCGTTCGATTTCATAGAAATCCCCATTCACGAGCACACGATAATACGACCTTGATTATCACTTCCATGATCCGGATCCCTCGACCGCCTGCGGTCCGCCGCCTCGGAGTATCACGTCGGGGTCACCACTTGTTGCCTGACATTGGCAATCTACTCCGTCCGCCGAGGCGGCCAGGCACGTCCAACCCGTGCCCGGGCCAAAGAGCACAGACACCAATATGAGGATGCTGCAAATGGCGTTTAATATACGCAGGCTGGATCTTATAAAGGTAGCAAAGGCGGAAGCATGCCTATATAGCCAATAAGCGTTGCTCTTTACCTAATATGGCATATGCCTTAGTTCCCTATTCTTCCCGTACATCGCGAGATCTTCCGAGCGCCGTACCCTACACCCACACCAGAGGAGAAGGGCCAATCGCAGGACAAAACAAAAAGGCGAGCTGTCCTGGTAATACGAAGGAAAGCTGTGCTGCCAAGGCCAGGACAAGTGGTGCGACAGGATGAACTAACCGATTTTATCCCCGAAGATATTAAGAATCTGCTAGCGAAATATAAACAACAACCCGGGGAGAAACCACAGTCCTGGTTGGTAAGGTTAATGGAAGAAGGGGCTGATTCAGTGATAATTGACAATGTCAATGCCTCGAGGTTTTGGGGGTTAACTAATGATGTGTATGTACAGTCTGCCCTGTGAAGAGTGGATGGAAGCAGCAAGAGTCTTATTGCTGTGATAGCTGAGGGTCTCGCTTACCGCCACACTAATGATGGCGATTGGCCCCCATCCAGCTCCTCCTGTGTAAGTATAAGACAAGCATGCCAGATGCTTAAGGCAGAGGCCGTGAAGATTGCTATAGAATTGGGAAGTCCGCAGCTTTATCTGCAACAGCCGTTGTTACCCGGGATGCGAAATAGGTTGTTGGAGGGATGCCCAGGAGTGTGGCACCCCTATCTAACAAGGAAACGCTATTGAGAATGTAATTGAAAAGTTGCAACAGATAGGGGACCTTCCAGGATTGGCATTAGAGGTGGATGGAAAAGGCAGCAGTGAGAAAAGAGGGCTGAGTGGGAACGCGGGGTCGGAATCCGGGGAGCGAGCTCGACTCTTCCGTCTGCTTTTACAGAAGGGCGTTGATAGACAGGAAATTGATGGGAAACCAACAGAAGTATTATGCCAACTAGCACGCCGATATAATGTCCGTGCGGTCCAGGCTGCGAAGCAGCGCTCAGGAATAATGTCCAAGGCTGATAGATCACAGGTGTTGCACCCGCGGGAGGATTTAGAGCGGACAGTGTTAAGATTCAGACCGAAGGAGAAGCTGGAGACAGTTTCTCCCCCTCAGGAGGGGCTTGGACGCCCAAAACAAGAATAGGGGCGTGGCCAAGCTCCAGTGTCCGAAGGGTTCCAATGTAACATCACTCGCCAAGACGATCGTTCGTTCATTACACGTGCCATTTATGGTTCGGATCAAAATAGACAAATGGTTTGTGCCTTGGTGGACACGGGAGCGGAGGTCACAGTAGTGCACAGGAACCCAGAAAAGTGCAAGGGGGAAGTAATCCCTGTTTGGGGTTTAAGTGACCAGCCTGTCAAGGGAAAACTTGTGACTGACTGCCATCAAGCCATACACCAGACTCTTGAAGCTGCTGGGGTGCTGCAACCAGGGAAGGTTCAGGTGATCCAATCAGAGTGCTCAACAATAGAGGATTCACCAAAGAGTGGACACCCCTTACCCTGATGACAAGGATACCCCGTGTGAGTTGTGCAGTAGCCACCTTGACTGTAGCACATGAATCTGGAGCGAACTCTAGTCTCTTCCCTGCGAGGGAAGGGTTGGTATTAAACCATAGAGGAATACTTGAATGGGATCCCGGGGGAGGACTTCTCAAAAATTAGGGCAAAAGCTGCCCTCCCCCGCCTTTTTCCCAGCCCCCTCCCCTTCCCTTGTGAATGGACCACATGTTCCAGAGGAGGAGGAGGATTGCGAGCCCTACTCTGACTTGTATCCTTGCAGAGAGACTAGGGACATAACTTCAGTATAGAATACAAGAGTGAAGCGATAGCCAAGCTCCAGTGTGAGGGGCACGGAAGGGCCAGCGACCCCATGTAGAGATCATTAGTTGTGCTGTAAGCACTGGGAATTGAACAAAATAATGTGTGTTGCACCCAGACTCAGATGTGGGTGCAGAGTGTCGTTGCAGGTATACTGAGAGATGGAAACAACGGAGTCTTCCCCATCGAGATCTGAAAAAATTGTGTGGAACGCGGCCACAGAGAAAGAGCAACAGCTTCAAGTGTGATGGAGACCTGCAAACTTCACCCATGACCAGGTCCTATGCGCAGTCATCACCTACATACTGACCGTGGCGAATGTCACCATCGAGAATGTTTATCTGTGCTCTACCCGCCCCCACCCCCGAAGATGATGCCCTTAAAGTGAGCAATGTTTCCTTTTGATACCGAAGAGGGCGGATGCCATTATGGGATCAATCCGCAGAGTAATAGTAAAACCGTATTAGCTTATGTAGGGAAAGGATGTGTGTGTTCTAGAACAACATGTAAATACATGCTAAGTAATGAAAGTCATAACCAGACTGTGTTCAATGACTCTAATACGTGTGCTCACAATGTAGTTATTATTAGAGGCTGTGATTTTGTGTATGTTACCCATGTTTAATGACAATCTGTGTGTGTGCTGCCATAATAGCGCCTTGCTACTGTATGAGACAAGTGAGACACTACCTTGATGACCAGCTGAATTCTAAGCGCCTCCTACCATAGTCAAGGGCAAGACTGGGTTGGCCTCTGTGTTTGCCACCAAGAAGAACCTCGAGCTCCGCTGTCGGCTGCAACCCATTAGGCGTTGAGCGGTGGGGACACATGCCATGCCAGACCTTGATGTGAGTGATGGCCACCTCTGTCTCTGAGGGCCATCTAGGAGGCGAATGTAGGCCAAGCGGCCTGCTACTGGCATGAGTGACAGTTAGCGTAATTAACTTGTGCTCAGAACCACAGAACTTGCCTGAAAAATTGCTTATGCTAACTCTGCTGCACGTAGGCCCACTGGACTGCTTACGCCACCCTGCACAGTAGGGCGGCTTACTATTTTAGGGACCAGGTTCAAAAAAAAAAAAAAAAAGAGAGAGAGAGAGAGAGAGAGAGAGAGAGAGAGAGATGTAAGAACATCATTGATCTAGGGATCACTGCCGCACAAGCACTGACCACGCTATGCAGACCAGGATGCTGGCTAGCAAAATCCTGCAGTGCTACAACAACAGCTTTGCCATCATTGTTAGTAGATGTAGACTCGGCTCGACACGCAACCTTGCTGCAACGGCTATGCTTCTGCTTATGCATGACCGCAGATGTGAGAAGGCAGGGGCATGTGCTGCATGACTAAGCGATCATATCACGTCTATGCATGCCCAGGTCTGGACGTTACAGGACCTGACTCATCAATTGAGAATGGATGGTGATTGGACTCCATTTGGACGATGGACATGGGGTTGGCCATTGCTATAGAAACTGTTATTCAAGCTGTTATTTCTATTTCCAATATTATCATATGCTGTCTTCCTTACATAGTGATGCTGACACGAGGCATGGTTGAACTGCTATGAAAGCATTATGTGTTCGGGTGCTTGGCTACGATAGATTGACCTCTACAGATCGCAGGGTGGTATGTATAGGAGGTGGGAATCCTTATGATTGTTTATGATCTCTACAGATCACGGGGTGGCATGTATTGGAGATGGAAATTTCTGTGATCTGTAGAGTCATAAAAATCTCCTGTGAGAAGAAGAGGCCAGACCTTGGGAAAGAAGATGTTTGCCTGCCTAGGCTGAGCGATAAGGAGCAGGGATGCAGCTGCTCAGCCCGGTTCACAGGCAGCCCCCCCTCTGAAACCTGTTGAAGCCGGCCGCTCGGCCGGGCTTGTAGCCAACTTAACCGCAGACGTCCTCCAAACTAGCTTTGGAGGCCAAACAGCCAGATATGAGGAAGAAGAGGAGGAAGGCAGGACCCTCGAATTGAGGGCTGGGACCCCCGACTGGTGTGTGCGCCTGCGCACCCGGTGGGGGGAGAGTTGCACAACTAGAGGCAGAGTTTGTCTGCCCCCCCAGGCTGCCTCCTGGTTCGTACTGACCCTACGTGCCAGGATGCACTGGGCATTAGAAGTGGACAGTGCGGAGAGAGCTGGGGGGAGGAGAAACTCCTGACTTTGAGGCCTGCGCTGTCTCCACGGGAGCCGGTCAGCAACTGTCTCTCCCTGATCTGCCAGCTCGAGAGGATGTTCGGGTCCAGATCGGCAGGTATCACCTCGTGAGTAGTTATCCATACTTTACTGCTTTTATATGCTTTCACCTGAATAAATGCTCGATGTAGTCACCTCGTTCTGGTGTGATTATTGCCGAATCCTGAGCCCATCCAGAACACACAGGTTATATCATATATATAAAAAATCTGAAGATGAAAGGAATTAGTAAAATATCCCTCAACCTCTGTACTCAAATTAATCAATCATTAATTAATTATGTGAAATAATTTATTATTCTAATTATATTACTTGTGAGATCTAACCTCATCAGGTATGAATCTTCCAGAAAGGAGGTGATGGTGGCAATGCAAAATAAAAAGCAACAAGGGCAATGATTATAATCTTGCAATATGCAACAGCAGCGAACCAAACTAAACAGGCCAGATAAAATAATTACAGTCAGCTAAATAAAATATGTCTCCAAATACTGTGACAAACAACCAAATTGCTAATGAAGCAGCATTTCCATGATGAAATGACCTTACTTCAGAGGCAGAAAAAGCCAGAGTGGAAAAAATTGAAGAGGTATTGATGCTTTTTTTTTCCTGTGAAGCTCTGCTAATAATATTACACAAGTATTATCTGTTGTTCAGAGAAGTAATATTAACAGATGCTGTTTTTTTTATGAAATAGTGGGATGTGTTTTTTTTTCCAGTGGAAAAAGTAAAGCAAATGAACCTGGCATGTACAGGATTAAACCTAATTTTCCCCAAACATTTCACATGCAGCTCTCTTCTTTAAGTCTCTAGTGTAAAAATAAAAAATAGACTTCCTCTTTCAAGTTTTTGCTTTCTCATTGACTACTTTGATACAGCCAAATGCTTCTCATTTTGAATCCTATTGAATGAAGGAAATGCAATATATTTCAATTACAGTTGGGCTAATCTCTCTGCCAAATTTACTGGTCTATGTAAAACTATGATGAGAGCACTGGATGAAATCCATAAAATTAGACATCTTTGGCTGAGTTGCTCACGTCAGAATTATATGTTTAAATGACAAAACTATTTTAAAGAATGGACCTTGATGATTCCTACTTTATAGTAATATAAATGCCACCAAGAGTCAGTCCTGATGGATGACAGCATTATGAAAACACAGCAAATGGGAGACCAACAGAGTCCATTTCTAAATTAGATTTATAAATTCAACCATATGAGAACAAGCTATGTAGATGGTGCCACATCAGGAAATGGTCCACATTAGAGAAGGGAAAAAAAAAAAGTGATCATGACATTTCTCCCCTGTATTAAATTATCACATACATTTCACTCTCCATCTTTCACCTTTGTTTCCATGACTATTGGCTGAGGTATTGTAAAAGTAATTGCTTCTCCAGAAAAGACTAGTGTTCAGACTCACTGTATGAAATAGGCTTGGCTTACTTAATACAATAAAAGTTTTAAAATTTGAGCAAAAATAGAGATGCTTTCCTGTTCAAACCCAGTGACAGAGCATATTTTATTAGCATGGTATTATGCAGCGAAACAGTCCGAACAGGTGGAACTGCATACAGACTGAACTCCTGCAAATGAAACCATGCTAATTCCATTTTTCCCTACCAGGTGAATATGTTATTACAGCAGGATGGTGTAGCGTTTACCATATCCATTAACCAAGAGGCCCATTCACAGATCCTGTCCATATAAATACCCCTATGATTCCTTACCTTGTGTTTAAACAAGTATGAAATGCTTGCAGTAGCCAAGAAGTCTTATAAGTCACTAGTAAGTCAAACTTGTTATTAATTTAAGGCCCAATGAAGTCTCTGTTAACATTCACTTAGTTTATAAAATTAATTTAAAAGCCTATTAAAATTAATTGCCACTCGCTTCGCATGTGGAAAGCAGTCCGGCCATGTTAGCTCAGTGCTTCATGCGGGATAAAAGAGCCCTACTGAGATGCAGATTGCATGGCCTGAACCGAGCATATTCCGGCTACAGATATCCTGCTCCCACTACTGATATGTCTGAATGAAGAGTTAGTTCACGTTTCTATATTGCATCTGCACGGTGTTGCCTCATGCAGATGTATGCTGCATGTTTCTGCTAACTGAGCAGCCCTCTCTCTGATGTGACGGTGCCTGAGTTATGACTTGAAATAGGATAGAGAGGTAGTGGGCTGTTCCGGCATCTTGAGAAATCTGGACAATTTGGAGTTGAATTCAAAGCCTCTTATGTCAATGGAAAGGCTGTCCCTTGATGTAGGATGATACTGCATTTTTAGGTGCCCGTCTGCTAAAATGGTGGTATCATTTTGTGTGTAGAAATATCGCTTTTCTATCCACCTGACAGGAAGCTGGTCTCTCCAATATTTTTGCCAGTTGTATCAGTCCAGAAGTGGGTAGTAGCTTTGGCAACCTTTATGAGGATGGTGTTATACAACATTGCTGGAAATTAAGAAATGTAAGTGAAGAGAGAACGAAGGGCCTGGTGAGGACAAAAAGGCACAAGCCAGGACATAAAGAATTTGTCCTACTGTAGCTGAATGAAGGTGAGGAGAGGAAACAATTTAAGGTGGCTTGTTGCCTTCAGTACAGGCATTTCCTGACTTTTGGGGATTAACTTTCCAACATTAATGGTTGTTTTGGGAGTCTGTTTTCCACAAAAGTTTGTAGCACCTATTGATCCCATCAGAGCTCTCTATATGGGCTAGATATTCAAGGAGAATGACAAAAACATCCTCGGTGAGTTTCAAAAACACTTGTAACAAGAAAAATGTGTGGATTTCATAATTTCTGGTTTAATTTTATCTTCTTACACAGGCTTTTTTTCTAGATCCTTCTGTCCTTGGCCTTCCAATGAACTCTCTGCCCCATCCCTCTGTTCATCTCCATGTCAGACCCTTGCTTGTGTCCTTTTCACTTTTTGTGTCAGAAGTGAAATTTCAGGACTCAGAATACTTAGGCTTAATTTCAGATACTGTGGAAATTTGAGCTTGACGGAGACAATGGCCTAATGGCCACTTTTAGTGCATTGCTATTACTCAGACGTGAATCCAGTTTAATGTTTTTTCTTTATAGTCTTTCTCAGCATGTGTACATTAGGGTAAAGTTTTTATACTGTTCATGTACAGCCTTTTTCATTTGGGGGATAAGAGAGGGAATGGAAAAAGAAAGAAAGATGGAGAAAGAACAACCGTTTGACAGGAATGTAAATTGATGCTTTGACCAAGGATCTGAACCTGATAACTTTTCTGAACACGAGTACAAACCCCGGGCTAATAATACTTCAGTATTTCAAAAGTGTAGCAGATATACAACAACAAAACCAGGCTTTTGAAATTGAAACACTTGTCTGGTTTTCATTTGTTATTCCCACATAAACACAGAACATAAATGTGACGGATATGCTCCTTCCCCAGCTCATCCTGACTTCTCACACATAGCCCTGTTCAGGTGTTAACTACCACATTATCTGATCCTGGTAGTTGCCTCCCTGAGTTCTTCCCCCACCCAGACATTAACCATCAATAACAGTCCTGATGGCCCTATCCTGATGGGGAGATAAGGCTAACTGTGAGTACACCACCCAACAGTCATTTCTGAATTGAAAGAATGACTATCAGTCAATCATTTTATCCTATAAATACGGGGACAGCCCAAGAGCCCATTGAGCTCTCCTTGCATTGCAGCAGGCTGCACGCCAGGATCTCCCCTTGAGCAGGGATGCCTCTCAAGGATGCTCCTCAAGGTTGAGAGATCCTTCCCACAACAGATTTGTGGTAAGTGACTATAGCGTGCCTTTCTCTTTTTGAACTTGTAAACCTTACTTTGTAACTGTGCACAAATCCCTTAGACATAAACCGTTGACCAGGTCTGGGACTAGGACTGGATCCAGCCGCAGCACCCAGACTCCTCTCAGAAGGAGTTTGGAAAGCAAGGGGGTCCAATCTGAACCTCGTGACCCAACGGGAGGGTGTCCTTGATAATTCTGTGTGTGTCTTGAACCTCCATGTAGTAACTAATAAGTGACCTTGCCATAGAATCTCGTGAAATCATTGTCATTACCAATAAAACCTATTCCTATTTCTTTCCCACGAGTGAAGTGCATTGTGTCACTCGCCCCCACCATCACTCGTTCCGTGACAAAATACTACTTCCCATTGCTACCATTTTTACCACAAGGCATGATCTATATAATTTGGGAGCATGAAATGTGAAACAGGCTACTTCTTTGTTTCTATTATAAAAGTAGCCATTATAAATGAGCTAAAACCATATTTAATGCAAAATAAGAGCTCCTGTGGTCATATACCCAAATTGGATAATCTTTTTCCTTTCCATACTGTAAAGCAAGCCTTATCTCCAGTGTTCTTGGGAAGGTTAGACTTTAATTTGAAGGGATAAAGTTAAAATCCAACAAGAGAAGTTCAGATTTATTTGGGCATCTTGGCATCATCTTATTTTGTACCATTATACATTTGTCCTATCTCAGACCTGTAATAGCCTGCTCAAGCTTGTTGTCCTTGAGATCCTAAATTAGAGGGGAGACCGTATCCTTGTGCTTATCTCTACTCTGCTTGATTCTATAGACCACGGAGGCAAAATTATGTTTTTTTTTTAATACCTTTATATTATGCTAGCTATAAGGCTGTCCAGTGTCTGTTCTAAAATTAGAACAAGGTCGAACAGCCACCTATTAATGGTCCTTAGCAACCTATAAAATATTTTTGACCTGCATAACACCTATAGGTGTTGCCTCCATAGCATGTTTTGCTCAGGCCTGTTAAAGATGCTAAGCATATGCAGAATTGAATCTGAAAATAGATATATTGGGAATTTTGCAAAAGAGAATTAAAAATGAAAAGGAGATCTCTGAAACAGAGTAAACTCTGGGGTTTTATTTTCAGTTATCTGGACGTTAACAGAACCATTATTATTTGAAAGGCCATGTAAAGCAACAGAATGGAAAATTAACTTCTAGATTTACGTGAACTCTTTGGAAGCTACATTTTGCTGCGAGAATATGGAGAACAGAGACAGGGATGCATTGTCTAGCAGTGCGAGTTCTAGTCAAAGAAGGGCCTCCGTTCACTTAGGGTCTGGGGCTAAGTCTCAGACATTTCTGCTGGAGTCAGACAGTTGATTCAAAGCCCCATAACTGAACTACCACTCAACAATAACTGAAGTAACTGGCTTAGCTATCCATGGTAGTACTGCATTCAGATATGACAGAGTTCAGGTGTTTCTTCAGGGAACTCTAAGGATTTCTCAGGAGCCAGAGTGAAGTTGTGGAGGATTCTCAAAGAAAATATGTATCAAAGCAATGTTGAGGATGCCGGCCTCAAGTGATGTGACAATGTGCATGATGTGTGCCTCTGCAGTATGGAAAAATGATTGGAGATTTCTGGTTTCTCAGCAGGTGAGTGTTCCCTTTTCCCTATACCACTCTGTTATCCTAGGCATTGCATTTTATTTTGTTGTGTTAGTATTTTTATTCTTGAGTATATGCATCATGTATTTTTAAAGCTAAGCTTCCTTGCAGAGAAATTAATAATATTTTTCAATGGCATACCATGTAATTTTTGCTTTCTATTTCTGCCAATTTTATTAGCTCAATTAACTAATAACACTATTCCCAGAGCTGAAGATGCTAATGCAGAAAGAAAGATGTCTTGGCATGACAAGACATTATTATAGAGTGAAGTTTTTAATGTTGTTAAACAAATAAAAACAAGGATAGAAAATGAGATGATCAGTCTGTCACTCACTGAGCTTAGTAGGCATGGCTATAAGTTATTTTACTGGTCCTCTGAATAGGTAGCCACCACCAAGAATTACTTCTTTCACTTAACTCCTTATTAGTATTCAGGTAGACATATCACAGTTTGTGCTGAACAGAGAATAATGTCACCCAAATGCACCTAAACATGTTCCTTTTTCTTCCCTCTCCCATTTGCCATTGCAGGGACAGTAACAGGAGGCAAGACCTGACCTTTGAGGATTCCCTTGGTCTGATTTCACTGAAAGAAGACCTGACCTGAAGCTGTGTGGTGTGTGATGATGAGCAAGCATTACACAAATATGAATTAGTGCTTGCTTTAAATCAGTGACCTCTCTCTCTCTCTCTCTTTTAAATTTTTTTTAAAGCTTCCAATTTTTTCTTAGGCTGAAAAAATACTTCTTTTGAAACCCTGCGCACCCTCTGAACACATCCCATTAATTGTGCTTCTTTTTAAAATACAAAAGAAACAAACATTAAAGAGAAAGAAATTAATAATAGTCGGTTGTTTTTTGACAGTGTTTTGACAGTGTCTGGCTTCCAACAGTATTGTTGAAAACTTGCACTTTATAAGACACAGAAAGCAAACTTTGAACTTCGGTAGCTCAAAATAATTCAAATGAGGAAAAAAAAAAGTTTTTAAATTCCTATCAAACTCAGAAAAATGCTGGCAGAGGAAAGAGAGGATAAGGAGACTGTAATGGATGCAGTCTTCACCTATATCATTCTCCAGAATACTCAGTACAAGAATCTTATTAGCTTGTTGCTACTGTGGGGGCTTGGCTACTTTCCCTACCCTGAGCATGGGCTCTCTGAGCTGTCTGAGGTAGAGTCCGGCTTTGAGACTGGTCTTGTCCCTGTTGTCTTACTCTGTGACAGCTTATATTATGACTGTTTCAACAGTGATAGCGTGAAAGTTTGCATCTGAGTGTCTTATCCTAAAGATCATTCATGCATGAAAGACTCTAGGTTGCCTAAAAATTTCCATACAAATCTTAAATCAGGTCCTCTAAATTCATCAGGTTTTCTCTGTATCTGCTGATGCTCTACGGTTTTCCAATCCGCATTCAAGACTGAGGAAGTTGCTTTCCTTACTTCATCTCCATAGAGGCCACAGGAAATCTCAGCAGCAAAAAAGTTTGTAATTCTCATTACTTTGTGTAAATTCTCTTTGGGCGGCCACAAGGAAACCACAAGCTTTTTGCCTTCATAAATTTACCTTGGTACCTATTGGAAATGCAACATGCAATTGGTCATGCAACATAAAAATATTGCATATTTAACATATGCATGAATATGAATTAGTGAGCTAGACTTTGCTATCTCCTTGTTGAACCATTTATAGAATTGCCTCTTCTGTTGGCTTTCTGAAGTATGTAATCTCCTATGTCTTATGGTTCCTGGCCAGTTACAAATTTTGTGTCACCCTCGTGCTCAGTTTTTCATTTTTTCCAGAACGACTTTGAGTTGCTATGTGCAGGAATGTATGAAATGTGGCTTCTCCCAGATCCTCTGCCATCATGTCTCTAGCGAAACATTGGATTACTAAATAGATTGCCTTAATGCTATGTGACCTCTGGGGCCATCCAAAAACTGGGGAAAATAAAGTGCATGAACTGAAGTCAATGATGTATTAGGTGCTGGACCAAGATCTGAGAAATAAGGACTTGCTTAGAGCTTTAAAAATCAATGTCTATTTGATTGGCAGCTGACATAGCGCTATTAAATTAGTCAAATGTGTTTTTGTCTTCTACTTGGATCCATCTGAAATGCAATAGCTTTTTCTTTACACTTTTAAAAGTGCCAGAATCAGCTTTTCACACACACACACACACACACACACACACACAAAAAAAAAAAAAAAAGAGTTTGTTTCAGGTTCAGCAAGCAGGTTGACTGAATTGCTCTTTCAGGTTCTGCATCAGGGTCCAGCCAAATCCTGAAGTCTTTATTTAAACAAAATTCCCTCTGATCTCATAGTTTTACTTGGGAAAGAACTGGTGGATTTGGCACCAATTGCATGCTATAGAAACTAGAACTTTAAAGAGACTGTAATAAGGAAGCCCCACCTCATGAGGCCAAATGGGAGACTAAGCTAAAACATCACCTTAATAAACTGCTCAGCAATCTTTCTTCTCAGCAGAGGGGGAGCATACTGTCTGCATGAGTGACAAGCGTTTTCATTTCACTGCATTCATACTCGCCATTATTTTTTGTTTGTTTTACGTGATTAAGCTCAATTACAAGGATTATTGGGTCACCTACAGTTAAATGTTGCTTCAGCTGATAGATCCTTTGAACTGTCTGCTTCACAACAGCTTCTTGCAAATTACATGTTCCATCTCATGAGATATTTTCTCAGTAAAATAGTTTTAAATTAAACAAACTAATAAAAAAAATACAGTGAAACTCAGTTAATCCCTAGAGTGGCACGACTGCACATTCCCCCTACTCACTGTACAAACGTGACCTGCTGTGACACAGGAATAGGTTTTTGGAAGGAGCCATAGAAGCAGTCGAAAATGAAGCCTGCAGCTGATATTATACATATGTGTTCCACATGTAGGAGAGTAAAAAAATACCCCTGTGTTATTAGGGATATATATAATGGTGTATATTTTTTCCTATGATAGTTTCCATTTGCCTGCTTTATTCTGTAGTGTCATTCCCTGAAATCATTATTACAGTGTTGATTCTAGGTCAAAACCTCAGCTTCTGTTCTCCTCCCTCTATGCTCTCTCTCACATACTATCCAGAAATTAGCCAAAATGTTATCTTATAAGGGCAACCGAGGATCCTCCTAATCTAATTGCATTCCCATGGTGGCGCAGAGCCAGAGAAGCATGCATGGAAAAGGTCAATTAAGGATAGGTTTGAGACGTCCTACCTGATCGCTGCAGTCAGTGCAATTCAGATCAGCTATAACGTCCTGTTGCTGTTTCAGGATCAGTGAAACTGAAAAATGCATAGTTTGGAATCACTTTCCTGTCACGGTCCCCATCTCATCTGCACTAAGTATGACCTGAGCATAATGGACACTTTGCATGTGATAGTTGTGCCTCGTTTCAGGGTTTTTTTTTTTTTTTTTTTTTTTTTTTTTACAAAGACTTTGCATGTCTTAGAGCAATAAACTGTTTGATACAAGAACAAACCCATGAGTTAACTGCTGGAATAATTGACTCAGTCACCAACTGTAAACTGGAACAAAAGGTTGGTCTCCCAGGAGAAAAAAAGAAAGCCTATTCACAGATATGTCTTTTCTTGTCCAGCTTGTTTCTGCTTTGCTAAGGAAAAAAAAAAGAAATATGCTTGTCCTTTGGTCAGCCGTCATTTCAGAGAGACGACAAAATCGTTCGGAAGTGGATTGTTCCCCCTTGAAGCAACGTCTGGCAGTGGTACGTTTGCAGAAATGTCACCATTTTGTTCTTTGAACACCCCTTCTGGTCATGCTTTCCTGCGTTCTCCTCTCTTCCGCAGCACTTCCAAAGCAGCATTGTGCTTAAACTTTAAATGATATTTCAACTTGCTGCAAAACCCCAAGGCGCTGGCACGTTTCCAAGGCGTTTAGAATTTTTTTTTATCCCTTTAAAAAGGGAGAGGAAAGAGAGGAAGGGAGGGAGAAACAACTTGTAATGAATTCCACACCTGCATAGCTGAAAGGCATTTTATGTATCAGGGGTCTCTGGAGTTTTTCTGGTCTGGAGATTATAATGTAGCAATTAAAACAGGCATTGTAGTAGCACTGTCATTATCTTAGCAGATCTCTATCATCCATAATTGACAGAGAATGTTTAATTTGAGATATTTGGTAAAATAATGTCTGGAACATTTACATTAAGTAAAGGGGAAAGAAACTATGCTTGGGGTCATATTACATTTTGAAAGATGAAATAAGGAGTAACTCTGGGGAAAGTTCCATTTTTATGGGGAAGACAGCAACATAGATGTGCTTCTCGTGAGATTTTGAATGAATTTGTGGAGCTTACAGACATATCAATAGGAGGATTAATTGCTAAAATTCATGGTCTTGCCTTCTTGTAAAGCATTTGTAATTTTGCTTCATCTGCTGAAAACAGTCACTTTCATTTAATTTTTTAGGGAATGCTTTATAAAAGGAAAAACAGTACTGGAAGCATTGAAGGAAGGACATCAGGAAAAAGATTTCCTGAACCTTTTTACCTTTTTTTTTTTTTTTTAAGAACATTAGGCATATGCAAAGCATCATCAGTCACTCTAAAGTTCTCCAGATGGGGTCACTCTTCACTGCATTGGAATTGTTCAGGATTTTCACCCATGTAAGGGTGAATATGTGCTCCTTTATGTAAAACTACTGTCTTTTCCAAATACTGGATCTCAATCACAGAAAATAAAGTTCTGAGCTCCTATGGCTACATTTATATCCCTCTGTAATTCACTTTTAGCATGCATTTGCTTATGATCCACAAAGAAATAAGATGGTCTCATTAAAATATACTTTTAAGAAAAGATACTCTGATGTGAACAGACCACAGAGTTAAAACTGTGCTATTTGATTTGTGCCTGTTCATAAGACAACTTTGGCTATGTTAGATTTTTTTTTTTTCAGCTGATGCTCTTTACTGGGAGGAAAAGCCATGTTGATGGTATTCTTTGCAGTGTTTCACAGAATGGTCTGGACCCACAGAAAGCAGGGCCGGGTGGATCTAAGTGAAACCAGGCATATAACTTAGTAAATAATTTGTGTCAGCAGTATTTTCAATTACATGAATCATATTTGGGCAGCTGTCTGCATCTCTATAGGTAATAGCATTAAAAACAATAGTTTCTGAGCAGTTAACAACTTATTTAACAGCATTAACAGTTTGCTGCTCTGCTTTAGGCTGTTAACTTTAAAAATGACCCTTCGGGCTAGATATGATTGATTTTGATGGTTTTATTGCATTAATATTGTCAATGTCACATTCTGGAAGTTGCTGCATTAATACATCCATGGACATGAGTGTTTCAGTGAGAGGGCAGGAAGTTCACTTCAGTAAACTTAAGTATAAAACAGTGCAATCTTCCAGAATAGCAAAAACAACCTGATTCTAAAGAGACTTCATGAGTAGGAATAAATAAGGATCTCGGTTTCTTATGTAACGCTCAGCCTGACACAATATAGAAACCCAGAAATCCTCCTTAGAAAGAAATCCAGGCACTGATATTCCTGTCTCTCTCTCTCAAGTATTTTCTTTAACTGAGGGGTTAACTGAGGGGTGTCTGTGCCTGATAAATAACCTTTTTATCTTACAACATTAAATATAATTAGTTAAGTCTTCAAAAAAGTTTCTCTACCAGAATATCTTAGGTATATTTTCTCAGCATTGTTTCATGGCAATTTATCTTTTCCTGTTGTATGAGAATTACTGCTATTTTACCAGTGAGAAATTATATGTTGGCATTTTCCCCACTCCGACAGCTTTGAGAAACCAGGACTTACAAATCTACTACTGGTAACTTACTGAGCATGGGAATATCTGGCTACCCCGATGCCCATAGTGCTAGTCTTCCAGTCTAAGCTCTTTTTTCCCTTAACTTATTTATAAATGGAAATACTTTTACAGGGTTTATGCCAAGTCATTTGTAATCAGAAAATAAATGATTTCACCACTTAATAAATCCTATAATTTTTAGGCTGTGTCAATTAGGTTTTCTACTAACTTCCTGTTATTTACATGGTGAAAACTTGGCATTAGATATTTTGGCTGAATTGGTTCTAGGCACTATTTTTTGTAGGAATTGCTTTATGCAAAGAATACAAAAACAGCGTAGCATTTGAAACTTTCTCATAATATCCCCTTCTGCAAGGAAAGGGGAAGGAGAGATGACACACCTCGGCACAAATTAGCACAGTCAAGGTTGAAAGGAAAGGGCTCAGACAACGCTTCCAGGAGCTTTCATTGCAAGAGAAATTCCACACCTTCTGCTCCACCCAGATTTTATTTCCTCAGTTGCCTACACGGGTTCAGCCTCTTATATTCCATAAAACTCATATATTATGGGCTGACTGCCCTGGCTACTTAGGATGAGTAGAAAGGTGAAGGTAGAAAGAGAGATTTTCCTGCCACCCATCTCCCCCCACCCCTTTCCACAGAGAGGGAAAGCTCTGTGGCTTTAGGATTAGTGAAATCACACAGGAAGCTACTTGATACATGTGATAACTTTGGATACCAACTATAGAACAAAAGCCTGGCTCTAGGAACAGGTATACAGCAATAGGCACTGCAAGTTAGAAATAAAAGGTCTAGGTCCTTAACTGTACTTAGATTTCCAGCTCTCAGTAAATCAATAGCACTTCATATTTTTGCATTTTGCCCCAGGCTCTCCTTTTTTTCTGTTCATCTAGCCCAAAGTACCTAAGATGCTGGCAGGAGAACTGCTCTATTCATTGTCTAGTAACTACATTCCTAATAAAGTAACATATCTTAGCTCTCGAGAAGATGACTTTTTGTTTGCATAAGTTCAATGCTTGTCAAAGTACAGCCTAGCACTGCAGCACCAGTTATCCTGATGGATACATTCAGAAATCTAAATGATCATGAAAAATATGTCTGAATTTAACAAGTTGAAATTTGCTTCTTGCATAGGCAAGAGCACGATACCTAGAGAAAGGATAAATTGAACAAACGAGAGGGAACGTCTGGGTAGGCAGCAGTCTATAAAGACAGGTGGTGTGGTTCACAAAGCAAATAATACAAATCACAGCAGGACAATTTTGTTAAAAAGTTACCCCTTCTAGTATTTCACCCTAGCAGAAGTAAACTTTGTAGAATATTTGGTAAAATGGCTTTGTTTTGTTCCAATTCTAGTTATGACATCCAAATCAGTAGCCTCAGCTGCAAAAAATAATTAGAAGGAGGATATCAGTGTATATTAAAATTGCAGTAGACACATCATTTTTTCTCCTCTATAAACTTACACCTTCCCCAGCTGAAAATCAAAACAAAGTCTTTATAGAAATTGTCACTGAAAACTAAATAAATTATGCAGCTCTGTCATAGAGCTCTTAAGGTCTTCTAACAATATGCTTCAGTAATGCTAGAGTATCTTACCAGCCCCTAATGTTGGGGAGAGGAAAATGTAAGCAGAATTTAAATTCAGGGATTTGAACACAATCTTCTGGTTTTTGTTACACATGAGACCTAATGCCACAATAGGCCTATTTTCTAGATCTCTAAAAGGAAATTACTAGGTCATTCAGATATTAGCCAGATATATAATAAGAAAATCAGTCGTTAGCTAGGTTAAATATTTCTGAAAAAGTAATTGCAGGAGAGATGAAGGCAGCGTTAGATGTTTGGCAAGGAAGCAATATGTTCCAGTTATCTCAGCAAGTCAGTCATGCTTCATACATCAGAAGGAAAAAGTCCCTTAACAGGTCCTGCCAATCTCAGAGAGTGGAAATTTCCTTCCACAAGTAAGGGAGAAAGATATGGCTGACATGAACCTGGGGTTGGTAGATCCTATCTCCCATCTCAGAGTGCAGACATGGCCAAGGCTGATATGTGTCTCAGAGGAAAGTGGGGAAAAAAATCCAATCCCAGAGATCAAACTATCCATCAGAGGAAAATCCTTCCTGATCTCTGTGGATCATTAAATGAAACTCCAAGATATGAAATATGATTAGATTCATTACCATAATATAAAACTACAACTGTTAAAGTGATGTTACCCTCTTTTTTTTTAATTGCAAAACTATGTCTGTGTAGTTAGCACTATTTAATCCAAATGTGCTTCTTGACATTAATTCAGATATAAACACTGGTTGTGGTGTTAGTCCAATGATAATCTGGATCTGAACATAGCTGCCAACAGTCCATTTTTAATAAAAGTAGCTTCCCTCTCTCCCCCACCCTCCCACCTACAGGATGAAAAAGGAAGAAAAGAAATCAGATTGCTGTAGATTTGGTCCTCTCACTCTAAGCAACGAGAGTAAAAATTTTCAGGAATCTATATTTGTGGAGTCATTCTTGGAGGAATATGGCCACCCGATGAACGAGCCATACCAGACATTGGAGTAAGCACGTGGTGCAGACCAAAAGGTCACTTTGAACCTGCGACCTATGGGAAGATCGACGAAGCCTGACAACAACCAAACAGAGAGAAGAAAGTCTCTAGCCAATCAGACGATACGGGGGCGTACGCGGGGAAAGGAAATGGTATATAAGGGGCGACTTTGTTTCAATAAACGGTTCTTTCAGCTTGATTCACATTGGATTGTGCTGAGCCCATGGTTTTTCTCTCCTCATATATTCTGCACATTGTATCACCCACACTTTATGTGAGCACCATGGAGTATATTTAGCTAAAACAAATACTTGCATAGCTGAGCCTGGTCCTAAGTCTACACGATTTTCTCAGTTCCTTTGCAAAGCTGATTGCTCCTGCAAAGTATTAGAAAATGTTCCTTCTGTGGACACTCAGAGTGGCTACAGAGAACCTGCAGTGTATTGTGGTATGTGGAACCAAAAAACCCGTTGTTGACTCACAAGAAAATTTCACGAACATTAGGAAGACCATTAAGGATAAAGCAGCGTCTTTCCAAACATGAAGCATCTATCAAGCATGGCTTTTCAACAGAGGGATGTTGTTCAAATACATGTGAATGTAAGCTGGCAATACAACAAGTTCTCCTTGCAGGTACATTGGGGAAAACCTATTAAATTCCCTTTGTAACTTGGCCTGAGGTCTCTGGAGTTGCTCGGGAGATAAGCTGCTAAAAGAAAATGGGTAACAGCACTGTTGTTAGCAGTCTTTGTGCTTAGCTCCAGATCCTCAAAGGTTTTTATGTGTGCCATCAGTATGTAGGCAATTAATCTGCATAATTTCTGACTGTCCAGCCTTCCGGAAATACCTGCTCACTGCACTTGCCAAAGGGTTAACTCCATCATTAGTCCAGGCACATCCTCACTGACTGTTGCATCTGCCTATAAACTCAGATATTCCTATATACGCCTTTTATTCTTATGTTGTCCACCTCAGATGAATGCCAACATTTTGGTAATGCTGAAGTTTGATACTAAATGTAAATGATGCTAAATATAATATTAAGAAGTAAACATTTCCTGTACAGGGTAGATATATGCTATATACCACACAAAGTAACCATGTAATTGATTTTACAGTATAACCGTATGATTGATTTTACACGGTATTTCATTTTTCTGTGCTTTCAGCTGATCCCCAGAGAAATAAAGAAGGAAGTTTTCTCCTCTGCTATACCTATTACATTCCTAAAATGCTTAGGTACATTGTGGAAGGTTTCACCCTTCCTCTGAACATCAGACATCGGTCATTGCCAAAGGTAGCAGACCGAACGGGCTAAGAATCAGATCCGTTATATTGTTCTCTGTTCCTAGATAAGTAATTTGCATTTGTTGGAAAAAGAAGAAAGTAAATTTAATCAAATCCAGCCTGAGCGATACCTTGTAATTTCAGTATTGTCATCCTTATTAAGGTCTACATGTAAATTCTTAGTATTTCTTTTAAATGTTAATGTAGATTTTTAATTGAAAGTGAATGTTAATGAAATGTTCATTTTTTGTTAAATTTTAATTGTTGTTAATTCACGGATTTCGATTCAGAATATTTTAACAATTTAGAATGGTTTTAAAAAAGTTTTCAGAGTTGTTCTGTGGTGGTGAATGAGGTCTCCCTCTGCTGACTGGCCCTGCATGCCCATTACTCACACAGATACTTGGTAGAATCACGCTGTACCTCTTGGATCCCTTCCTAGAGTAATAGGTGACACATTTCCAAAGCAGGTCTGTTCGAGCCCATCTTTGCAAAATCTGGAGATTTTACTCTGGTCAGGATCGCTTATCTGTGTGATGTGAGGCAGGGTGGTTTGAACAACAGATTTAATTTAGATAATTTTCAAAATATTGTGACTTGATACTGCTTTGCAGAATCAACCTTTTCAGTTCCCTTTTCCTGCTTTCAGCATAGAAAATCATCTATGGCAGCAAATGCTGTTATAATTAATACTTTTTTCATTAGGCTACTGAAAAAAAAAAAGGAGTGACAGAATAGCTATGAGGAAGAAAATCATAGCAACAAACCAGGAAGAATTATTTGGCTTTGGAAATATCTCTGTCAGTGCGATACTATCTTCTGAAAAAGATCCGGTTCAGCGGTCTGAGTAAGAATGGGAACTTGGTGGCTAATGGCCTGGCGGTCTCAGTGTGGGGTCACAAGTGGGTGATTTTCTCATATCAAGATCAGAGCTGGGTTACAACTGACTGGTTCGCCCCTAGTCAAAACAGGCTGTCTCTTATTTCACTGGTGATAGAAAGCTTTGAGATGCATTTCCTAAGATGAACGTATCATGTTTTTTCCATAATTATATTCTGGATTCTGGAACCACTTAGTTCAGGTAGCTAAAATGCTCATGAGGAAAAACAAAGCAAAAAAACAACAACAACAACAAACACCTTTGTTAGTAAGTTTTGCCTTTATCTGACACTGTGAACTGATGCTCTGAGGCAGGTGAGCACATGCATACCTCAGAAATTACTCAGATATATCCATGGTATATTTTTAGACATAAACATAATTCAACATGCTTGTTTATTCTTCTTGACTAATGCATTTTCATAAGGTAAAGGCAACTTTTCATGAGATGTGCACCATATGATAATATATATTACAATAGCTCTCCAAAAGCATTTGTTGTGTTTTAAAGCATTGTTTTTATTTGTTTTATGGCAGGTCTCATGTCTCTCAGCTGACTTGAGCAAAAAAATACATTTGGGGAGGCAGTAAACTAGTGGAACTGATAGATCATAGAATCATAGAATGCTTAAAGTTGGAAGGGACTTCTAGAGGTCATCTAGTCCAACCCCTCTGCACACGCAGGGTCACATAGAGCACGTGGCACAGGACTACATCCAAGTGGGTTTTGAAGATCTCCAGACAAGGAGACTCCACAACCTCTCTGGGCAGCCTGTTCCAGTGCTCCGTCACCCTCACTGTCAAGAAATTTTTCCTTAACTTCCTGTGGAACTTTTGATGCGTTAGTTTCTAGCCGTTTCCTCTAGTTCTATTAGTGGCCACCAGTGAAAAGAGGCCAGAACCATCCTCCTCACTGCCTCCCTTGAGGTACTTATAGACACTGATTAGATCCCCTCTCAGCCTTCTCTTCTCCAGGCTGAACAGGCCCAGCTCCCTCACCCTCTCCTCATAGGGCAGATGTTCCAGGCCCTGATCATCCTTGTAGCCCTGCGCTGCACTCTCTCCAGCAGCTCCACATCCCTCTTGTACAGGGGGGCCCAGAACTGGACACAATACTCCAGATGAGGCCTCACCAGGGCTGAGTAGAGGGGCAGGATCACCTCCCTCGACCTGCTGGAGACTCTCTTCTTAATGCACCCCAGGATCCCATTGGCCTTCTTGGCCACGAGGGCACACTGCTGCCTCATGGTCAACTTGTCGTCCACCATGACACCCAGGTCTTTCTCTGCAGAGCTGCTCTCCAGAAGGTCAGTCCCCAGCCTGTCCTGGTGTCTGGGGTTATTCCTCCCCAGGTGTAGGACCTTGCACTTGTCTTTGTTGAATTTCATGAGGTTTCTTACCGCCCAGTTGTCCAGTCTGTCCAGGTCCCTCTGGATGGCAATGCAGCCCTCTGGGCTAGCAGATACTCCTCCCAGTTTGGTATCATCAGCAAACTTGCTGAGAGCGCACTCTGTGCCTTCTTCCAGGTCATTGATGAATAAATTGAACAGGACTGGACCAAGGACTGACCCCTGGGGGACCCCGCTAGCTACAGGCCTCCAACTAGACTCTGCACCGCTGATCACCACTCTCCGGGCCCTGCCATCCATCCAGTTCCTAATCCACCTCGCTGTCCACTCATCTATCCCACACTTCTGGAGCTTGCCCAGGAGGATGTTGTGAGGGACGGTGTCAAAAGCCTTGGTGAAGTCAAGATAGATGACATCCACCGCTCTCCCCTCATCTATCCAGCCGGTCATTCCATCATAGAAGGCTATCAGGTTAGTCAAGCAAGATTTCCCTTTGGTGAATCCATGCTGACTACTCTTGAGCACCTTCTTGTCCTCCATGTGCCTGGAGACAACGGCCAGTATGAGCCGTTCCATCACTTTTCCGGGGATGGAGGTGAGGCTCACTGGCCTGCAGTTGCCTGGGTCCTCCTTCTTGCCTTTTTTGAAGACTGGTGAGATATTGGCTTTCTTCCAGTCCTCTGGCACCTCCTCCATTCTCCAGGATCTTTCAAAGATGATGGAGAGCGGCTTAGCTATGACCTCTGCCAGCTCCCGCAGCACTCTGGGGTGCATCCCCTCAGGGTCCATGGACTTGTGGGTATCGAGGTTCCTTAGGTGCTCTCTGACCCAATCTTCCTCTACCCAGGGCAACTCTTCGTCTCTCCAGTCTTCTTCTCTTGTCCCTAGGGCCTGGGGCTCTAAAGGGCTGCCCTTGGTAAACATCGAAGCAAAGATATTAGTGTCCTTTATGAAATGCACTGTAGCTAATAATTACCATTGCTCTTCAGCATGTAACTACTTCACCATTTAGTTAAAGAAAGAAAACTGGTTAGATTATCGAGCCTAGTCTTATTTAATGATTCCCAGTCTAGCCTGAAAACTTCTTAGAGCGAATCTTTAGATGATGCAAATTGTGTAGTCAATTGATTTCAAGCTGAGAAATTCCTTCTGTTCAAATTTACTAATAGCAAAGGTTTTAATAAAATGTCTCAGAACCTTGCTATTTAAATTCAGAAAACATTACTGAAGCTAAGCTGCGTAAATATATCTACTATTCCTACTCAGCAAATATGAGAATAACTACAAGCGACCTTTAGTTTCTCCATGGCTTCTAGAAACAGCATTTAGATACAGTAAAGATAGTGGTAAAGCCCTTCTTTTGACTCAGAAGGATTTTGCCTTCTGAAAACACAATAAAAAAAATAAAACTGGTAAGATTTAAAATTATGTTCCTTACATTTATGTTTGTTTTCCTTTTCATTTAGGGTCCAGATTGTGTTTTGCTCTTTCCTTCTAAAATAAGTATAGCACTTTCATATTTTTGGTATAAATTAGGAGAACTTTAAATGTAGACTTTTCCTAAGATTTCATAGTAGACTAATGCCTTCATTTATAATGTTGATTAATTTGTTGGAGGTAGATATGTAATGCAAATCGCAAGCCTATAGGACAGATCGTCTGAATGATGCATTCAGTCAATATATTTCTTTATTCTAATACTTCTATGATAATTTAAAGGCTTATTCCCATAGTATTTCACAATTGCTATTGTTTTTAATTTTATTTTGTTTTTAATGAACTTGCTATTATGTGATTGCAGGGGCTAAAGGCTGTAAAACTTAAAAATCCTGGTTTCTTGGCAATGTCTGAATTTTTTTTACTTGCAAAAAAATATTATTGGTGCTACTACACATAGTGATTCTGTTTCAGACAATGATGCATATGTATTTATTACCGGTGAGTATTCAGTTTTCTAGTAACTCTAGGCAAAAACATCAGACCCTCTGGGTTTATAATAATACATTAAGAACACATAGTGGAATAATGTTCATTATCCCCTGTGGAAATATCTGGCATCACTGTCAAGAGTGCCCTGACCTTTCCTGAGGCTTTCTGGGCTGAGGCCATTGCCCTTGTGGATTGGCATTCAGTGATGTCAGCCACTTGGATATTTTTGCATGTTTTTTCCATGTACTTCATTCGCACTTGTGCGGCTCTCTACTTTCCTTGATCGCAAATAAATGAAGTGTCATTTCTGAATTCAGTTACTGCAGCACTACAATTCATTCACCTTTAAGGATCAGATCACACATAATGGTTAGTTCTTCCTGGAATGACTAGATCTCTCACTTTTGGCAGACACACTGGTTTTTCTTTTGGCCAAACGGCAGTGATGACTTTCAGCACAAGTAGTTCAATGGAGAAACTGATAAGTACTGAAGAATAGATGATTCAGTAGGTGTCACTCTTCCTTTGCGTCACAGCTCAGCACACTTAGGAACTTATTTTTCTGAAGCCATCTTCACTGGAGAAATAAAATAGACTCATCTTTACCAGTATAAGAGGAAATGGCACATTTTGTAAAGCACATGACTGAATTAGACCTCCCGCCTTGGCCACAATTCATTTTTGGCAATGCATTTGGCCAATGTATCTTTTGTCAGAGTCGAGTGCCATACTCTTGACAACTTATCATCTGTTATTTTGCAGTAAGGCTGTTCAACATATAAAATTATATGACACACTAAAGCATGAAATAATGATTTTAAATTCCAGATTGTGCAATTGTACACTCTGTGAAAATTAAACAGCCAAATGTTGTCAAACATCTTGAGCTCTTCAAATTAAAGTAGGTACATGAAAATGTGTAGTTTAGTTATTAATCACTCCTTTTTAAGCTAAAATTTTCATTCATCTCTATCAGTATCACTAGGGATCTATTTCTATTTCCAATGAATAACTTTTGACCCTCTTAATCTCTTGTACCTTGTTGTTATGCAATATTTTCAAGTTTATTCCCCTATTCCTGATGCAGAAGTGATTAGTGTAAATGCTCATTAGATTTAAGTACTCTGTAAGATATAGAACGTAAACATTAATCAAAATTTACTCATGTATATCACATGTATATGTAAATGAAAACAATTTAGATATTCCAGATAGATACTCTGTTAAGCTTTTAAACACAGGAAAGTAAAATCCATCACATCAAACTTAAACTGTTTTTAATATGACTGGGACAGTTTCTAATCTGATCAGCCAAACCCTTTGGATTTTGTTTGCAGGTAGTAGTCAAAGTGGGAAATGGCTTGTTTCTGGTTTTCGTATAAATTAAGTTTAATTCTTTCAGTATTACAAAGGTTTTGGTATCTTCAGGCAATGCCTAAACCTTATTTTGTCTTTCACATGAATCTTGACTAAATGTCAAGGTATGAAACATTGTTTCCTCAGGCTGTGTTTAAGGTTGTTAAAGATGCTTTTCTAATCAGTTAGCTGCTTTTGTAATGTTTCAAATAGAAGAGTATTCCTGGTTGCTTATTCTGAAAGTGAGTTAACATATAATTTTCTAATCATGTCACTATATATGATTTTCAATTTTGAGGAATTCTGAATGAATGTTATCTGTGTGAATAATATGTTTTGCGAAGCTAATAAAAAAGATCAAGTTTTAGAAATCCTTGAGCTCCATAAGCACTAGTAATATCTTGCTAGTTATGCTGTAGACCATGTTCCCTTCCTCATGCTCCTGCAATATGAAATAAGGGTGAGAGATTATTATGTGCCAATCCATGGAGTGCCCTGGCTGATGGACAGTATGGAAAAGAGTTATGCTGATGATATATTTGCATATGCATATGTTTGCATATCATATGATGATATAATATGTATATATCTGATTTACTTGTTCCTTTGTGTGACTCGGTGCTGCTGTCCTACTAACTTCAGTGAATTTTACAACGTACATGCCAGATGAATTTGTCCTCGTGAGTTGAAAGTCTACAGGCATTCATAGAATGCTACTCAGAGCATAAACTATTCAGATAAATAGTTTGATGTCAACAGAAATGGAATGGAGAAGAAGGTATTATCCCTACTGGATAATGGCGCACATTTCAGAACTCTAAAGAGAATTAAAATTCTCTTGCATTGTTTTTCTTGGTACCTCCTCTTCTTGGTGCCTCTCCCTCCATGTTGTCAACCTGTACTAATTGAAATGTTTATAAAATACTAATACTGAAATATTGCAGCTTAACAGTTCAATAGTTCTTTAATGAGCCCACTGTTTTATTAATAAAATGATTTATAGAAATATTTAATCTCACTGATTTACCATTAGCATTAATGAATCTAGTTATTAAACACTTTATTTCAGAATGCCACAAAAATACAGACCCTGTAAAACATGCAATATTTTGTACTAAGTTATTTTACAGTTAGAGGGAATCAATGATGTAGAAATCTCACTGTTTTTCCTCAGTGAAGCAGTTATTCATTACCATAGAACTAGATGACTCTCTTATAATTTCCCTGTCGTTATTATCAAATTTTATTCAAATACTTTACAGCGGACCAATCACAAAAATAATTGTGAAGATTCATATTAGAGGTGTTGTACCCTGTGGTTATAAAGGTATTTCTTCATTGCCCTTGACTATGAAGCAAGGACTGCTCGATTGTCAACTCTGTTATTAAGAAGCTGAGTCTTTATTACTCTCATTCTGGCTTTTTTGAATGAAACTTTTCTCACACCTTGAAGCTATTAAAACATATTTTAAAAATAAGAGAAATCACTCCATTTCATATGTACCTTCAGGTTGAAGTGCTATTAGTTAGGCTGCTTTCACCCAGCCTTGTGTATGAGGAAGCTTGTAAAACAGTCAATGATGTGCATTGGGAGTAACTTTTTGCTGGGGTGAATTCAGTGAAGAAGCTGGAAAATCCACTCTTGGAGTCCTGAAAGGTGCCCCAGGCAAACTGTTTCTTTCATTAATCCCTGCCAGCTTCAGCCTCAGATAGACATTCAGGGGAAAAAAAATATTTTATTATTTCCATTAGTACATTCAACTACTTGTTATGTTCTTCAGTGGTTTTAATCAGGAGAAATGGAGGTTTTTAATCAAAGGGCTGGGAAAGTTTCTTTCATACCTGATCTTTGCCACTTCAAATTGCATTTGTGCATATTTATCTGTTTTCCTTAGCTGGAATATTTGTTTCCTGGAAACTTTCGGTGTAATCAAAGGCAATCATTTTTTAACAAAAATTGTTATTTTCAGTTTTTCAATTTAAACAAATTACTAAAGTGAAGCCTTTTCATAAAATCACTAGCTTCTCTGGAAGCTTAATATCATGCTTATTTGTTGGAACTTTAACTAAGGTCTCCCTGAATGTCCTTTAGCACTAGACCTTCTGGGAGATTTGAAGGTGGCATATCTTAATGTCATATATTACCAGAATATACAGTGTTTTTTTAGGTGACTTGTGAGATCTTAGGTGCATCCTGCAGAGTTTTAATTAGCCCAGTATTTGACTGTATTAAGATACTGTCTTCTGTAGGGAACTGTTACAGCCGTTGCTAGCAGAAGACATTCATGTAGGAGCTCCTACCTGCAGGGCCTCCAGTCTCCTGGAGAAAAACTTAATTATGTAGAGAATCGTACATGCATCTATATAAAATCAGTGATTTGATATAGATGAGAGCACCATTTTAATAGAAAAAAGGGACTTATAGGAGGGTCTCCTGATCAGCTTTTCTCTGATTAGGCAGATGTGCAATGTGGTTATTTCACAAACATCTAAGAGCTATGCTGGCTGGTGCTAGTGCAGTAGAAGGAGGTAGAGGAGAGTGTGAGGAGATGCATCTTGATCTACAGAATTCCTTTTTTTTTTCATTGTTCTGAAGCAAATGCAGCCAGTCATACTGTATTCTGTATTTATTCTGTACTGTTGCATTCTAAATTGCTCCAACTATTTTTCCTGTACTTGAAGGCATTTGTGGCTGATCTGAGTATGACAGGATGCCACCTGAGCTTCAGTTATTATTAGCATTATTTGTATTATGATTGGTCTTACTTATGCTGCTAGAATATTGCACTTCTAAAGTGATAGAAAGGAATGTTTTCCAGACAATATTAGTCTATTAAATCAGACTGTAACTGTTTTTCCCCTAGCTGCTTCCTTGATGTCTTCTGTGAAGAGCAGCAGTCATTATCCATTCCAATAAAAGCCAGCACTGAAGGGAAAGCTGGTAAGTTTAACTCGTTTTGGTGCACTGTGTTTGTATGAGTGTATGCGTGTATGAGCGTGGATGTGGATGATGAGGTGCTTTCATTTTTAAGAGTATGCTCTGTACCATTCATCTGTGGTTTTAAATAAAGTTGTTGGGAATATATGATACCTCAGCCTTAAGCTGTCAAAAATGAGATTCCAAAGTATTCAGCGGCACAAAATAGCATAAAAAGAGCTTTGCAACTATTTATCTCTGCTTGCCAGCTTATAATATTGATGTATGATATGTCATAATAACGCACTGAAATGAATACAGTGACATAAAAAAAGTGAAGCTGAACGGCCACAGACGCTGAAATGTTTCTGATTCCTCCCTTTCTCGGTCTTTCATCCACACACCCGCTCATGCTCAAAGACAAAAACACACACGCACACTCTCACAGTGATCCTGTTATAATTCAGCTGTTTGACAGCCTACAGATAGGAGGTACACTGGAGACTTCAAAATAATTGCCCCAAAATGGCGCAAGCTGTTTCATGTAAATCCCAAATAAATCCATGCTTTCCGTTGACCTTAGTGACGGTGACAAGACTCAACACATTCTAAAATCCAGGTCTCCTTTGGATTGTCCCTCTCCTTACACGTTTGTGGCACTTTAACTCTATTTTAAACTCTTTGTTTATATTTGTTTTTAAAATTTAGGAAAAAAAAAGTAGGAACATTGCTAATCCGCTAACCTGCAGTAAAATTATATCGCTTTTTCTCCTTTTCATCCATCTCTGGATGAATGGACCTACTTGTTTACTCATTCAACAGAGCTGAAACCTATGCTGGATGATAGAACCTGAAACTGGTCTTACAAGAAGAGTCTGTTAGTGCTATTTTATAGAATTCATTCTGTAAGATGCAAAATTCTTTCTAAGACAATAGAATTTGAGACTTATTGGACATAATATGTCCAATATGTCATGGATTTCCCAGGGAATCTCAACAAATTAGCCAAGGAGTCTATACATGACAGAATTTGGCAGTCTTGTGATCATTTAAATAGAGAGATAGGAAAAAGAAAAAACGCATTAAGATTTTGTAATAAAAATTGTATCAGATATGCTCACAACAATTGTTCATAGAAAAAAAATATTGGTTTTAGTCCCTTTTTCTTCTAAAAAAACTAATTTCATTATCTATTTCTATGGAGATGGCCATTTTCCCTGAAAAATCAGTTTCTGCGTTTCTAAAGTCCTTTTCACCTCTGTTAAAGAGTTTATAATAGCACTGAAGAGTGGAGCAAAAGTGGGACCTCTAACTTATAGTCATTAGTGGAAATTTGGAATCTTAACTGCAAATGCGTTCAAGTAGTTTGGAAGTACCCTTACATATAGTGTAATAAATGTTAATGCTCTGATTTTTTAAGCCTTGTGTTAAAATGGTCATGGGAGCAGATTTAGGTTAGGCTTGAGAAAGCCTAAGTCAAAGGGCTAATGGAATTTTGCAGGAATTTTCTTTTAAATTTCCATGGCTAAATTTGCTGACTTAGCAACAGTTAGAAAATACAAGGGACTATATATCTTTAAATGAACCAATTACTCATTTCTTTTGGTTTCATAGAAACATAGCCTCGCACTGGTAATGTTAAAATCAATAGATTCCCTGACCCTAACTGCTGCATGATAAAAGCAAGTATTACTTACGATCTCCAGGCACTCACATATGGTTTTAGTAAATGCACAGTCCTGTATTTGACCTTAAATAATCAGTGAATGCAAGCACATAATAAAATTGTTCATAATAGAGATTGCAGAGTGACTAAGTGATTAATTTTCCTGAGAGAAAAATATGCTGACCTAGAGCTTAATGCATATCTTTGAGGAAATCTGTTGGATCATTCTCCTCCCACGTAAGAACTTTTTTCTAGCAAAAATGGAACAATTACATGTGTAGTCATTATTTTTTCTTCATCGGAAATTTTCCTAAGTCAAATGGCCTGCATCATTTGTCAGAAGAAAGGTAAGTGCTTATGTAAATATTGTAGCAACCTAGGGATTTATCTTATGCTTTGGAATGTATGGAAACAAACAAAATAGTCAATTGTCACTGTTCTTTAGAAAGAGAAAGTTGCTCACAAGATGGCCATTATGGTAAATTGTGGCTTTGACTCAAGCTCTGAATCCCGTGCTTCTGGTCCCATCAGTTTTACTCCTTTGCCTACTGATGCACAGCTCTTCCAGATCTCAGACTGGCGGTGCTGCTGGCAGATCTGTGAGACTGATGGGCGCTCCAAGCATGTTCTCCCTACCTGCAAGGTGAAAGAAAACCCCAAGCCCCAAGCAGGTAATATTTTTGTGGTGTTAGTCATGGACAGTAGGTATACAGGGAAGGAAAATATAGAGATTGGTGTATTGAATTGAGGAAAGCACCACAGCTGGATTAGTACAAGGTCTAGTATGACAAGCCAAAAATATCTGCATTTAATTTAAATTTAATGAAATTAACATTTTATAGCCAGTGAACGTGAACATTCTAAGTTTTGTACGTAAAAAATTCCACCTAACTGGGTGCATATACTTTCCTCAATAAACAACATATACGACCCATAAAAATCACAGAATCAGACTGGTTGAGGTTGAAAAGAACCTCTAGAGATCATCTAGTCCAACCCCCTTGCTCCAGCAGGGACACCTGGAGCACATGGCACAGGGTAGCATCCAGGCGGGTTTTGAAGATCTCCAGAGAAGGAGACTCCACAACCTCTCTGGGCAGCCTGCTCCAGAGAAGTTACTTAATTGATAAGGAAGAACTTTTGAGAGCAGCTGCTGTAGCAGTCATTAAATCTTTGAAGCTGTAACTATTTAAGGTTGTTAAATGCTTAACTGGATGTCTCTTATACCTTGGCTAGACTTAACTTTACAAGAATTCAGAAACATCAGATTCATCCTATGGATGTTGGTAATCTGGAAAAAGTGATTTTGTCAGGGATTGCAGCTGGTCTGTGAAATCCCTGGCTCCCTTAGCAGAGAATGTTAACCTTGAAAAGATTAGAGTGTATCTATGAGATAGGGAGTTCACACGGAGACAGCAGAAAGTTATTAACAAGTTTGAGGAGGTTTGGCCACGGAGCAGAAACTGGCCAAGCTAAGAATCATCCAATCATAACTCTGTCACTAGCTACTGTCCTTTGTAGTCCTCACCAATAAGCAGCAGCCACAACGAGGAGAGCTCAGTATAAATAATGTACCTAAAAAACAATAAAGCGTAGTTTGCGTTGCATCTACCCCAGTTGTTTGTGTTTTTGGCTGCCGAGACTATGACAACTGGTGACCCCGACGTGATAATAGGAAGTGGACCGCCTGGCGACTGGCGGTGGTGGCGGAGCCCAGCAGAACTTGAGAGCAGCAGGGAAGCTGCGTGGTCCGGACCTGTGATTTGACTCCTTGTGAAGGTGAGCCGCCGGGAATGGGATTGACACCTCTTGAAGGTGCGAGCGGGACTGACACCTCTTGAAGGTGCGAACGGGACTGTCACCTCTTGAAGGTGCGAACGGGACTGACACCTCTCGAAGGTGCGCTGCAGAGAGCGGAAATACACAGACATGGGGCAAAACCTGACAAAGCAGGAAGCCCTAGTTTTATCTACATGGAAGGCCTTACTTGCTCAGAGAGGTATTAAAGTTATAGACTATGCGTTACGCCGCCTGTTGCTCTGGTGCCGAGGACAGGGGTTTGAAGCCACTTCAGCTGTTGCATTTAGTGTGAGCGCTTGGCAGAAGGTCGGTGATAAGCTGTGGGATGCTCTTTCTAGAGACTCTAAAGAGGTAGAGGGTTTACCTACTACTTGGCGACTGCTGCAGGACACTTTGGAGGATTGGAAAGCGGAGCACAACCAGGAGAGCATTCCTGTGATGCCGGAAAGTACCCCTCTATTGGGGGAAGACAGAGAGGACCAGGAGAAGCATCCTTCTCCTATAGAGTCTGTTATGGAGCAAATGGACGCTTTGCAGCGCTCCACGAACCAACTTGAGTCGTAAGTACCCCCGCCTGATGAGCTGGTTAAGATGCGGCGACGGGGGAAGTCTCCCAGTGAGTTTTTGCCCCCCCTCTATAAGATACCTGCGCAACAGTTGGCCGAGTGGGAGGCTTTAAATAAACCTGTATTTCCCTCTGCTCCTCCTGGAGAGGGGGAGAAGGAAAATGATGAAGAAATCCGTAGTAAAAAACGTTTCCCACCTCCCCTCCCCCAAGACTCCTCGGATGAGGAGGAGGAGGCGGTTTCTGCTGTTCGTCCTTCTGTGAAAGAGACTATAGGGAGTTCTCAATGTCGGACCTTGAGATTAGTAGCTGAACCCTGGACTCCCCGCCCCCCCACCACGGTGACTGTGTTGCCGCGACAGCCTGGCAAATTCTGGGATCAGGTTAGAAAAAAGGCAGCCGAAATGGGGCAATGGGATTTGTTAGATAAGATCGGTTACCCCTCAGAGGCCTCCACTCAAGTTGTCGGCTGTGGTTTGGAAGCTTTTCCTGTGTTTAAGGCGGCCCCCAACTCTGGAAGAAGGGATGAACATAGCACGATTGCCTGGAAAGTAGTGCAAGACCTGCAGACATGTACATCAAAATATGGTATTAACTCTTCAGAGGTAATGCGGCTGATCCGAATTATTAATGCGGATCTTTTAGCCCCGTATGATATAACCCATCTTGCTCAGATTCTGTTCCAGCCTGTAGAGAATCAAGTGTTTATGGCACACTGGAGGAGGTTAGCTGAGCGGGCTGCACTAGATAACATGCGATTGCCGCAAGGAGATCCGCGGCAGGGAGTTGGGGTTGACGCTTTGATGGGAACGGGTCTTTTTGCTAACCCTGATCTTCAGGCTCAGTGGGACCCTAGTATTCTTGCACAGGCACAACGTTTAGGTATGTCAGCTCTGACACGAACTATGGAGCTGGCCTTGCCCCGTCCTAGATATACAACAATCAAGCAAGGGGTTAAAGAGCCATTCTTACAATTTGTTGAATGGATTGCTACATCATTAGAAAAACAAGTAGAGGATGATGATTTGAGAGAGAGACTGCGCACTCAGCTAGCTAAAGATAATGCTAACGAAGATTGTCAGAAAATAATTGAAGCAATGCCAGGGAACCCAACTATTCCTGATATGGTAACAGCTTGCTCAAGAGTGGGAACAATAACACATAAAATGACTGCTCTAGCTGCAGCTCTTCGTCCCAATCCCAAGTGCTTTGGGTGCGGTCAGGAGGGGCATATCAAGGCTGCTTGCCCGTTTCAGAGTGCAGCTGCTAAACGAAAAGGCAAAGCGGCAGGGCATTTTGCCAAGCCTGTGGAAAATACTTGTAATCGATGTGGCAGGATAGGGCATTTTGCCAGACACTGTCGATCTAAATTCCATATTAATGGCTATTCTTTGACGGGAAACGAGGAAGCAAGCGCGAGGAGGCGCGCGGGGACACAAGTACCTCACACAGCGATTCCATGCATGAGAGGACCTCCGATGGCTTATCTCTCTGCGACCGTCTCACAGGGAAAACCCGTGGATCAGCAGGCATGGATGTATCTACTGCTGACACAGTAACTCTGTCAACTACGCATATTGTTAAAGTGCCTCTGGATGCAAAGGGGCCTATAGGTCAAGGACTCAGTGCATTATTGATTGGATGGTCTAGCAGTACTTTGAGTTGTTGCAGCTTGGAGCGGGTCAGGAATGCCAGACAGCAACTTCATAGAAGCTGGAACTGACTTCGTTTATTCCGCGTTACGTATCACAATATATAGCAATTAGCATAGCAACATCTCGGCAGAGCATCAGTAATTGGTTACAAGCATTAATGTGCTAACATATCATAGGTTGCTAAGCCGTATCCAAGCGTCTAACCGCAAGATTTAAAAACAGCATCTCAGTCCTAGGAACTTCCTCAAGTACAGGAGACACTTCCTTAAAAGTTGTTTACCGAAATTCAGTGATTCTGCATGTCAGCCTTTTCAGTCCAGGTTAAGGACGGTCAGAGGCACCCCCCTGTACAATGTCCCCCTACATTTCCCCCTTTTTCTTTAGATCAAATGTCCCCGAGAAGCAAGCCAACCTTGAGGTGTCAGATTCGGATTACGTGACAAGGCATTTAACAAACGTGATATTAAAGCGCGTAAACAGGTCCAAGCGATCATTAAACCAACTACAAGCAACAGTCCCCATAGTAACAACATTAGTAGCGATTTCACCAACGATTTCATCCCTCCCCCGATTCCAAACAAGTCAGTTAACCCATCGAGTCCGAAAAACCCAATATCTTTTGTTACTTTCTCCGTATGTTTGATCAAGTCGTGGAGTTGTCGATGTATAGCTGCTGAGTGATCTTGCAGGTCCATGCAGCACATTCCGTCAAAGTCCTGACACCCATGCCCGTGAGCAAGAAGCAGGAAATCAATAGCGGCACGGTTTTGCAGTACAGCGTGTTGTACCTGGGTTAAATCATCTGACAATTCACTAAGCACCATACTGGTTGCGTTTGCCTGCTTAACTGCCCAGCATGCAAGACGTTCAATATTCCTGTGAGCTCGGGCAGCTGACACTCCCGGCACAAAAAAGGAGGCAAAAATTATTTCCCAATCATTCCATAAACTAACATCATCATTGCAATCACTACCTACAGTAACCTTTGTACTCCTTCGTCGCCTAACTGCTATTTTCCGGCTCCCAGGAGGCCCATGTGGCCATATCATACTAAGGCGACCGATTGTGCAAGGTCCTCCCATAGGCTGGGCTGAAATGCCAGCCCAGGCTCGATTTCCGCATATAAGAAAATATCCGGGAGGAAGTTTACGAGGCAGGGCATTACCTTTAACCTCAGGGACGGACCCGGCACACCAGTTTTCCCAACTTAAACTATTGCCAATCGGATCTACGGGGGTGGTATTATTAGATAAACGCATTGGCCAAGGCAGTGGCACTGCCTCGGCGCTGGTATCTAAGAAAGCACAAGCAGTAGCATTAAGAGAATCTCGCAATTCTAACTCCTGTGGCGGGTTATCCAGATCCTGCTGGCCGTTAACCCACCACTCGAACTGCGACATCACGACAGACATATTCTTATAGTCACACCATTTGCTATTTGCATTCTTACAACTGTCATCATAGTGAGCCGCAAAAACCGCAGCTTCACTGTCATCAAGTGGGACCCCTACCAGACAGGTCACAAAAGGTGTGCTGGGTGTCGCTAAGCTAGCACAAAATTGTGTCGTATTTAGCTCTCTGGCTAATGTTACCCATATATTTTGCCGAGGGTCGAACAGCCGTGGGTGGAGTACCGAAGCCTCCCACTCACAGACACTAAGGCCCGCGAGAATCAGTACCAGAAATGTTTTCATCTTGCGTGGATGGCGTCGGCCCCTCCGCTACCTTTGTCCACCTGCTGGGCACCCACAGGGGACCTGAAATGGTAGAAACACACATGTAACCCCTGCCGAGGAACAGCACCTCAGCAGGACCCTCCCAGATTCCAGTTTTCGGGTTTCGAAATCGCACCCACATTCTGGTTTCCACGGGAGGAACACACTGCGTGTGTTTGACAATAGGGGGCACTTCCTCCGTACCAAAAATACACAGATGATTTAACACAAAGAGAACAACAGAAAGGCGCTCTTTTGGGTCAGAAATGTCTTCAAATTTTCCCAGATACTCTTTCAAGGTCCGATGGGCTCGTTCTACCACTGCTTGTCCCGTAGGGGAGTGCGGAATACCCGTACTGTGCTCCACCCCCCAGGTATCACAGAAATGACGGAGTGTCTGACTAATATACGCAGGGCCATTGTCAGTCTTAATCTTTTCAGGTACCCCCAAGACTGCAAAGCATGTTAACAAATGCTTTTTTACGTGTATGGCCTTCTCTCCAGGCTGTGCCGTTGCCCATATGACCTTAGAAAAGGTATCCACACAAACATGGACATATTTCAATCTTCCAAAGCTCGACACATGAGTGACGTCCATTTGCCACAGCTCTAAGGCCCTCAGTCCTCTCGGATTGACCCCGATACCCAATCCTGGACCATGGTGGCTACACTGTGGGCACGCCTGCACAATTCCCCGTGCATCTTCCAATGATACCCCAAACTGCCTTGCCAAACCCTTAGCGTTAGTATGCAACATTCCATGACCCACTCTTGCCGCTTCAAACCGATTGAATGGTCCCATCCGAGGGGCTACACTCACCAACCTATCTGCTCGGGCATTCCCTTCCCCTAGGCCTAGTTCCCATGTGTGACTACGGATATGTATCACGCAGTAAGACTCAGTCCTCATCATAATCGCCTTCCTTAATTGAAGGAACAACTTTCCCAATCGCTGATCCTCCATGGCCTTAATCAAGGCACCTTCTATTCGGTCTACCACTCCTGCTACGTATAAGGAGTCAGTGACCACATTCAAGGGTACCGACACCCACTTGGTGAAGGCCCAAACTACTGCTTTCAATTCCAAGGTTTGAAGGGAATCCTTCTCCTCCGCGGATAAAGTCTGAGACTCCCACCGATCTCCATCCTGCCAGGTAATTGCAGCCAAGCGCGATTTTTTACCTGCATCTGTGAAAGCCGTTACCGCATCTGGCAATGGTCGCTTGGATCGCTTAGGGCGTTCGACCCAATCATAACTGTTTAACAAGTGACCGATTTTCCCCGACACTGGGCGCGATATTATGTCCCCTGAAAAATCCAACCACGCCAACTGCAGAGCTGTCGAGTGCCTAATTGCCCACTCTAAATCTCCCTTTTGTATCGGTAGACCTATCATGTTCGGTTCTTCCCCTGCAATCGCTACGACCCGATCCCTACCTTTCCGAATTAGAAATCCCAGAATCTCAAAGGGTGTCGCAATAGCTGTTTTTGGACGCACTGCAGGGAATACCCATTCTAGCACCGATACCTGCGTCTCTCCCCATTTTCTTTAATGAGCTGACTAATTACAGCAGCGTAACTAGTCGGCCCCTTTAACAGTAGTAAGGTTATACCGAGGTCCAACCTCCGGCGGTAGGCTAACCGCTGAGACAAGACCTGGGAGAGATTCCGAAGGCACTGTTGTTGCTGCTCTGTCAGGCTGATTGGCGTCGCTGGGTCAGTACCTTTTAGTAAAGGCACTAATGGTGCAATCTCATCATTGCTAATACCTAGGACAGACCGTACCCATTGCAAATCCCCCATAAAGGTTTGCACATCAGACAACGTGCGCAGGCTCACTTTCAATTCTACTTTCTGTGGCCTAATGGTAGCCTCTGATATAAGCCAACCCAAGTACTTCCAAGGCTGAGTACGTTGTACCTTTTCAGGTGCAATTTGCAACCCTCGCTCCCGAAGGGCCTTTGAAATTACTTCCTCCTCTTTTACCGTAATAGGTTCTGCTCGTGCAAAAAGGATATCATCCATATAATGATAGATCAATGTATGTGGCCACTGTGTACGCAATGGCTGCAGGGCCGCGGCCACAAACAATTGACACATTGTCGGACTGTTCTTCATTCCTTGGGGTAACATTACCCACTGATAACGCCTAGCAGGTGCTGCCCTATTTATGGATGGTAGCGTAAATGCAAAGCGGACGGAGTCCTGGGCCTGCAGCGGAATGGTATAGAAACAATCTTTTAAGTCAATTATCAACAAGTACCAACTTTCCGGGATCATAGAAGGAGAAGGCAGGCCGGGCTGTAAAGCCCCCATCGCCTGCATCTGTTGATTAACTGCACGAAGATCATGAAGTAACCTCCACTTCCCTGACTTCTTAGGAATAACAAAGATCGGTGTATTCCATGGGCTAGTGGAGGGCACCAAATGACCCGCCTTTAACTGTTCCTCTACTAACTCTTCCGCTATTTGCAGCCTCTCCTTCGTTAGCGGCCACTGCTCCACCCAGACAGGGTCTTCTGTTATCCAGGTGATAGCAACAGGCTGCTCAACAGTAGCCGCTAAGGAAAACCCTGTCTTGACGCAGTTGAGAGAACCACTCCTAGCTGAGCCATGCACTCCCTGCCAATCAACATTTGAATAGGAGCAGGCAACGGCAGGATAGACACGTGAGTGCTGACCACTTGATCATCTATTGTAAGCTGTACAGGGTAAACACTTTCCTCTGTTTGTTGAACCCCGCCTACACCTCCAATGCACGCTGCGGCTATCCTTTTTGGCCAATGCCGTGGCCAACACTCGCTTGAGACAATGGTGCAATCTGCACCAGTGTCCATCAACCCTTGACAGCACACGCTTTGGCCCCGGAAACTCACTTGCACCTTCACTAATGGCCTATGTTTCATGTTTAGAGTTAAGAGGGCTTGTCCTCCTGTGGACCCAAAACCTTTTTGCTTCCATGGCGGCAATGAAGCTGCTTGGGGATTAATAGCCCCTAACAAATTCTGCAAAGGAACTAATTGAGCCAATTTACTACCTTTAGCAATAGTTACCGGTGGGGTCAATGTGTATACCACCATTTCGATTACCCCTTCCGAATCCGAATCAATAATCCTAGGTATTACAAAAATACCAGACATTCCCGCCGAAGATCGACCCAATATCAACCCCCCAATTCTTTTCCCTGACCAAGGTAAGCCTTTAAACTGGGAAGGAATTCGCATGGGGGAGGCATCTTGTAGACAGATGCTTACTGCGGCTGCCAGGTCAATGCCCAGGCTTCCCCTTGTGGCAGGCAGCCAGAGCTCCCCCCCTGCACCATTGTTCTCCTCGCGCGGGCAGGGTTCGCGCTCACATTCCCGTTTCCCGAAAAGACAGTACCAGGGGCTGATCTGCACGCCTTTTGGGAATGAGTGTCTGTCTGACATCGGGGGCACCAAACACGCCCTTCATCACAATTCTTCCGAATATGTCCTCGACGACCACACCGGAAGCACTTAGGGCCATCATCACTCGGCCGTTTCCTCTGTCCCTTTCCCACAAGGGGTTGCAGTGCCGCCGCTAACACTCGGGTCGCTTGCGCCTGCTGAGCGGCTGAATCAAGCAATGCCTGCTCTACCCAAGTCCCTAAAAATGCTCCTGGGTTTCCCACACCCCGACGAACGATCTCTTCAAGCATCTCCTCAAGGGACACTCCCTGAGGCAATGTCACCAGCACATCCCTAGTTCGTTTATTAGCATTCTCAACTGCTAAGGACTGCACCATAAGCCTCCTAGTTCTTTCATCTAGCGCATCCATTTCCTCTAAAGCTTTAAGCAAACGATCCACAAACTCACCAAAGGGCTCGTTCACACCCTGTTTAACATTTACAAAAGACGGCCCCTTCTTTTCCTCTGGTAAAGACATAAACGCTGATAAGGCGGTCTGTGTCACGAGCCTCAAAAGAATAGGAGGATACTGCATCTGCACCCCCACATCCGCGAAGTTTCCCTGTCCTATGACCGTTTCGGGCCGTAAATTAAACAATGGGTCATCCTGCCCCCGCGGCACGGCGCATTCACGTGCCGCGTGAGCTGCCCACTGTCTTTCCCATAACAGTAACTGACCCGGTGTCAAAATTAATTTTGCGATTTGTTGACAATCACTAGGAAGAAGCATATCGCTGTTAAAAATGTAGGATAGCATTTGTCTGGAGGGCTCGCCTTTGATCCCCCAACGCACGACCGTATCCCTTAATTGGCTCAAAATTTTCCAATCAAACGGATCCCATTTACCCGCTGCCCCCCCTTGACCATCCGGCTCAAAGGTTACCGGGCACGCTACCCTCATAGCCGGCTCCCATTGACCCTCCAGAATCGCATCCCTGATAACCCCAGACCAACGCGAAGAGGAAACCCGCGGACCCGAACGCCCCTCGGAAGCCCCAGACCACCCCCCATCTGTTGCTCGCCCATCTGCCTGAGCTTGAACCAGTTCTCTAGAGGCTTCTCGGAACAGTTTATCAGAGGGTCGGTCCCGGCTTCGCTCCGGCGGTCGCTCCTGTGGTCTATTCCCAGCTGCCCCTGCCGGGGGTGGTGGCGCCGACGGCTGGTCTGGCGATTCGGGAGTCGGGGTCGATCCGGCTGGCACAGGTTCCGGTGGTAAAGGTGGTGGCTCCGAGGGATGCTGAGATTGCGACGACCCGCCTCCGAGAACGCTGTCAATCAACTCCTTGGCGGTGCTCTTTGGGACTGCAGTAGCGCCTCGTCCAAGGGGGCCCTTCTGCACTGCCAATCCCTCGGGAGACGATTCCTCCCCTTGCAGCATCTGCGTCGCAGCTGCTACCATTTTCTTTTCAGCCTGCATACACTTGAGCTGATTCGCCACCTCGCGCCAAGTTTGACCCAGTTCTTTGGCAGTTTTGTTGCCCTCCAGAGTGGCTTCCCATAATGAGTCCCCTATCTCACGCCACTCTGTTATACTAAAAACAAGTTGTGGCTCCTTTAAATGTCCTTTCTCCCTTGCCCACTTAATCAACTCATACAGCTTCTTCGTGCTCACTGCTGCCTCCCTTTTTGCTAATAAGTCCAGCAGCAGTTGTTCAGCAGCTTCTCGCTCCATGTACACGTGCACTGGGAATTCTGCTTCTAGCCGTTACCCCACACCGTCTTCCCGTGTGCGCATTCACGGCCGGCTTACCCGCTCCGGTCCACCTTCTTGGTCGGATCACTCGGCTGCACCCATACGTCGTCCTCCGGAATCCCGCACCGTTGTGCCAAGTTCCTGTACCGGACCCTGTTCTGGTCCCTGTTCGGGCGCCACTTGTTGCAGCTTGGAGGGGGTCAGGAATGCCAGACAGCAACTTCATAGAAGCTGGAACTGACTTCGTTTATTCCGCGTTACGTATCACAATATATAGCAATTAGCATAGCAACATCTCGGCAGAGCATCAGTAATTGGTTACAAGCATTAATGTGCTAACATATCATAGGTTGCTAAGCCGTATCCAAGCGTCTAACCGCAAGATTTAAAAACAGCATCTCAGTCCTAGGAACTTCCTCAAGTACAGGAGACACTTCCTTAAAAGTTGTTTACCGAAATTCAGTGATTCTGCATGTCAGCCTTTTCAGTCCAGGTTAAGGATGGTCAGAGGCACCCCCCTGTACAATGTCCCCCTACATTGAGTGGATTAATTGTTCATGTAGGTGTTATTGATTCGGATTATACTGGGCAAATTTGTGCTATGATGTCTACTCCCTATCCCCCAGTAACCATTCCCAAAGGTACCCGTGTTGCTCAACTTGTGCCTTTTTTGAGTTGTGTTCCTCACACAGAACTTAAGGAACGACAAGAAGGAGGCTTTGGTTCTACAGGTCCACCTCAAGTTTTCTGGTCGCAAACTGTATCAGCGCAGAGGCCACAAATGACATGTACCATCTCCAAAAAAGGCTATTCACTATCAGCGTTGAAGATTAAGGGTTTGTTGGACACTGGGGCTGATGTAACTATTATCTCTCAACATTCCTGGCCATCGTCTTGGCCCATTGTGAACACTGGGATGGGTGTAGTAGGGCTGGGGGGATCCACTCAAGGGGGCATGTCTCTTGTACCTGTGCTGATCACCAATCCTGAAGGGCAAATAGCAACGATCAAACCATACATAACCTCTGCACCCCTGAACTTGTGGGGAAGAGATTGTTTAGGACAATGAGGGGTTAGGATTACGACGGATTTTTGACGGGGGCCACTGTGTTGCAGAGTGTTCGTCGACCCACACTTGCTTTAACCTGGTTAACTGACAGGCCTGTGTGGGTGGATCAGTGGCCCCTAGCAGAGGAAAAGTTGCAAGCCCTGCAAGAATTGGTGTCAGAACAGCTTGTGACTGGGCACATTGAACCCTCTCACAGTCCTTGGAATACCCCTGTATTTGTGATTAAGAAGAAATCTGGCAAATGGCGACTTTTACATGACCTACAACAGGTAAATGCTGCCATGGCCACCATGGGAGCTTTACAGCCTGGCCTTCCTGCACCCTCAATGATCCCTATGGACTGAGATATTGTGGTAATAGACCTGAAGGACTGTTTAGCATTCCATTAGCACCTGAGGATAGGGAAAAATTTGCTTTTACTGTATTACCTACAAACCATTCTGAGCCAGCCAAAAGATATCAATGGAAGGTGTTACCTCAAGGTATGAAAAATTTGCCAACAATTTGCCAATGGTTTGTTGCCCAAGCTTTATCTCCTGTTCGGGAGCAATTTCCAGACTGTTATTTTTACCATTACATGGATGACATTTTTCTTGCAGCCCAGAAAAGGGAGCAGCTGAACGATCTAGAAAAAGTAGCTAGACAATCCTTACAGCATTTTGGCTTGGTTATAGCACCAGAGAAGGTGCAAAAGACTGAGCCCTGGAAATATTTAGGGCTTACAGTCACTGCCCGACGAGTGACACCCCAACCCATCAAACTTAGTGTTAACGTTCAAACACTTACTGATGTCCAAAAATTGATGGGGTTGCTGAATTGGATTAGACCCTATCTTGGTCTCACAAATTCCCAGCTGCAGCCCTTATTGGAACTGCTCCAGCATTCTGTTAATCCTTCTGAACCTAGGACTTTGAGTCCTGCAGCGGTTCAAACAATCCAGCAGGTGGAGTCGTTATTACAAACTAAATTTGTATCCCGCATTGACCCATTACAGATAGTTCAGTTGTTTGTCCTCATTGATCGGACAACTCCTTTTGGTGCCTTGGTGCAATGGAACCCTGAATGGACAGATCCTTTGCATATTCTGGAATGGCTGTTTTTACCTTTTCGACCTCGAAAGACTGCACCAGGATTGTTTGAACTTCTAGCAGACCTTATTATGAAGACTCGTAAAAGATGTGTGGAACTGACAGGAAGGGATCCGTATCGCATTGTCATCCCAATACAAACGTGGTATTTTGAATGGTGCTTAGACAACAAGTATGAAGTTCAAGCAGCTATGGCTGATTTTCACGGGCAGATCTCTTATCATTTGCCTTCACATCCTCTTATTAAGTTTTTTCAGGAAATTACGGTGGGTCAAAAGCACTTGAGCCAAATGGGGCCAGTTGATGGACTCGCAGCCTTTACAGATGGATCTGGAAAGACCGGTAAAGCTGCTGTGGTATGGTACGACAACCAAGAATGGCATGACAAGGTAATCTTACAAGAAGGATCACCTCAAATAGTGGAGCTGCGAGCTATGGCCGTAGCTTTTCAAATGTTTCTCCAACCTGTGAATATTGTTACGGACTCTGCTTATGTTGCCAATCTAGTTGCACGGCTAGACAAGATGGTTCTGTCTTTTATTGATCAACGTCCATTGTTTTCGGTACTCTTAGACCTATGGTCTGCAATACAACAGAGAACCAAACCCTATTTTGTACTACATACTGCATTACCTGGCTTCTTTGCTGAGGGTAATGCTAGGGCTGATGCCCTTGTGCCTGCTGTGGCCTTGGGTCCGCTCCCTAACAAACACCAGCAGGCTTTATTATCTCATCGTTTTTTTCACCAGGGCAGCTCGGCGCTGAGTCAACAATTTGGCTTGACACAATCCGCGGCACGATCTATAGTTGCCGCCTGCCCTGATTGTCAAGGACAGCAGACACCTGTTTTCTATGGAGTTAACCCGAGAGGCCTACAAGCGTTACAATTGTGGCAAACGGATGTCACCCACATCTCTGAATTTGGGCGACTTCGGTTTGTCCATGTTTCTGTTGATACATTTTCCCACGCTGCTTGTGCTACAGCCCAAGCAGGGGAGAAATCTTTACACGTAATTCACCATTTTCAACGTGCCTTTGCAACTCTCGGTATTCCTCAAACAGTAAAAACTGACAATGGTCCTGCCTATGTTTCCAAAAAGGTGCAGAGTTTTCTAAATCAATGGAGTGTTCACCACATGACTGGAATTCCCCATTCCCCTACAGGCCAAGCCACTGTTGAACGCTTACATGGCACTCTGAAGCGCCTCGTGCAAAAACAAAAAGGGGGAATGCAGGGGGAGTCCCCACAGGCAAGGCTAGATAAAGCTGTATATATGCTTAACTTTCTTTCCTTCCCTAACAACTCTACTCTATCACCCATTTTTTCCACATTTTTCCTCTTTGACTACAACAGAAAAGGTACCACAGCGGGTACCGGTGCAAGTTCATGATCTGGTTACTGGCCAGTGGTCTGGGCCACATGAGCTCATAACTTGGGGAAGGGGATATGCTTGTGTCTCCACAGAAAGTGGACCGCGATGGGTTCCAGCACGGTGTGTGCGACCTGCGTTGCAGTCGCTGCCCTCCTCATCCTCGGAGGTTATGGAGGAGGAGATTGGCATCTAGCCCCTCCCTGAAGAACTGGCAGCAACATCTGGGTAACCTTAGCCAACACCATCAATCAATCAAAGCACCGTATGCCTGGCTACCAGCGATCCTCGAAATCCCTTTTCTACGTGTCTGGTGGGAGTTCCAACAGAGAAGCCGATTGGCTGCGCGAGCCGAATACAAGGGCTTCAACTGCTGCCTAATATGCTGACAATGGATCAATGAGACCAGAGATCCAGACTCGGGGTGAGGGTAAAGACTACAGTTGCTCTACCTGACGGAATATGCAAGTTGAAAGTGGATGATGGATGGGAGTGGTTAAATAAGTTGTTTGGCAACCGGGGCTTGCCTGGGTGGTTACCATCTCTAGTGAAAACAGGTTTGCTGATTTTGGTAATTATTGTAATTGTGTTATTAATGGTACTTTGTTTGATCGGTCTGCTGCAAAGGGCCCTGCAGTAAACCATTAGTGCCATTTTTTGTAGCACAAATACAAAAAGGGGGAATTGTCAGGGATTGCAGCTGGTCTGTGAAATCCCTGGCTCCCTTAGCAGAGAATGTTAACCTTGAAAAGATTAGAGTGTATCTATGAGATAGGGAGTTCACACGGAGACAGCAGAAAGTTATTAACAAGTTTGAGGAGGTTTGGCCACGGAGCAGAAACTGGCCAAGCTAAGAATCATCCAATCATAAATCTGTTACTAGCTACTGTCCTTTGTAGTCCTCACCAATAAGCAGCAGCCACAACAAGGAGAGCTCAGTATAAATAATGTACCTAAAAAACAATAAAGGGTAGTTTGCGTTGCATCTACCCCAGTTGTTTGTGTTTTTGGCTGCCACGACTGCGTCAACTAATCTAAAATATTATTCTGCATATTTCCAGATCAACTGCAAAGTAAAATCAAGTTCATAAGCTATGACTAGCCAAATATATGCTTAAAACAGCAATACTTAATTTGTGGGTTATGCATATTACCTCTGAAGTGTTAATTATAGCATGGATTTTGCATACTATGCTTTCAGAAAAGACTCAGATGTTTCTTGCTTGAAGGAGAATTGCAGATGCAGTTCAGCTCAGAACATGGTGCTGATGCTGCAGACCAGCATTTGGAGGGCATGGCTGAGGCTTGCATGGGCAAACAGCACACAATATCCCTCATCCAGAATGTTAAATATGCTAACTACAATCAAAACCTCAAAAATTTAACACTGAATACATAATACATACTCCGAAGAGACTCTTCTCTAATCACCACTAGGAGAAAACTGTAGTGAGAATGCATGCCATACACATTTATATAAATTAAAATTAGGGGAGGTGAGAACTACAGTAAGTGATTTCAGAGCTCACTAATCATCCAGAGGAAGAGTGGCAAGTATAGAGGAAGCACTTGGTAAAGCAATAAAATAAAATAAGAGAACAGAAAATAAGCATCACAAAAGGATGTTTTCACTTCCCAGAAGACCTCTTCTGCCAGCTCAGTGATTTAACTGGAAAAAAATCAAGAGCGATGGGAGATTCAGTGCAATAGAAGTCTTAAAAGATTCAACAGAGTGGATAGGGTTCTTTTTCTCTTTTTTTTTTTTTTTTTTTTTGCTAACTTTTGCTTAGAAAAATGCAAGTATGGAGTAGGTTTTAATTTATTTGATAAAGTGCTTAGTTGCTTCCCTTCCTCCCCTTAAGACAGAAAACCATGTTGAAATGAGAACGATTAAATATACTGACTGGTAGGGTAATAGAAATCCTTTTTTTGTACATTTTGATTGTCAGAATCTAATGAAAAACAAAATATATCCATAATCCTTAAAGGTTCCAAACCACGTTAAGCCTGATGCAAATTAGCTTAAAATAGGATTGGATATTTAATGGTATCCATTATAATGAGAAAAGACATAAAACAAAGTAGAAACAGGCAGTTACTCTGTTACATTTAACAAGTAGGACATACAAATTATTAAATTAATACAAGCTCAGTGAAGTTGTTAAATAAGGGGACTAGTTTTTGAAATGATTTTTGTTGCATCTTTAATATTTATGTGGGTTTTTTTTAGATTTTTGCTGAAACTGATCATATTTTCAATGGTAAAAATCAAAACCCCAAAATATTGCCTCATTTTAATGATATTATGGAAATTGGACTCTCCAACAAAAGACAGGCTGCCTGCTCCCTGAGAGCAACCTAAGTAAAGCTGATCAGGTTTCCAGAATCCTGGATTATAGCTAACAAAACCTGCTGGTGGGGACATGCATCTCCATTTGCTACTTTCTAGAGAGCCCCAAAGCATCCTGAAGTCACTACCACTGCTGACACAACAGTATATTTTATATCATAGAAAGTTACTGCAGAAGCCAATTTTGGAGTTTATCATTTCAAGAGAGCCGTAAAAATGAAGTACAGGAAACAGAATGGGAACTGAATATGATTTTTTTCCTATTTTTTCAGTAAGGATTTAATTCTCCCATGTATTGTCCATACAAGTACTTAAAACTTGGGTTTATTTTACCTAGAACATTTTTCTCAGTGCTTCAGACAGCTGTTTTCTCTCATCTGGAGGAAAGCCAAAATGGGGTTTCTATGGGATGCTCAAGTACTGAAGCTTAAGTTTCATGGCGTTGTAGAAATACAATGTCCAATTTAGAAAACCACAGGAAGACTGGTCTTACATTTTGTATTGCCTGATTAGAGACTTCTGAGTATATCCTGCATTTTTTGACTCAAAGACATGTGTTGTGAAGAGGAGAAAGGAAAAGAGAAATGAGCAATATGCAGTTAATGCAATCTAGCCTGCAGATTGCATTGCTTTACAAGGCTACTGTCATTTGGTGTCAGCAAAACTCCTAGCTTAGTGCCAGTGATTTGAGTTTGACTGAGGCCAACCTGGCCTTATTTTTCCTTGCGCGGCCATATTAAATTGATTAGTACTAAATTAATTCTAACAAGGAAAAAAGGTTTGAGTTGTAAGACAATTTCTTCCCATCTGACCTAAAATTATAAGGGAAAAATGAAGCACTTAAGCGTTGATATACACACAAAGCCTACCCAGTTGTGACAAAATGAATTCAAAGAGGGAGCCACTTTGGTTTCAAATTTTGCTCAGTGGTGAGAGACGGTGGGGGATGCCAAGTATTAAAAGTCGTATTCCTGAAAAATGGTATCTTTTCAGGAGGAGAGAGTTCCAGGGTAAAGTGATAAAGCTATGTTTACGCAAACAGGAGATCAGATCCTCAGCCGGGAAAAATAGGAGTAATAGCAAAAGCAGTAGCGGCAGTAATTGCAGTCACTACGCCTACAGGATTATCCTAGAAAGGATTATCAAAAGGCAAGGATCTCCCATACAAACACAGAACAGAGAACTAAAAGCCTGAACATGTTCCCTGCTTGCAAGGGCTCCCAATCCAAGTACGAGGGAAGAAGCAAACGGTGAATGGCAACATACAAAGCAATTCAAGGAAACAATAAGCCAGGACCAATCCACGTGATTGATAGGCAGCAGCAACCGCACGCAAGCTGCTCAACCATGGCAAGTCTTTGTAGGCACTGCTCCATAACAGGGTTCTGAGGAAGGGTTTGAAGGAAGATAATAAAGGCATTTCACAGCTGTTCAAAGACTCCTGCCTGCTTGGGGAGTGCTGGGGAATTACGGCTGTATTGGTTTGAATAGACTGATATTCCTTCATATCAGCAGAGGCTCTGACATTAAAGTATAAATGAAGATAAAAATGCTTACAACAGCAGTGTTGCTTTATTTCAGAAATCCAAAAGATAATCCTATCCTAGGAGAGTATGACTTTTCTTAAAAGAATCCCACAGATACATAAGCTTTTTGTTGTTTTTTTTTTTTTGAAAGAGTATTTCCATTGTTATGTCAGAAAGTCTCAAATACCATACATTATATTACTGGGCTGTAACATCTATTAGGCAAAAGTCAATTCCATTCAATCCCTACACATGGTACTTGCACTAAAGTTATTAATCTGGCATAAAACAGGTTTCATTCCAACTAAGAATCTTCCGTATTAATATGTAGCTTTGAATATTAATTTGGAATTTCAATCCTATGATTCTGTCACAGGTTCTTATTCCCTTTCATTTCTGCTGCAAATACAAGAGTTTAGAACATGTGAACTTGAAGTAAGTTGTTCCCAATATTTTCAGACAATACAAGGGTTTTCATTTGGTTCATAAAATTTACAAGAGGTATGTGCTTCTCATCAGGTTTCTCATGCTGTATAACTATTTCTCCATATAAAATATTAACCAGCACAACCTTTAGGTTTAAAGGAGATATTGATTCCACAATTACCTCTGTTCTCTCAGTAAACCTTCTGGAAATCTCAGGTATTCATTCCCAAACACATTGTTTCCACTGTGAAAAGATGGTATGCCTTTACCACACATAATGTAAGACCCTCTGGGCAAATCATTATTAGTAGAAACTAGAAGAGATTTTTGATTTAATACCTCACATTGATATGATGTGATCATTAGGACTACAGAATTCCTATAGCCAAACTTAAATAAAGACACCAGAATCTACATGCAGGTACCTTCACACAGCCAGGTTCCTTCTGTTTTCTAAACTTATATATTTTGAGCAGTGTAACTAATCATGCTTTAACCAACAGAAGTAAGTCCTCACCAGCTGGTTGTGGAGGCCCGCTTTGGAGACGGAAGTGCTGAATGCCTTGGTAGTGGACGGTTGACAACAAGGACGAATGTCTTATCAGCAAGGAGCAAAGCAGGAAAAGGAGGAGGACAACAACTGCATGTGGAATGTCTTGTCAGCAGATGAGGAACAAAGCAAGGAAAAGAAGATAACCACAACTGCACGGCTGGCAAGATGCTGATTGATTGTAATCTTTGCAACACTTGTGTTAAGAGAGTATAAAAGAAGTGGGTTTGAGAATAAAGTTGTCTCACTCTGCATCCCAGACTGAGTCCGTTCTTTCGCAAGGTGCAACAAATGGCGCCCAACGTGGGGCTCGAAGACTAGCTGTCTCTCCGGTTGCACCGCCCAGCTGAACTCCCAGGATTCACGCTGAAAGGAAGCGTAAGGATCACGCTGAAAGGAAGCGTCCTTTGTGTGCACAACAACACCTCTTGAAAGGAAAGAGGTAAGCAGCTGGGGACTATGGGGTTACACTTAACGAAGGAACAAAAAGATGTTTTAGAAGTCTTTCTTAAGATCTTAAAACAACAGGGCAAGAAATTAGATGAGGAAGATCTACAAAAGGTTCTTGCATGGGCTTCTAAAAACGATCCCTCCGTGAATAGTAAGAACGTATTTGATACGGAGAAGTGGGACCAAATTGGGGTCCGATTATGGGACTGTGCCACTCGCGGTGATAAGGCTGCTGCTGGCCTGTTGCCACAATGGCGAGTTGTATTCGAAACGCTGAAATCTCACAGTGGGCCGCAGTTGAACACAAATGACGGAGTCGGGGCCCCTGACATCCCCTCTGCGCCTCCATTACCTCAATCATGTCCTGATGAGAATCAGAAAAGAAAATGTGCTGCAAAAGCCTTCACGGTACAGCCACCCGATGACCAGGACGATGATCCTTTTGACCCAGGTCCTATTAACCCTGAGAAGGAGCCAGACCTATACTCCCTGGATCTGCATGATAAATGGGCCTCAGTCCAACGAGGAGCAAAACAGGCGGGGGATGTGGGCATGCTGAAAGCCTTCCCCGTTATCTATGCGCCAGATCAGAATCCGCGCTGGGAAGGATTGTCATACTATCTTATTAAGGACGTGCGGCGCACGGTGACAGATCACAGCCTTGGCGCAGCATATACCACCCACCTTATACAATCTCTTTGTGATCCTTCGGTTTTTACTCCTCACGATTTTAAAACTTTGTTTCGCCTGATTATGACTGATATGCAATATACGATGTGGGAGTCAAAAATGAGACAGCTTGCTCGAGCACAGGGGGAGGAAAACCAGCGGCTGTCGAAAAAAAGTCCGTTACAGGCTGTTACTGTGGACGTGCTAATGGGGGAGGGTGACCACAGTGCCACAACAGCACAAGCAGGAATTCCCCCTGAGGGCCTGCAGCAAGTTAAGGCACTTGCTCTCCGCGCCCTTAAGGCCGTCCTGGAGAGTGGTAAACAACGACAGCCTTTTGTTAGCATAAGACAAGATGCGAATGAGCCTTACATGAAGTTTTTAGATCGGCTTAATGAGGCTCTGGAGAAACAAATTGATAATGAACAAGCACGAAGCTACATTTTTAAACAACTAGCAATTGAGAATGCTAACCCTGATTGCCAGAGAGTTTTGCGAACACTAAAGGATCCTACTATTGATGACATGCTGAAGGCGTGCATTAATGTCGGCTCTAAACTGTATGAATGCTCTCTGATGGCCGAGGCGTTTGCAACAATGTCTATGAAAAATCCATGCTTTGCTTGTGGCCAATTTGGTCATATCCGTAAATACTGTCCAAAAACGCAAGCAAACAGAGGAGCGCCTGGAATATGTCCACGCTGTCACAAAGGACGACACTATGCTAATCAGTGTCGATCAAAATTTGATAAGGAAGGTCAACATTAGCCCCTTCGGGAAACTTCAAGGGCAGTGCGGCAAGGGGTCGCGCTGTGACCACAAATCACCCCTCAGAGCAGCCTCACCGGGAAGCAGCGGCCACCTGTGCCCCAGCACAAGGGGCAGTGCCGGGGTGGACCTGGCCACCACAATAGAAGTGCTAATTACTGATACATCAGTTGTGTGAATTCCAACTGGTGTCCATGGCCCCCTGGGGCGAGGAATGGCAGCACTATTGATTGGGCGATCTTCAACAACAAGACAAGGGCTGTTTGTGTTACCTGCAGTTATCAATGCAGATTTCAAAGGAGAAATAAAGATAATGGTATGGACTCCGATACCACCCTGTACTGTGCCAGTGGGGAGCCGAATAGCACAATTAGTATACTTTTTGCCACAGACACCAAATGCTGCAAAAACTAAACGCGGCATAGGCTCTTTTGGGTCCACGGGACAACCAGAGATTTTCTGGACTCAACAGATAACTATGAACCGCCCACAGATGTCCTGTACACTACAATCAGGAGTGATAAAGTTTAATGCACAAGGAATTTTAGATAGCGGAGCGGACGTTACAGTCATCGCTGCCTCGCAATGGCCAAACAGTTCACCTCTAGTGAATGCGCATACATCGCTTTCGGAATTGGTGGGCAGAGTACCCCAATGCAAAGCGAAAGCCTGATAAATATTATTGGTCCGGAAGGAAGAACCGCAACCATTAGACCATTTATATTGCCTGGATCCGTTACCCTGTGGGGGAGAGACTGTTTGAGTCAATGGGGCATGCAGTTAAGTACGGATTTTTCTTAGGGGCTACTATCCAGCAGCAGGTCCAACCCTTGATCTGGAAAACAGACAAGCCCGTATGGGTGGATCAGTGGCCCCTTCCACGAAATAAACCTGCAGTTACACAAGTTAGTAGAGGAACAATTGCAAGCTGGACATATAGTTCCTACTACAAGCCCCTGGAATACACCAGTTTTTGTAATTCAAAAGAAAAATAATTCCTGGAGATTGTTACATGACCTTAGAAAAATCAATGAGGTCATTGAAGATATGGGAGCCTTACAGCCTGGACTCCCTTCTCGGGCGATGTTACCTCAAACATGGACTTTGATCGTAATTGATTTGAAAGACTGTTTCTTTACCATTCCACTTGCACCACAGGATGCACCTCGGTTTGCATTTTCTGCACCTTCCATCAATGCTATGGAACCCCATAACAGATATCATTGGAAAGTTTTGCCACAAGGCATGAAAAATAGTCCTACATTATGTCAACAATTTGTGGCAGCAGTCTTAAGTCCAGTACGGAAGTATTTCGACAACGTCCTCATCTATCACTATATGGATGACATATTGATTGCTGCAGAGCAAAAGGAAACGGCACAAGAGGCTCTGTGTCAGATTACGCGAGCAGCATCGACTGCAGGATTAAAAATTGCAGAAGATAAAGTACAGGAAACTACGCCTTGGCGATATTTAGGATGGAGAATTTCTGATCATCAAATTCGACCACAATTATTGACTCTAAAAACAGACATAAAAACTTTAAATGGTCTTCAAAAACTTTTGGGAACTATTAACTGGATCCGTCCCTCCCTAGGGATTTCCACGGAGGAATTACATCCTCTATTTAAGCTTTTAGAAGGAGACACGAGTTTGACATCCCCAAGGAAGCTTACCGCTCCCACGCAAGCTGCACTTGACAAAGTTGTGAACAAATTAGCCACTCAGACTGTTCATAGACGAAAGCAGAACTATCCTGTCAGTCTTTTTGTTTTTTATTCTAGCTTCCAACCTTATGGCCTATTAGCACAATGGATACCACAGGACGCATGTCCGTTAATAATCTTAGAATGGGTGTTTCTACCTCATAATTTTGGCAAAACTGTCACCACTGCTATTGATATGATCACGATGGTTATTCAAAAAGGAAGAGAGCGTTTGATGTTTCTAGATGGCACAGAGCCTGATATTATTTATTTACCGCTCAGTACAAAACAATTAACCTTTCTGACTCACCAGTCTTTTGTTTTTCAGTGTGCCTTGGCAGATTATCCAGGACAAATAATTATCCACTTTCCAGGACATAAAATCATACAGTCTTTTAACTCTCTTTCTCTATTACCTGTTTCCCATTTGAGCCTTACGCCAATACCTGATGCTCTTACAGTATTTACTGATGGCTCAGGTAGGACAGGGCGTGCAGGTGTAGTCTGGAAAAATGATGAAGGGCATTGAGAGAGCGACGTACATGTTGTCACAGGCTCACCACAAACAGTGGAATTATCAGCGGTCGTCCGCGTCTTTATGCGATGGCCCTCTGCAGTTAACATTATAACAGACTCTGCCTATGTCGCAGGGTTAGTCTCTAGATTAGAACACTCCTTTTTAAAAGAGGTTTCAAACGAGACCCTCTTTGCGCTTCTCTGGAAGCTCAGATGACTATTAAACAGAAGGATTTATCCGTACTTTATCCAACATGTACGCTCGCACACCTCACTGCCTGGACCTATTAGTGAAGGTAATGCTCAAGCAGACAGCCTTGCAGGAGCTGTAGTTCTACCAGATTGCTTTGCACAAGCACGTTTGTCGCATGACTGTTATCACCAAAATGCAAAAGCGTTACGGAGGTCGTTCCAACTGACTCAGGAACAAGCTAGACAAATCATACAGTCATGCCCAGACTGCCAACGCATTTTACCAGTACCATCCATTGGAGTAAACCCTCGTGGTCTTTCTGCGCTTGAAATTTGGCAATCAGATGTAACGCATATCCCTGAATTTGGCAGATTTAAATATGTGCATGTTTCTGTTGATACCTTCTCATCCTGTATCTATGCTTCTGTACATACAGGTGAGAAGGCCAAAGATGCATGTCGACACTTTATGATGGCCTTTGCAATGTTGGGAGTGCCTAAAACTATAAAAACTGACAATGGTCCAGCTTATATAGCACAAAAAACACAAATATTCTTTCAACAATGGGGAATCCAACGCATCACTGGTATCCCCCATTCACCCACAGGCCAAGCGATTATTGAGCATACACATGGCACCCTTAAGAATATGCTACAAAAACAAAAAAAGGGGAGCGTAGGGTTATCCCCACAGGAACGCATAGCAAAAGCTTGCTATGTGTTGAATTTTTTTAATCACTGGAGAGAAGAGGGACCCCCTATATACCGACATTTTGATTCACACAGACAACACAAAGTTCAGGAAAAAGCCCAGGTTGTAGCCAAAAACCCACAGACGAATCAGTGGGAAGGGCCTTTTCCTTTAATAACCTGGGGTAGAGGATATGCTTGTGTTTCTACAGGCTCAGGGCCAAGATGGGTACCTGCTCGATGGATCAAGCCTTTTTTATCACAATCATCATCATCATCTGCACCGTGACATCACCCACACCGCAATGGATGCCACCCCAGCCTAAAACTAACATATGGGTAACTCTGGCCAATCAAACGGGACAGGACATGTTATGTTTGTCATTATCTAGTCCAGGAAATCCTTTTGTAACCTGTCTGGTAGGACAACCTGGTGATGATTGGCAGGTTCCCCTCGAAAGGCGTCCATATATAAGTGATAAACCAACTGACATAGTTGATAAGCGGAATAATTGGGTCCCATGGTTTCCAAAAATGAATATAGAGCCACAAGAGCTAGATTTGTTGGGATCAGTAAAAATGGATTATTGTGTGTATCTTAACTATACAGATGGATGGGCCAACTGGAAAGAAATATCCCCTCCCCTCCCAGGATACAAAAGACGAGATCCAAAGGATCCAGAGCCACATAAAATACAATGGCTGAATGCTACCTTACCGGAGTATAGAAATGCCACTGCATGGTGCAACTATACTGCCGCAAAATTACCCTTATCTGGTAGATACCCACTCAAATTACCAAAGGGCCTATTTCTAATTTGCGGAGATCGTGCCTGGCCCGGTATTCCCTCTCGCGCATGCGGAGGACCATGCAGCATTGGAAGGCTGACTCTGTTGACATCCAACATTTCAATGATTAATAACCATAGAAAACGCCCCAAGCGCGCCATACACGCTTTTCAATCTGAGTGTGATGACCAAGTTACATTTTGGAACACTGCAGAAATCGTATCAGCATCTATATTTACACCCGGGGTGGCATCAGGGAAAGCGCTAGTAACCTTAAATAAGCTTGGTTGCTGGCTGGCAAAACAGACTAATGCTACTTCCCTGGCACTGAGTGGGCTATTGCTAGATGTTAATTCTGTTAGGCATGCTTCACTTCAAAATGGAGCTGCTATAGACTTTTTGTTATTAGCACAAGGCCATGGGTGTCAGGATTTTGATGGACTCTGTTGCATGAATTTATCTGACCATTCGGAATCCATCCATAAAAGCATTGACAATTTACAAAAAGGAGTGCAGAAGTTACGTCAAGACGATGGTTTCAATATTTTTGGGAATCTTTTGGGGAATTTAGGATTAGCTGCGTGGATTAAGGGAACATTGCAAATAGGTTTGATGTGCCTGATAATCTTTGTTTGCCTTTTAATTTGTATCCCATGTTTGTTAAAAACAATTCAGTGTTTAATAGACCGTGCCTTGAAACAAGCATTCTTCATAAATAAAGAAGGGGGAGATCTGGGGATCTCAAGGACAGACTCGAGAGTGTTGGTGGAGAGACCTTGGGAAAAGGACACTGGTATGCTTGTTGGAATCAAACCGTGGGAGTAAATGCAACAAACTAAACAATCTTTTGCTTAGCTATATTAATGCAAAGTTTCTAATTGTTGTACTACCTGTGTTTTGTACTAACTGTATTTCATTTATTGTTAGTGTATCTGCTTTGTTTCTTATTATGTGTTCAGTGATTGATTGATCATTTAACTAAGTTATGGCTGTTCAACTAAAAAAGAAATAAAGGGGGAGATGTGGAGACCCGCTTCAGAGACAGTAGTGCTGAATGCCTTGTTAGTAGATAGTTAATCAGAAGAATGCCTTAGCAGTGCACGCCTGACCTGCAAGGACTAATGTCTTATCAGCAAAGAGCAAAGGAAGAAAAGGAGGAGGACTACAACCACATGTGGAATGTCTTGTTAGCAAACAAAAGCAAGAACAAAGCAAGCAGAAGATAACCGCAACTGCAGGGCTGAAAAGATGCTGATTGATTTTAATTTTAGCAACACTTGTGTTAAAAGAGTATAAAAAGGATTCCTAGATCTTAATACATGCCTTCCAAATTAGTCTTTCTGTAACTACAGTGTGCTTCAAAGCCTTACCCGTGTGCTTCAAAGCCTTACCATTTCTTCAGACTTCCCTTTGTATATTGATTCTGCCTCCAGGACCGCAATTCACTCCAGACATACCACCCTTAGAATAATTTGTTCCCTAGACAATAATAATAAACAAGGCGTTGAGATCATAGAATCATAGAATGCTTAAGGTTGGAAGGGACCTCTAGAGGTCATCTAGTCCAACCCCCCTGCACACGCAGAGTCACCTAGAGCACGTGGCACAGGACTGCATCCAAGAGGGTTTTGAAGATCTCCAGAGAAGGAGACTCCACAACCTCTCTGGGCAGCCTGTTCCAGCGCTCTGTCACCCTCACTGTCGAGGGTCACTCTCGCGCCAAGTGCCAGGGCCCTCCCCACAAGCCAGAGCAAACAACACCTCCACACAAAGTGAAGTCAACTCCGCTCTGCTGTTGTCTGTAGCAGGGCTTTATACCCGTGCAGGTGGGCATGCGCTGAGGAGCAGCACTCATTGGCTACAGGCTCCCAGCTGATTGGTTCTCCTCCAGGTGCTTGGTTGCTAGGCGTCGGTCCAGTTCCCCACAAACTCCACTTTCCTATATATTCTTACTAAGGCCCCAACATCTCCCCCTCTTTTTTCCAAAAAAACAAAAATTAGCAATAAACATTGCAACATTTACAAAAAACCAAGTAACATGGCTGTAATCCTCAGCATTTCCCCTCTTTTTACAAAAAGCAAAAATTGGCAATACCATGCATCAAAATATTACGAACAAAAACAAAGTAACATAGTTGCAAACACAAGTATGATCATTCTGGTCACACTTTTATGATAATGTTTCATTTTTAAATTCCCAAGACAAAAGAAAATGGTCCCAAAGGAATACACAATTTCATTTTGCTTACAACCACAGAAATTCTTCTTGGAAAGGTAATTGTGCTCTTCATTTCAGCAACAGGGGAAGGAAAAAATCTTGCCCTTTGGAGCTGGGGAGGATGGGGGTCCAAGTTAGTATGGTCAGACTGGATATGCTATCATTTTTAGTTTTCAACTGCTGGAAAGTTCTTCCAGTCACGGAGTCTGCCGCTCTTTTCAGTTCCAGACCTTGAGGAAGCTGTCCCACGATCCTGTTGCCACTGCCATTCCATCATCAGTCACACCTAAGCAACTGACACAGTTATGATCAGCAAGGACACCTGCTCTATCAGCTTTTAGTGTATCCCAGACATTGTAGTTGAAGTCGTCATAACCAGCTAGGAGGAGACGTAGCTGTCCCAGATTATAAGCTTGCCATCCTGGGAGGCACTGACTAGAAGCCTGGAATCAGTCCCCCAGTGCATTGCGTAAATTTTAGCCAAGTGTCCCCGGAGTGTTCTTCTAGTACGCATTTGAATTCTCCCCACAGGGTCAATGTTGGCTGTGATCTGAGCCAAGATGGCGTTGGTACGTGCTTTCCTAGCATCCCCGATTTGGTTTTTCGGTTGCTCGGCCTCCTGGCGTAACTGGTCAAGCTCACTCATTTTCCTGTGCTAAAGTTGCACTTCACTGCCACCTCTGAGAGGACCACAAATCTGCCCTTCCGTCCACTGCTCATTAACAGGCCCGGTTCATCCGCCCGCCCCGGCCTGCTCCCAGCAACACTGCAGATGGGGGGCAGGAGAAGGAGAAGAGGGTGGCGGTTGGGGGGGGGGGGGGGGGGGGGGGGTCGCTGGCTCTCAGCTCCTCCCCAGGGGACCAGTGCACATCAATTCTAATATGTGCACGTCAGTCTCTAATCACTGTGGATTTTGCCACAGAGAGGTTGACTCCTGTGCTTCTGCGGGTTGCGGCAGAGAGTTCACAGAGGCAGCCATCGTCTGGGGATACTTGTTCGCCACGTCCCTCACAACGCGGCGGCTCCCGTTTCCCTGTATCGGCATGCCGTTCTTGCAGAACCGTGATCGGCACTCCACTGCCCTGTGCCCGAACCTTTGACATCTCGTACAGGTCCCATTAAATCCTCTCGGGGCCATACCTTCCATCCTGAATCTGTTAGGACCCTTCCTCCTCATGTGTCCTAATTGACCACATAGGAAACATGTCCCATGGAATCTCTTGTCTCCCTTTCTAGACATTCTTTCTCCTTTAATTGCTGCGGCCAAAGCCGCACCATGTATTTTTGCTTTTTGTTCTTCCTCCATCATTGGCGCTCGGGCACAGGTCTCTATCATTTGGACAATTGAAGCTCCTGGTGGCAAAGTAGCTAATAGTTGCTTGCAAGTTTGGTTTGCGTTTTGAACTGCTAGATCTTTTGCCAATATTGCTTTCATTTCCGCAGGCACATTAGGTGCCATATCCAGGGCTTCCTTCAGTCGATCAACAAAGTTGAAAAAAGACTCATTCGGCTTTTGTGTTATTTTGGTGTATGGCAACTGTGGCGTTCCTATTTGTGGTAGTGCAAGAAAAGTGGCTAGCGCCGCATTTTTTGATTGCTGTAGTATCCTAGGGTGGAGCGCTGCCTGGGCCTCGGTTGCCCGGTAACGCCCATTGCCCATCAATTGATCAAGGGTGGCAACCCTTAATGGATCATCCATACTGCGATTTAGATTCTCCAACTGTTTTTCCTCTAATCTTTCCTGCCATTTTGCTAACCAAAGCATATAAGCAGTAGAGGAAAGCAGAAGCTCCATTATCGCTCTGCTATCCGCAGGTACCATATGGAAATATTTAAACAGAGCAGAGACCTGATTTCTCACCAACTTATTGTCGTGCCCATACTGCATTACTGTTTTTTGTATGCCTTGAACAAATTTCCAATCGAGAGGTTCCCACCTGGGGCCCTGGGCTCCCATTACTACAGGAGCTGCTAGTGGTGTTAATACAAATTCTCCTTGTAACTGAGCATTCTCTATGAGCCCTTTATACCGTGCTCCCGCATTACATGTTGGATCAACAGGTGGCATTCCCTCATCATTACTTCCACCTGCAGTGGCTGGGAGCTCCAGCAACAATCCTTCTTCAGCTGGGTCACTTCCTCCAGCTGCTTTCTTTTGAATCTTAGGAGCATCTTTTCATGCCTCCCACTGCTCCAATTGTTTGTCTACATTTTCCAACCCTTCCACTATAGCCCTGTGGGCAGCCTTATATGCTGCCTTCACATCTCTGGCCTTGGACCCGCAGTCTAGTCGCCGCATTTGTTCTAATAATTCTGTCATTCTCTCTGCCTGTCCCCGAAGTTCTTGTCGCATTTTTTGAACCACGGCATTATCATCGTCCGATCCATCTGGGATCGGTACTTTAATTGGGTCCACTTCCATTTTGGGCGCTGTGGGGGTTGGTCGCTTTCCCCCCTCCCATTCAGGCGCTGTGGGAGGTGGTCGCTTTTCCCATTCGGGTGCTGTGGGAGGTGGTCGCTCCTCCCCCTCCCACGGGGGGAGATATTCATCCACTCCCCCCCATACTTCTTGTTCGGCCAAAGTTACCGGACATGCCTGTTTAGGTGAGGTTACCTTTCTCTTATTATCTATTTTCTTACACTGAATTGGCTCAGTATTGTTAGTACATTCAGAACTTTCAGACCCATTTTCCTCCTCTTCTCCATGGAGCGCTTCCCAAAAGGCGATAGCAACTAACCGCTCAAACATAGGCCATATGAGACGATATGTCTTTGTGAGGCACCACGCTTCCTCCGAGCCTAATTGTACACCGTCCCATAGTTCTCTTCCTACTCGCTCCCATGATTCAAATTTATATGCTTGGGAAGCTTCTTCTATGATTTTTCTCTTCTTACAAAATAGCAACAAATCGGTTAACTCGGTTTTCGAGACCTCAATCTTAGTTTTTTGAGCAAGCCTTACGAAGCGTTCAACAGTATCATGTTCCATTGCTGTTGCAGCAACTTCCACTCTAGATGCGCCAATTCCCATTCTGACTCACCAGGTCGTGGTCACAATCCGCTTTTCTCCAGTAAGATCCCTCGCGTTCTCTCACGATCACGTCGCCCACAATCACGTCGGGGTCACCAGATGTTGAGGGTCACTCTCGCGCCAAGTACCAGGGTCCTCGCCACAAGCCAGAGCAAACAACACCTCCACACAAAATAAAGTCAACTCCACTCTGCTGTTGTCTGTAGCAGGGCTTTATACCGGTGCAGGTGGGCATGCGCTAAGGAGCAGCACTCATTGGCTACAGGCTCCCAGCTGATTGGTTCTCCTCCAGGTGTTCGGTTGCTAGGCGTCGGTCCAGTTCCCCACAAACTCCACTTTCCTATATATTCTTACTAAGGCCCCAACACTCACTGTTAAAAAATTTCTCCCTAACTTCCTCTGGAACTTTTGATGCTTCAGTTTGTGGCCATTACCTCTAGTTCTGTCAGTGGCCACCACTGAAAAGAGACCAGCACCATCCTCCTCACTGCCTCCCTTGAGGTACTTATAGACACTGATTAGATCCCCTTTCAGCTTTCTCTTCTCCAGGCTGAACAGGCCCAGCTCCCTCAGCCTCTCCTCATAGGGCAGATGTTCCAGGCCCCTGATCATCCTTGTGGCCCTGCGCTGGACTCTCTCCAGCAGTTCCACATCCCTCTCATACTGTGGAGCCCAGAACTGGACACAATACTCCAGATGCGGCCTCACCAGGGCTGAGTAGAGGGGCAGGATCACCTCCCTCGACCTGCTGGAGACGCTCTTCTTAATGCACCCCAGGATCCCATTGGCCTTCTTGGCCACAAGAGCACACTGCTGCCTCATGGTCAACTTGTCGTCCACCATGACACCGAGGTCTTTCTCCGCAGAGCTGCTCTCCAGAAGGTCGGTTCCCAGCCTGTACTGGTGTCTGGGGTTATTCCTCCCCAGGTGCAGGACCTTGCACTTGGCCTTGTTGAATTGCATGAGGTTTTTCACCGCCCAGTTGTCCAGTCTGTCCAGGTCCCTCTGGATGGCAGCGCAGCCCTCTGGGGTATCGACTACTCCTTCCAGTTTCGTGTCATCAGCAAACTTGCTGAGGGAGCACTCTGTGCCTTCATCCAGGTCATTGATGAATAAATTGAACAGGACTGGACCAAGGACTGACCCCTGGGGGACCCCGCTAGCTACAGGCCTCCAACTAGACTCTACACCGCTGATCACCACCCTCTGGGCTCTGTCATCCAGCCAATTCCTAATCCACCTCACTGTCCACTCATCTATCCCACACTTCTGGAGTTTGCCCAGGAGGATGTTGTGAGGGACGGTGTCAAAAGCCTTGGTGAAGTCGAGATAGACGACATCCACCGTTCTCCCCTCATCTATCCAGCCAGTCATTCCATCATAGAAGGCTATCAGATTAGTCAAGCAAGATTTCCCCTTGGTGAATCCATGCTGACTACTCTTGAGCACCTTCTTGTCCTCCATGTGCCTGGAGACAGCGGCCAGTATGAGCCGTTCCATCAGTTTTCCAGGGACGGAGGTGAGGCTGACTGGCCTGTAGTTGCCTGGGTCCTCCTTCTTGCCTGTTTTGAAGACTGGCATGACATTGGCCTTCTTCCAGTCCTCTGGCACCTCCCCCGTTCTCCAGGATCTTTCAAAGATGCTGGAGAGTGGCTTAGCTATGACATCTGCCAGCTCCCGCAGCACTCTGGGGTGCATCCCATCAGGGCCCATGGATTTGTGGGTATCGAGTTTCCTTAGGTGCTCTCTGAGCCAATCTTCCTCTACCCAGGACGATTCTTCCCCTCCCCCGGCTTCTTCTCTTGTCCCTAGGGCCTGGGGCTCTAAAGGGCTGCCCTTGGTAAACACCGAAGCAAAGAAGGCATTCAGCATCTCTGCTTTTTCTGTGTTATTTGTAACCAGGGTGCCCATCCCGTCCGCCAGAGGACCCACGTTTTCCCTGATCTTCCTTTTGCTGTTAATGTATTTGAATAAGTTTTTCTTGTTATTTTTAACCTCCCTTGCCAGATTGCATTCCAACCGCGCCTTAGCTTTCCTTGTCGCATCTCTGCATTCCCTGACTACGTTCCTGTATTTCTCCCAGGGGGGCTGTCCTTTTTTCCACATTCTGAATACCACCGCCTTCTGCTTGAGCATTGCCACAAGTTCCTTGCTCATCCACGCAGATCTCCTGCCCCCTCTGCCTGACTTCTTACACACAGGGATGCACTGTTGCTGGGCGTGAGATCAATATCAATTAGCATCCATTCAGAAATGAATAGAAAATTAACAAGCCTTATAATGTAAACCGAGTAGAGAAACCATCTAGGACTTCAGAGAGTAGAAGAGCTAAGGGTAATAAAGGAATGTTGATTCATTTTTTTTTTCTCCTTCCCCCACTTCTCTCATTACTGTCTTTTTTTTAGTGCATGATCAACATTTATGTCTCAGTTTTGTTGCTTCATTTTCTATACAGAAATTCCCAAAGAGGACTGCAAGAAGGACAGTTGCTCAAGCCATAGGAATCTAGTCCTATAATATCATGGTTAGTATAGTGCTTCTCACAGAGTTGTAGCTTTTGTAGCTTTTTTAGATTTTGGGGAGTATGACAGGATTTGTGTCTTCTCTGTTCGGAAAATGATAAGAATTTGAGTCTGCTTTTGTGTTGTGAACATATCTAGCATATTTGTATCTCATTAAATACTAAAAATAATCACAAGCATACTCCCTTCAACAGACTAGTTGGAAACAACAGACTAAGGAAAAATTTACTAGTTGTATCACATAATCACATATATAAGAAAGGCAGGTAGCAGTTTATCTCCAGTGAAACCGTTCAGCAAAAAATATCCGCTTAAGAGCAAAAATAAAACCTCACTGAGACCTAATTAATACTGCAGTCAAAACAGAAGATACCTCTGTGTTTCCTATGAAGGAAAAGACTCAAAGTGGTAGCCTGATTTCACAAGCCTTAAGTGCCATTCCTTATGGAATGTATTAATTACCAGAGACAAGGGGCAATGTTTCAGGATGTGAAGCACTAGGTATTCTTGCAGTGTCACAGCAGTAAATTAATGCCATCAAGAACGCACACTGATATAATCACATAAAACTTGCTACTTTAAGTACCGTGCAAATTACCTGTATGGCTTATGATTAAGTTTAAAAAGGGAAGATGTTGCTTGGAGTTGTGAGTTAAAATTTGCAGACCTTGTGAATATAGGAGTCAGGAAGGTGCTAAAAAAGTAAGTCTCATTTCTCTCTGGTAATATCATTGCAATTCGTTTTTCAAAGAAAATGTTATCATCTTGCGTGTTTCTTAGTTAAGGAATAAAATGAATTAGAACAAATGGATGGAAGAATGAGAGAGACAAACAAACAAAGGACTGCATGATTCAGATAAGAAACTCATGAAATAATAAGATAACATAATTAGTTATCTGAACAAGATGCCCAAGAAACAGTAAAATTCTTTCAAATTTGGCTGTGTCAACATTGGTAAAAGACAAAACAAAAATGACCGCCATTCAAACAAACAGTAACAGCATGGAACAAATAAGCATTCATATCAAAGAGATCATCTGAAAATATGGTCTTGCAACAGGTCTTTGTTTTTTCTCTTTATTTCAGATTAATTGTGAAAATTGCAATAAAACCTAAACACCCTAATGGCAATAGTCTTGTATAGTTTTGTATAATTTAATAAGTGTGGGCGGATATATAGATATAGCAATATGGCTTCATGCTTGACATAAGCTGACTTGACCAAACTTAGGCTTAGGGCCTGGCGCTCGGAAGATCTCGCGATGTTACGGAAAGCAAAGGGTCAGCAGAGATTAAGGCGAGTCAGCTGTCTTACTTTGAAGAATCAGTACATAGCCATATAAGGTAACATTGTTGCTAATTGGTGGCAGAGCAAGCTTCCGCATTCGCAAGGAGTATAACTGTAGTGAGCAGTAAACAATAAACGGCACTCCAACCATATTGGTGTTACGTGGTTTGTCCCCTAGTGGGGTAGGATGGCCCCGGAGAGCCTGACCTCCGGGTGAACACGTTACGTTGCCGAGAGCTGAGTCCGGAGACTGCACAGCCGGAGACAGTGAACAGCAACAATAAGCAATAGAAAAACATATTAAAATGCATATGGAATTACCTTGGGAAAGAATGTGCAGTATAAAGGAAAATTAGCATGATCAAAATTAATTAGGGGAACTTATCCTCTCTGTGTAAGTACAGGATAAATACTGTTTTACTCCAGATTTCTTATATTACATTCTTTCTAATCCTTTTGAATTTTCATTCCCGTCAAAAATCATCCAAATATAGGCTGCTTACTTATCAATGACTCTGCTTAAGATACTCTGGTTGCTAATGTTAAAGATAAAAAGATTTTTTTAAAAAGTTGATGTTGCTGTCTAAACTGAAAACAAGTCGGAAATCATTTACTGTTTTCTGAATGGATTCATGTTTTCTTTCATACTTTCAAATAAGCATTATCCAGAATACCGTCTACATGCATTCAGTACGGTTAAGGGGATGAAACCCAAGGGAGTGCCCCTGGGTTGGTCTACACCTGCATCTATCCTTGAATAGTTCAGAAGGACTCCATGAAGCTACACTATTCATTTGCAGATCACAGGAGAACGTTCTTGTAATACCTAGCCTCAGGACTGGAAATTACAAGGTTGAATTAAAGATGATAATTCTTAAAAAACATATAAAACCGGTGTCCTTTAGTATGTCTTTTAAAGTTGGAAACTTCTCTTTCAAAAACTGAAGTGAAGATTCTCACAGAAATCCAATGCCTAGGTTACCCTAGGTAGCAGCTGAGGCAGTTTTGAAATTAGGAAGATAGTTTTTAAAAATTTGGGACGTTTTTATGCCTGTGTATGAGGTTTTTTTTTTTTTTTCCTCCCCATGCCTTTTATAAGGCTTTGTAGACTCTACAGTTGAACAGCAGGAAGAATGCCCAAAGGATAGCCCTCCAAAGTCTGATCAATCTTTAGATTACTCAAGAGAGTGTACTCAGAGGAGGTCTCTAAATGTCTCTACCACCAACAAAACAAAACAAACAAACAAAGATGGCTGGGGATTGGGGGATTGTTCTGGCTAATTGTCACAGCCTGAGTGTATCCACAGTTCTTAGTAATTGACTCTCAGTCTCTTGGGCCTCATGTAGTGGTATAGTGGTCCTAAGGTAAGGTTACTATTTTTGGTCTTTTTTTTTTAAATTCTGAATACCTGAAATAATGTGAATGTGGAGGTAGTAGCATCTCACTGTCATTTCTGGGGTTCTGGAGAGTGGCAGGGACATGGTTAATGAGAGTCCTTTCTATTGTGTTATGGCCCACCAAGGTGATAATTTTGTTTGATGTGTTCTTGCCATGGGGATGTTGCATTTCTACGCATATGAGGGTCTTTGCAAGTGCAACAAGATAGCGTTAAAGGACTATGGAGAGCTGAAGGAGTCTAACGTGGTGTAGTTTTGTCCACATTGCCTGTTGTGAAGATCTCTTGTACCTTTGTTCCTTCAATGATATTTCACAGAATTACAGAGTGGTTGAGTCTGGCAACTCCTCTGCTCAAGCAGGGTCACCTACAGCAGTTACCCAGGACCATGTCCAGGCAAATTCTGAGCATCTCCAAGGTTGGAGACTGCAGTGCCTCTCTGGGCAACATGTGCCAGAGTTTGACAACCTCACAGTGAAAGAGATTTTTCTTCTCCGACATAAATGTATTTTTTTCTGCTTGTCAACTTGTGCCCATTGCCTCTTGTCCATTAGGCACTACTGAAAAGAGTCTGCCTCCATCCTCTATACTCCCCCATCAGATATTTATACATATTAATAAGATACCCCGAGCCTTCTCTGCTCCAGGCTGAACAGTCCCAGTTGTCTCAGCTGCAACTCATATGGTAAGTCCCATCTTTGTGGCCCTTTGCTGGACTTGCTCCAGTAAGCCCATGACTCTCTGATACTGGGGAGCCCAGGGAGGAATGATCATCTCCCTCGACCATAGTCCAGGGTGATTCTGTCTGCCTTTCCCCCAAGGACATGTTGCTGGCTCATTTTCCACTTGTTGTCCACCGGGAATACCCAAGTCCCTCTCTGCGGGGCTGTTCTCCAGTAGGTTGGCCCCCAGCCTATACTGGTACCTGGGATTGTTTGACCCAAGAACAGGATTTGTCTTTTCCCTCTGTTGAAATTCATGAGGTTGCTGTGAGCTCATTTCCCCATCTTGTTGAGGTCCCTGTGAATGGCAACACAACCATCTGGCCTATCAAACACTTTTCCCAACTTTTTGTCAGTTGTATTTAGGTACCTTGTCTCAAAATGCTAGCGGCCATGAACAAAAGTCTGCCAGGGAATGGGCTAAAACAAAGCGATAAGCATGATCATATGTTTAGTCTTGAATTTGCTCTCCAGCTGTCCCTGTCTCATATAGCTGTATGTACATAGGTGTCACCTACAGCATGTGTACAATAAGAATTTCCTATAGCTGAAGTTCATATTCCTTTAGCATAAATGTTTTTCTTTTATTAGTCAAGAGAACACTGAGGGTTTTCTTTGTTTTCTTTTCCTTTTTTTTTTTTCTGAGGGTTTTCTTTTTCTTTTTTTTTTCTTTTTTGTCTTCAAACTCGCTTTTCTATTGTTGCTGCTAACACACTGCATGTGCCCATCTTGGATGATACCAGATATTCCACGTTAAAATTAGTGATGTTGGTACAGCCATCTGAGAAACAGCTCTAATTTGTAACCATAGCTCAGCAAACAAGGGAATGTGTTACAAATACTTATAAATGCAAACATGATAATGAAAGATGATCAGAAGCAAATGCAAAATCAACTTAGAGATAATGGTGACAGCATTATGAGAACGACCTCTCTCTTTTGACTTTAAGCTTATGAGTTTAAATAACTGATGTATACATTTGCTTAGTTGACATCCAGATAAATGGTTTTCTAAATTAATAGGATACTTTTATGTCAAATTATCTAAATTGTTCCTAGAGTTATTTGCATCAGCAAAAGAGATATCCTATTATGGACAGACTAAAACACACACTACATATTTAATATTAAAAGTAATATCTAGCACTGCAATATTTTGGCTTGATAAAGCTCTGTGATACATACAAAGCTTCAAGGAGCTGGCAAAATCTGATTTCCTCTGACTACTGAGTAGTTGTATACTTCTCTGCATTGCTCTGCATAATGAAAAGGAGTATGAAATTTAAAAAAAAATACAAAATTAAGAAGTAGAAGAGAAGCCATAGTATGACTGAAATTAAAACAGACTAGAAGTATTCAAAGAAGAAAGGAAATGCGACTGTGCCTTCTGATGTCTTAAAAGCATCTAGTGATATGGCTCCACTTGTGTGAGTTCAAAAGCCAGGAAGGCACTGATTTATTTCTCCCTATTAAGAAATAGTCACAGTATACAGTCTGGCTGATTTTCCATTGTTCAGATAAATAGGAAAAAATCTCTAATATGACAGGTTAAGGGAAGAAGGAAGATTATGCTGAAGTGCAAGCAGCACTGGGGAGCATATGTGAAATGACTAGCCCAAGCCTTTGAAGCAAATGATATGACGCAATCTGCAAGGGAGAGTGCCACTCTCAGGGCAGCAGGCTTGATTCTGCTTCATAAAACTTGTTTTATTTTGTTTACGATGAACGATGCTAGATCAGAAACAGGATGTCACCATTGAGAAGGTTTATCTGTGCTCTACACCCCCCACACCCACCCCAACCCCCTGACTACCGAAGATGATGGCCTTAAGGCGAGCAATGTTTGCTTTGATACCAAAGAGGGCATATGCCGGAACACACGGGGACGCACCAATGCCACACGGGACTGTCTGCTGGAGGATGCCCAGCAAGGAGCAGCACGTGTTGCCCCATTAGTCATGGTTTATGAGTGATTATGAGGTTATTCTTATTCATTTATCAGATTTGTATATAAAAGTTATGTACATTGCATTAGAGGTACAAATTCATGGGGTATGCATACAGTATAATGCTGGCTGACAGTTCTCTTTGAATATACAGCATACACATACACACCATATGTGTCTAAAGACAGACATGTACACATTGCTGTTAGACTGTCACTCCTTGGCTTTGCCTATTACTCTGTCACAAATAAAAGTGCTATTCACTCATGGCAGAGCATCGATGCCTCTGTCGTTTTCATCAAAGAAGTCAAAGTTGATTATATTTGTAGGGGGTGTTCAAAAGACAACACTTTATTTACACTGCAGATAGATAGATTTTATGGCAGCCCTTGCCTGTTTGTCGATTTCTCATATTGATGTGATTTCGTCTAGGTTTCAGAAATCCTTTGCTCAGCATCCAACCCAAACAGCACCAGTGGGATCATACTTTGGCTAATCTTTTCCATTAAACTATCTCGACCCAGTGTTTTTTTCTTTCATTGTGCTCAGGGCCATGTAATGCAAGGTGATTTTCTAGTTTGTCAGACCTTCTTCTGATATTTTCTTCTTATGCTAATTGTCATATTGTTCTTTTAAAAAAAATGCAAAAGAGATTGGAAGATTTATGTGTTAGCTGCCTCTCTTCATATGTTGGGTAAGAAAAATCACAACATGATGGTCTAGCAGATGTGTATTAATATCAAACTGAGATTAGAAGTCTATATTTTAGTTGCAGGTGATGGGAGTAATGCAGGGAAAGGGGAGGCTGGGGGATTACCCAAGGCAAAAGTTTATCTGGGACATGTTACAATGATTAAGCTTAGGTAAGGAGCAATGAGAGTGTGTATGCTGTAAGGAGGGGAAGAAGCAGGGGGAAAGATGATCTTCAGCTGTCCCTTTCTGTCCCAACCTTCCTGTGATTCTAAAAAAAAAATAAAGAGGAAGAATTAGTACTTGTTACTCTTACCAGCTAACATATAGATTTTTAGAGATTATGCACTTAGCGGTGAATATAGAAGAAAGGTATTGGTGTTAGATCCATGTAAATACAGAGGTTCTGAACAATGCTCTGTAAGAAACTTAAGTTATTTTTGAAAGGCCTTGATCCCTCAAGATGTTGAATACTTTTAGGGTAGTCTCTAAGCTATCTAACTTGTTGCATTTATAACCCTACCATCCTAAAATAAATTTAGCATGCGTTCCCTGATGTGGTCAAAACAAAACAAAACAAATTAAAAAGTACTTGTTTTAGACTAGAGGTGTCTGCATTTATCTTAAAAAAGCATTTGTGGTATTTGGTAATAAGATAGCAAAACATGCAATGGAAAAATCTGTTTCCCTTAAGGGCAAACCAGGCAGTTTTCAGTCTGACCACCCACTGCTTCAGGTATCACTGGTGGTCAGATGCCAAGCTACCAAGAAAGGAATCCAAATGTAGTAGGGGGTTGCGAGGGCAGGGATGGAAGAGACACTGACTTTACTCACAGCTCTCTGAAAACCCCATTGTCTCAAAAAATTGCATGCTGCTGTCCCCAGGATTTATTTTATCATAATCCTCAGAGAATTTCTGAGAAATTCTGAGGAATTCTCTCTCCCTGAGAGAGCTTTCAAGCTTAGAAACCCATGTGTGAAATTTTTAACACCTCCAAGAGTGGTCCTCAGAAGTTTACAACAACAAGAAAAGTTTTCTCTCCAAAGATTGCTTTTTATTTTTATTTTTATTTTTTATGTGGATGATATTGCACTGCAAGCAGTTGCCCAGTCTAAAAACAGGAACTGCCCCCGTGGCTCCAAATACAGTGAGTGTAAGAGCACTGATGTTGAGGCTGTGAGACACTACAAAACTGTTTTGAAACATTTCTAGAAAGTGGGTACAGACATTTAAGACACATGTGAAATGTCAAGGTGAGAGTGGGACTGTGTGAGGTCTGCACTGCCTCAGATAAAAAACCCCTACGCATAGCCAATGGAAACTATAAAGCATATGAAACTGTTCAGGAGAGTGCCAAGACACCTGAGATGTGTGCAGAGGAAGGCTTCCTCACTGGCAAAATAAATACACGTCTTTGTTCCTGGAGTAGTTTTGACAGCCTATGTTATAGGCTATGTCAAAGGCAATCCATGAGGGAAATGCACAGCTTTGGGAAGGTCACCGAGTTAAACTGTCCACCACATTGATTCAGCACAGTGGCATTTATCAGAGTGCACAGGGATCTCCAGCAGCAAACTAAACCTTCCTGAGCACCAGGAGGAACCTGACATTTTTGTGTTTCCTGCAAGCTCCTGAGTTTTGGTGCCAAGAAGGGCATCTGCAGCAGCTGGCTAACAATGTTGGCAAACCCTGGGAAATGCCAAGGAGAGTGATTTATTTCCTTCCATCCCATTTGTAGGAGATCTGTGGCCAAATGTTTAAAGTAAAAAGGTCAGGGTAATGAAATGCTTAATAATGAAGGTTTTCTAAGAGCTTGTGTGAAAAAAGAGTGAAAATTACATATCTAGACTGACATTGAAATAAAGGATACAAAACCACAATAAATCCTATTTTCTTACCACCAAACAATTATTTTAAAAAGCCAAACTGCATGTGCTGCAGTTCAGATTTCCCCTCAGAAGATAATGGCAATAATATAAGATTTTTTTCTACTTTCTTTCCTATAATTAATTTCACTTTTACTTTAAAGTAATAGCCAATACAGTCATATAATAGAAAGTGTGGTTTAGTTTGGAATACTTTGACTTCCTGTTTGTAAGTAGCTTTGCATGAAAGCTCAATTTATGAGCAATGGTTTCATAATTTATCACTGTAGAAGCTTCAGCTTTATGTATTAGAAATAAATCTATGACAAAAGGTTGAAGGTAAGAGCTTTTATTAGATTAACAGGATGCAAGTAATATATACAAGCTTTCAGGATCTAATTATACTATCCCTCTTCTGATTCTCACCAGATGCTGGATTTGAGATGCTATCAGTAAAGGGAGGGGGAAATTCTGTAGACATCAGAGGGAAATTTGTAAGGTCTGAAGCTCATGTACAGACGTTGGAAAATCACTGCACACCATGGGGCTGATACAATAGGAAATACTTTCACAAGAGTATTTCCTCTTGTATGGATGGCAATCCTAGGGCCTTAGACTGTGGGTACCTTATCATATCAGGACTCAGTTGTGCACCCAGATCAAGCCCATGTTCCAGTGGAGTAATTCATGTCTCTGAATTATTCTTCAAGTCCCTGTCACGCCCTCCTCTCCTTCCCCCCAAACCCTCTGCAAACATGCACTTTCTTGTGTGAGGATGTGGATTTAACCTGTGATTTCCCACAGGTTAATGGGGTTTTGGTAATATGTCTTGGAGGATCAAAAAGGTTGACAATCTCTGGTGGAGAGAGCTCCATATTGTCCCACTAATGACTTTCCATATACTGAAAGGATGCTTCTTGAAAATACATAGTTATTTTTGTGGGGTTTTTTTCTTTGTTTGTGTGTTTGTTTTCCATGACAGAAGGGCACTGAGAATCAAATGCAAAGCCCAAAGAATTTATTAAAAATACATTTGAATTGTACAGATACACACGCCCACCTATGTATGTTTCTTTCTAGCCAGATGAAAGCAAAACTTTGCTCACTGGGAAGGAAGTGTACTTCTTTTTCTTACTGTCTTTCTTACTTACTGTCTCAGAAAGTGTGAAAAGACACTATGGAACTCTGATGGTAAATCCAAGCAGCACTAATAACAGAGAGCGTGTGCTTCAGTACACCTATGAGTTATCTTTCATTTCACAGGAGAGGACAAATCTGCAGTAATTTTGTCCCTTAAGCTCCAAAAAGCTCATCAGACAGGAACAGACCAGATACCAGAATTTGGCCCTTCAGATATCTCTGCAGCTCATTTAGAGACATGGATTTCATGAAACAATAATTGTTTCATTCATCACAATATTTTTTCTCTACTGACAGTAATTTTGTTAATATGCTTTATATAGTAGGCATAATTCTAGATGAAGTTAGTATTTATAATTTAAAAGGATATATTCTTCAAAGTGCCATGCATGGGATAATAGAAATGCAAGGAAATTACTTTTATATGAGAAGCAAAAGGACTTAAATTAGGCAAACTCATGTCAGGTGTTCAAATGAAATGTGTCATTACCAAAGTGAAACATTAAGATGGAAAGGGAAATCTTGTTATAGTTTTGTGTTTTGGAAAGTTATGTCATACATGACAAAAAATCACGATCCCAACTGCAAAATTCTTCAGCACATAAGACTACGTGACAAAGTAAGATGAGTATCTATTAGTTTAGGATTACCACAATAAGGAAAAATGCATACTTAAGTGGTTCCTGATCAAAAGTATTATGTTGCTGGGGGGAAGCGAGGATGGGGAAATGAAAGGTGATACCCTGGAAATGAGGTCTTTCATAATGAAGCGATGGCTACCAGACACGTTTCCTCAGAGAAGCATTGGGTCTGCTGTCCATGTGCTTCACAGGTGGTTTACACATGTGCGGCAGACCTGGTGCATTTGGGATGCCTGAAACTACTGTGCATATGCAGAAATAATTCTGTGGATTCTGCATAGGTGTGGGGGATTTTCCAAGAAGCTTTGAATCTATGGAGTTTATGGTGCAGATCATTTATCAAATACAGATCCAATATTTAAGTCCACCTATGCAAAGTATACCAAATAGATCCAGGGCTTCCCAGACTTGTTTGGCTTGTGCTCACTGCAGGCACACGTATTTCCATTGGGAAGTGCAAAGCACAGAAAGCTCATATGAAAAGTAAGAAAGACCTTTTATTAGCTCATCACATCAGCTGAAGTTGGCCCACTAAAATTTTTTGTTCTCTCTTCTTCTCTCTCACACTCTCACTGTCAATATTAAGTAGATGTCCTGACTTCTCATGGTGAAAGTTAATATGTCAATATTGTTAATCTCCTATTTGTATAATTGAAATAGCTTACACTGCCTTGTTACTGCAGCTTTGCAAAGCTTACCAAGACACGACTGCATCAGTATTTATGTAGCTGTCACTCTTACAGGATGTATATTTAGCCACAGACTAACATACTGTGATGGAAAGACCAGGCATTACTTAGCTAATTGATTCTGATTTAGTTTGATATTTTTGTGTGCTTAATGAACTGATTCGGAGTACATAATTCTGACAAGAAGTCTGTCTTGCACAGACAATCATTCCTCTCCCCTTGCCATGCTGATCCATCCCCAAACACAACTAGACAGTGTTCAATGCACAGGGAGTCGCAGGAAACACGAGAGTTGCACATGCATGTAATCATCATGAGCATGGCTCTGGGGACTGGGTTTTGCCTTTGTGATACATGGAATTTCACTTAGGCTAAAACTTGTCACAGGTGGCCATGACTCGTGCATTTTTCACTTTGTGGGCTCCTCATTTGAGCCCCAGGGCTGTGATTAGCAGAAGGACTGAGCGCTTGCAGCAGCATCAGCCAGAGCTGGTAGCTCTGTATAACGAAAATGGTGTGACCAAATGAAAATTAAGTATCTCAAACCAGCCACATGAATTTAGGACTTTGTGATTTTTTGTGATTTATTTTATTTTAGATGTAGTCCCTTAATACATCAGGGAAAACAAACAAACAAAAAAAAAAACTCAAGGCTACCCTTTCAGCTAGGCCCAACTGTGCTCTGAACTACCGTGTAGAGACACCATTATGGTCCCAAACACATCTACCCTGCAATAGTGTATGGAAAGTCAGGTGAGTCAGAGCAGGCTTTTTTAAAGAAAGGTTTAAGGAGGCAAAGCACTATGGGATACATATATATTCCAGCTGCAGGCTTCCTTGACAGGGCAGCATGGCAATGTCATGTTTTGGCTTGTGGGTGCTCCTGGGCTAAACAATGTAGATGTAGCCTGCATGTAAAATAGCAAGTGTGACAGGAGTGTTGTGAAGATAAATTAATTAATATTTCCTATATTTTTTGTAATTAATAATAGCTGCACTCACATAGTTTAGCAATGAATTCTATAGAAAAGCTTGTGAGGAAATCAATAATTTAATATATAACACTGTGTGCAGTAAATAAGCCCAAGGTCATATACTGAACGGAGAGGATAAAACAAATCATTGCAATAGTGGTACATTAAGTGAGCAGTGAACACTGAATGAGGCAGGAAAAAATAGTATGTAATTATGAAATTAAAGATTGTATCATTGTGCATTTACACAAGGGTGCTATTACCATTTCTGCAACAGCAGCCAGCTATTGTCCACCACGACCACATCTGAAAGGGTTATTTTCAGATTGCTTGGAGGGCAAAACTGTTCTCTGCAATGTACTTGGAAAATTACTTTTCATTGAATTAGAAATAATTACAATGCAGAATAGTTGTACTTGGATTCAATTCCTCCCGCGTTGTTCTCATTTTGTTAGTGTGTCATCTATGGAATTCAAGAGCCATTCTCCATCAGTGGAAGAGAGAGGTGGAGGGCAAAGTCTGAGCACCAGTGATCACAGAAAATTTAGGCCACATAAAAAAGACTTTGCTTTCCAGCTCTCTGTGCAGTTGTGCCTTATAGTTGTGCCAAGCAAAACTTTGGTACCTTCAAAAATCTGACCCAACCCCCAGAACCTCTCCCTGTATTTTTACTATTTCCGAACCTGATGACAGAGACTGCAACCTGTGCAGCATGTCACCTTGTGACAACCAGACCACATTCAAACTAGAGTTTCTTGCATGGCCTAAATTAACTCTAGGTAATTCCCCGAACCAAAAACTCAAGGTCCACTAATCAATTAAGCCAAAGGCTAGACTGAGAAAGATTACTTCCTCTTCATTCTTAAGAATATCCTCACCCTTAAGAGTGGCAGTAGGAAGTACAGAATATCTTTGACCTCCATCCTCTGTCAAGATGATTATGCTTTTTTCTCTTTTTTTTGTCATTTAGTAAGAGACTTTCCTCCTGAAAACAAGCCCATACTCTAGCTGATGGTACTTGATTGATGCATAGATTTGTTAAACTAAGTGCCACTTGGGATTATCAGGAGGTTAATTAGAGAAGTCAATCAAGAGGGTTTTCCTTCCGTTCGTATTAAAACATGCTTTGCTTAAAGGGTTAAGTCCATTAGATTCAAGATCACTTTTTCAGCCTGCTCTGGAAATAGGTCTGAGTTTTCACACTCTGGAAGTAGCTAATTTTTTATTCAGGACTGTAAACAAGAAAATGAGGTTATAAATAATAACTTATCACCTGGCTGATCCAGATTTTCATTTGTATGGTTTGGTATAGCTGATTCTTGAACAAGTTGATTTAAACGGTCACTAGTGATCAGTGCTTTCTGAGTCATGGTTTTATCTTATATGACTTATAAAGATACTGAGCCAAAGGAAAATACACATAAGACATATTTTATTGATTGGAGATTTTATTTATAGGTTGGGATAATTACAATCAACTCTTTGCTTGTATCAATTAGAAAAGAGAATATTTTTTTCGCCCACTTTTTTGGGTACTGTCAGTCAGTATTAATTACTAAAAACTAATTTTGTTCTTTCAGTTTCGCAGATGCAAATCTCGGCTGAAGTCAGAGCAAAGTCTCCAAATTTTTTTTCAGTGCAATTTAGGGACAGTTTCTTCCAGATAAATGGCACAAATGTAAAACTGGTGGAATATCAGTGAGAGCATAGGTTTCAATGTGCCCTCGTGGCCAAGAAGGCCAATGGGATCCTGGCCTGCATCAGGAGGAGTGTTGCCAGCAGGTTGAGGGAGGTGATCCTCCCCCTCTACTCAGATCTGGTGAGGCCACACCTGGAGTTTTGGGGGCAGTTCTGGGCTCCCCAGGACAAGAGGGATGTGGAGCTTCTAGAGAGGGTGCAGCATAGGGCCACAAAGATGATTGAAGGACTGGAGCATCCATCTTATGAGGAAAGACTAAGCAAGCTGGGTCTGTTTAGTCTGGAGAAGAGAAGGCTGAGAGGAGATTTGATCAACATGTTCAAGTATCTGAGGGGTGATTGTAGGGAGGATGGGGCCAGGCTCTTCTCCGTGGTGGCTGGTGACAGGACAAGGGATAATGGGTGTAAGTTGAAACACAGGAAGTTCCACCTCCATATGAGGAAGAACTTTTTTACTGTGAGGGTGACAGAGCCCTGGAACAGGCTGCCCAGAGAGCTTGTGGAGTTTCCTTCTCTGGAGATCTTCAAAACCTGCCTGGATGCCACCCTGTGCCACGTGCTCTAGGTGACCCTGCTGGAGCAGGGAGGTTGGACTAGATGACCTCTAGAGGTCCCTTCCAACCTTAACCATTCTGTGATTCTGTGATTTTTAAAGGGTAAAAACATATTTTAACCAAGTACTTTCAACTTTTTTTTTCCAGATTTTCTATCCAGTATTGTGAATAAAGCTAGCAAAATCTCTCTTCATGTCAGTGTTTTTCTGTCTGTGAGCTGAACATTGTTTACCTTGATGCTTCTTTGAATCAAATGCGTTCCTTTTCTCCCTCTTGGTCTGAAAGCAGATGCTTTCCCTTCAGGAAGGCTTCTGAGCAAAAATATATTTGTATTTTGTATTTGTGTGCTGGTACTGCCCCATATGGACGAGCAGATGGGGGTGAGGAGGAAAGCCACAGATATCTCAGCCCATTCCTAAGCCATAAGGAGGAGGAGCTTCTTGGTCTCCGTTATTCATACCATGGAAGTGCAAGGAGAGGTGAATTTGAAATATTACTTGATAGAAAGGCTGAGTTTAGTATGTGCTAATAGAAAAAAAATGTTTTTAAACTCCCTATTGCTACAACACCCTTGGGTGTTTGTCTTCTTAAGGAGAAGTGGCCTGATTGTCACCTCCTGTAAACCAGAATGGTTGATATAGCCTGAAGTTGTATGGTACAAATGCCATTCTGTGCCTTTTTCTCTCATCTGTGCAGCCTAGAATTAACAAGGCCAGTTTTAATATTCTCAGTGAAATAACTTTTTTAAGTTAATTACTCTGAAGAAAAATTAATTATACCAAGCAACCCATTCACGTACTTTCCCTTTAAAATAATGATGATAATGATAGTGGGAACAATAATTAATGACAATAATGTGTCAGATGATATATAAATGACTCTGACTCATGAAAGTTGTAATTCAGTGGTAACCAGAATTTGAAATAAGTAAAATTTGAAATAAGTAGAATTTAAAATAAGTGGATCTTCTGATACAAGGACAGTTTAGTGCTGAGCTATCCAAAACAAACATCTATAAATGCAGTAATATTTGATGATATCGAATTGGTGAATAGTTGGCAGAAAGTATTATCATATGTATTTTCTTGACTAGCAATGAAAAAGGGGGGTAAGATTACGAAGAAAGAGGTAAACACAGATTACGTTGAAACTTAAGATAAGATGTTTAAGGAACACTTTATTGGCATACTTTATTAATTAATCTCAAGACAATAAATGTGTATATCAGGTTTCAGATGTGTTTCTATTTATTTCTAGTAGAGAAAATCCTACTTTTTATATGAAATGGTATATATAAGCAGGATACGCAATAAATTGAAATGAGGTCATAGCAACTAATAAATATTTTTCTCATTCTGATTTTTTTTAGCAAAATCAGATTAATGTTTTGGAGCTTAAGTAGTGTCTGATCACTACAGTCGCTTGTAATGGGTCACAGCTTCAAAGGAAGTCTCTTACTCTACAGATTATGATAACTAAGAATTTAGAGAGATTTCCTCAGGATAAATTTAACCTAGAATTTAAGTTTAATAAAAAACAGAATGTTTCATATAAATTTTTTAAATGTTCGGAAAAATCAATCTACACAAAAATTCTCTTGGGGAGTTTGCAACATGAAGATTCACTATTTTGTAAGTATAAATATCAAATGAAGTATGAAACTGAGCTAACTATGGAAATTTCATCAGGGAGATCCTTATACAGATTTGTGGCTTCCTGTGGTCTAGTTACTCTATCCTTATCTGGGTCATATTAATTTATCATTAAAAGAAACTCTGTATACAGATATCTTTGCTAAAATATCCTAATGTAAAATTAGGCTCCAAACCCACTGACATGTGTACAAGGAATATTTTTCATTATTTTTTTATGGCATTAAAGATTTAGCATAGTGTGATGCAAAACTATTTCACTAGTTTAAAAAAAATACAGTGAAATTTCATTACACTATAAATATTTAAAAATATTGCTTTATTGGAATATATGCAAAGGACTATTTCGTTAAATTCCTCTATATAAAACATGGCATACTGGCTAAAAACATAAGATTATATCAAAACAAGGTATTGTATGTATTTTTCTGTGGAGGAAGCCAAAGATGTTGGAGTTTTGGAACATGGAAATGAATGTACAGAAAAACATTTAGTAAGATACTTTTCAAGATATAAGACATTAGCAAAAAATGAAAATAGCAAGGAAGTTTCCCAAATGTGTTTTGTTTTCTTTTTGTGTTTTTTTTTTAACTTTTTTTTTTTTTTGGTACAGATATAGGTCTCTGTTGATACAGTTGCATACAAATCAGAGTCACTTGTACATATGGATTTTGAAAATCTGTGTGCTAATATCATCAAAAAGTATACACAAATTTCTTTAGAAACAGTCTTGAGATGTGTGCAGTCAGCTACAGAGAATATAGTCGCTTTCAAATAAAGAATTTGCTCTTTAGGGAATGTGTTCACCAAGAAACCTAAGTAAAGTGATCTCATCACTCTGAAATAGTGACATCATTTATCTAAAAGGATTGGGCCTACAGCACATAATATTCTGTCTTTGGCAAAGACTCATATTTTATACATGATAGTTTAGGTTGGGAGAAATTATCATGCTGAGAACATGTACCAAAGATGCAATCTTCATAGTGCCTTTGTCTTCCTCCTGCCATCTTCCCTACTCGAACTCCTCGATTCACAAGGTAATGATTATCTTGCTGTGGCTAGTGATGTTAAACAAATGATGCCGCTGCTCTGCTTTTGTATGTCGACTTTAAAGCAGTGTGAGGCAGTCATAAATATACTGCATTTTTTTTTTGTTTCATAATTGTTGTTTATTAATTGAAGCCCATGTTTTGAAATGTAACTATGTAAAATAGTATGTCTAGAAGAGGGGACCATGATTTTTGAACCAAATATCTTTAGCCATCTCAAAATCTTGTCACTCAGTTAAATGCATGATTCTAAACATTTGACTCGGGCAATCTGGGCTTAAATTGACGTAAATAAAATTAAACAAGTGTTATTTGTTGATTCTAAACTGTCATTCTGCGTGAAGCAAATTGCATCCTAAAATGTGAACTCCCACTCTTCAAGAAATCTCTAAGAATTCACATCTCCCCTCAGAATAAGCACACACAGACCATTATTTGCCCATCAGTCTGTGCGTTTGCCTAATGCACCCGGCAACCCAACTGCAATAGCCTGCATTACTCATCACGACATAACTTGCAGTTGTATAGCTGAGCATACAACTGGCCGCTAGGACTTAACCAGTAATGGCAGCATTCATTTTTGCCCCTTGCATTTTGGCACCTACAATTTTAATCAAATTTTGTGTACATTTTTTGTATCCACAATTTTAACCAGATCTTGGTTAAATTGTTGAAAAGCGTGAAATTATTAATAGAAGCTTTTAGCATACCTAATCACTTAAATATAATCTTATATCACCTTTCAAAATTGCAGACAACTGTAAATTCTCTATATTTAGACATACTTCAGTCCCAAGTGCTGATGAATGTTCCTCATCCACTCTAGGCATCCTCCAATTTGGTGTATCTCACTGTTTAATAAAGTCCCAGTAGGCTGGTGAAGGGCTGTTGTCATTTTATATATGTCATGTCAATTTTTCTAAACATTTGATGTTAAAGCCATAACATATGATGAGGTGTTAATGGAGTCAGACTGAAAATACAGTAATAAATAACGTATGTGTTGCCTGACATTGGCAATCGACTCTGTCCAGCGAGGCGGCCAGGCACGTCCAACCCGTGCCCGGGCCAAAGAGCACAGACACCAATATGAGGATGCTGCAAATGGCGTTTAATATACGCAGGCTGGATCTTATAAAGGTAGCAAAGGCGGAAGCATGCCTATATAGCCAATAAGCGTTGCTCTTTACCTAATATGGCATATGCCTTAGTTCCCTATTCTTCCCGTACATCGCGAGATCTTCCGAGCGCCGTACCCTACATCTCCCCCTCCCCATGTTAATCTAAGTATCCTAAATATCACTACTTTGAACAAGCTGCTGATAGCGTACATTGTGACTGCCTTGTTTCTGTGAGCGTCGTAGCTGATGCAATACATAGTGGGTTATACATGACAAAATAGGCATGCCGCAAAAGACACCAATCAATACCATAATGATAATCAACCCAAGCTTCCACAATCAATCCAATTGAACCAGGATAGTAATCATGCCCAGATACTGTTGCCTATGCTCTCAAGCCATCTCCAGTTTCCTGGGTTACATCTTATCACCTGTAGCAGATCTGATCCTACGTTTTGAATGGCCTCCGACCTCTTGCCGATCTTCTCGTAGTCTTTTGTGGTCAGGCAACAAAATGTTAGGTTTTTGAATGTTCTGGACCGGCCTCCTCCCACCTGGAGAATCTCGAAGATTACGTTGATGGCCTCGTGATGTGCTTTGAGTATCTTGTTGACATCCCTAAGACCTGCCGCTATCTGTTGAGACGTGTTTACTGCTTTATTCGTCCGCAACAAGTGACAGGTCGAGCTTTGAATTTTGTATAGCCCTGTTGATCCTAAAATCGGGCCGAGGCAAGTAATATTAGCATTCACCAGGACGAGGAATGGTGCCTCGCTCATATTACCCGGTAAAAAGACACCAGGTGACATGGGGGCAAAAAATTTTACAAGGGTTGGGGGTATTTTGTCTGGTGGTAGGTATGCAGCAGCCAGCAAGCATAGCGCGCTAGAGCAGGAAACGTTTCAGGTGGGGAGAATTATAGTACCGTTCGTCCATCTTGTACCTGAGTGTCTAAACAAGTCTTCGGGTATAATCCACTCCCTGTTTCCTTCATCATCCCCGCAGCTAAATCTTCCCACACCTCTGCCTATATTTATTGTATTATAACTTTCATAGGTGGCAGAGGGGTCTGATGTAATCTTTCTCTCCCATTTCTGAGCCTTCTGAGTGACTATCTCTAGGTACCCTGTGAAATTCACATGATGGGAGCAGTATGTCACATTAACATATGACCCATATGGTGACCATGATTCCCCATACACTGTCCCACTAGGCAGTATTGTGAGATTTGCTGCTCTTCGTGCCATTAATTTGCATAAAGCGTTATCTGTTAGCGGAGCCACAAAGCTTACAAAAGCAAAGCATGTTAGTGGATTGTGTGGAAGGAGCGTTTGTAGAAGAATTGTTTGAAAGCAGGAACTGAGAGGAAAACTAGGGCCTCACACAGCTCTGTCATTACAGAGGCCTGCTTGGGGTGCTACACAGTTGCCACTTCTAGGATGGTTGGTATGCACGGGCTCAACTCCTCCATGGTTCCCTGGGCAACGCAATCTGCCCTCCTCGCAGCTGCGAAAGGGAGTAATGGAGGACGGAGCGGGATGAAAGCTCCGCGGCCAAACTCTGTTGCACTCCCTTTGCTGGGCTGCTGATAAGCTGCACAGTGGCTGTCTAATGAGAGATATACGATAACGAGTCCGGTGCTGAGCCAGCAAAAGTGGCAAATGATGAACTTTGCTTGAACTTTGCTCATTATAATGTGAAAACCGTACCTCCATCTCAGAAGTTACCCGCCTCCGAGGTACGACCACCCCTCACTGAGCATGCGCTTTAGATTTTCGGTTGACTGTACCTTTAAATGAAAGCGAGAAACTTTTCCACCAATCAACAACAAGGTTAAGTATGACTTTAGTCACTCAATCTCCACCTGAATGTAAAGAAAAGTATAAAAGGTGAACTAAGGATGAAAAGTCTGGAGGGAAGAATTCATCGTAACTCCTGGGTCAGTCGAGAGGCTGAGCCCCCTTCCCTCCCCTTGCGTCAGGACGCTGCCTGAGGAGACTCGAGACTGGGCGTCTTCTCCCATTTTCTGGGGTGAGTGATGATTGCACATTTGTACATCAGAGCTAGCTAAAAACCCCATGCTCTAGTAGAGAATTTCCTGTACTAACATCCGAAACCTGCTTTGTAAATGCTGCACTTGAATAAATCATACTGTTTGTGAACTCGACTATTTGTTTTGGGGGAGGAAATCGGACCTACAGTTGACAGACTGTTCGTGAATCTGATACCTTTTTTGATACCTCCTTCCCCCCCCACCACCATTACCACTACGGCTTTCAAACTGCAACATTTTCAACACAGGTTGAGATCAGGACTTTCCCCTTTTTCCACCCCGGTGGGGAGGCAATAATGGGATGCGCCTCTCGCCCTCGCCCATTGTCGGGCCTGGGATTCTGTGTTTCCTGGTCGACTCCATACAACCTGTATCAGCAGGATAACGCAAAGAGACCCTTTCCTCGTCTTGCCATGTCGATCGTTTGTTTTGCTGTTCTCCAATATTTCCTTTTCAACCGGACAAGGTGCTTTCTTAGTAGGTCGGGGTCCAGTCAAATCCTCCATCACTGAGGTGTATGGGTTGTGAGGTCGTCCCACCAGCCGTTCCTGTAGGGGGAAGCTCATAGTTGCCATGAGTTTTGAGGTTCGGTCTTATCCACCTTGTGGGTACCCATTTCACTACCTCCTGCTGTCTTACGGCCGCGTAGCCCCTTCCCTGGGTTACCAAGTTCCACCCAGACTCCCATATCCCTTTCTCTGGGAACCTGACCAGAACTGGGGGCCCATCCTCTACAGCTGCGACCGCCCAATGCTTATCCACTGGTGCCTTGTTCTCATTTCCACGAATGAAATGATTCAGCGAATATAGCGCTCGCATCAAAATTTCTGGTTGCTTCATACTGGGAATTCTTTGGGTATGACCTTCCCCCTCCCCAAGGATCTCGATTTTTTGTTTGAGGGTTTGATTTGCTCTCTCTACAATTGCCTGTCCTTGGCTATTGTGGGGAATTCCGTGCTGCAGTTGAATTCCCCATTTGTCAGCCCAGTCTTGCGTAGATTGGGCTGTGAAGCAGGAGCCGTTATCTGTTTTGATTATTTGCGGAACGCCTAACCATGCTATAGCCGTTATCCAATGCTGGTGAGCTGCACGCGCAGTAACCCTCTGGTGTTGTGTGGCTATGATCAGTCCACTGCATGTATCCACTGTAACTGCTAACCAGGGTCGTGGATTGAATAAAGGGCATAATGTGAAGTCTGACTGCCAGATTTGATTTGCCTTTAGGCCACGGGGATTCACCCCAGCACCCCATAGAGTCGATCGTTGGCAATACAGGCAAGTGGCTACCACATCCCTGGCTGCTGCAAGGGGAATGTTGCAATGCTTTGCGAGGGCTCTCGCTCCTATGTGGAGGTGCTCGTGTATAGCACGAGCTTGTGTTATTGTCCATACACCCTTGGCTGCTGCATCAGCTTTATTGTTGCCTTCCTGATAATATCCCTGTATACTGGCATGACTTCTCACATGGACTATGGAGGCTGTGGTGCTGCGCTGTTGCAGCGCCTCCTCCAGCATGATGGCTATTGGCGTGCCCGCCCATACATTCTCCTGTGTGCACTGATATGATGTATTGAGTAGGCTATATGGATTCAGGTCTGTCCAGTTGCTTTGAGGAATACCTAACACCAGTGCATCAATTGATCCGCTGTCCCACAAAGCCAACAACTCTTAATTTGGGTATAATTAACAATACGCCTAAGTAGCATAACATATCCATTAGTGTTAAAAGTAGCATCAGCTTCTATAATAGCGTTAAAAGTAATATTACCTCCTAAAAGCCACAATATACAGCTAATAATAACAGTAACACTTCTTCCTCCCATGTTGTTCTTCTGCAGGCTCACACTTTCCACAGCTAGGGTACCAGCTGCCTGCCTGCTACGTTTGATGTATGCGAGTTTGCTTCCAGCCAAGGTCTCGCCCATTTTTGCTGGCACCCATCTGGTTCCAGTATCTGTAACGACACAAGCATACCCTTTTCCCCAGGTTATTAAGCCCAAGGGTCCCATCCAGTTTCCTGTGTTCCAGTCTCTCAGCATCACCTTACACGGACCCGACTTTACTTCTGTCAGGCCTCCCTTTAGCCCAGCCCTGTGTTTGACCATCAGAGGGACTAGGCTATCCTGGGGCAATCTCAAAATTTTAAAACATATTCTGCTCTTGCCAATTTTTCGTTTTTCGTAGCTGGCGTTTCAGCGTTTGGTTCATATGTTCCACTATGTCATGGTCCTCAGGATGTAATAGTATGGTGAAAAAACAATCTTTTAAATCGATTATTAAGATGTCCGAATCATTTTGAAAGGTTCTCTATTTCCATTTCTATTTATGTTTGCATAGCTTCAATTTGGTTTCCTCCCCAGAAATTGCTTGGGATTTCTGTATATTAAGGAGGCGCCCGCTCCAGTAGCATTGAGGCTTTTACAATTTGTAAGGACTGTTGCAGGTCCTTCCGTGTCAGTTGCACTGGAGCTTGGCCATCGCTTCATTCTTGTTTCCCATGCTGAAGTACTTCCCTAGTCTCTTTCCAAGGATACAAGTCAGAGTACGGCTCCCAGTCCTCCATCGGTGGGGTGGGTGGGCGGGGGAGGTGGGGGGGGACGCCGTAGTCTGAGTTATTCCTGACTTTCCCACTTTCAAATTCTGGACTTTCTTGTTGTGCTTATTTAGCCCTCTCTGCTGATATTACACAATAAAGATCTAAAAACCACAGATACAAACAGCACAAACACAATTTCCATCCAGTGGCACGACCTCACGTAGCTGTGCACTCCACTAGTGAGTTCCACTGTCTCAATTGCCTAATCCCATCCTCGCTGCCAATTAGGTTGCGAATGGGTTTGGGATTCGGCAATAATCACACAGAACAAAGTGGCTACGGCTATTCAGGTGAAAGCACGTTAAAGAAGCAAAGTATGACTAATTACTCGTGAGGTAATACTTGTTGGCAGGACACTGAGACTGAACATTCTCTTGAGTTGGCAGATGAGAGGGTTGCTGACAGGCTCCCAACTCAGCGGGCGTCCCCGCAGAGACAACGTGGGTCTCAGTGTTAGGAGTCTCACCCCTCCTTTCTCTCTGCACTTTCTGTTTATGCCCGGTGCATCCTGCCACGTAGGGCCAGTACGTGCCAGCAGGCAGACCAGGGGGCGGACAAACTCCGCCTTCAGTCACATAATCTTCCCTCCTGGGTGCGCAGGTGCGCATGTCAGTAAATTGTCCCAGTCGTCAGTCTGAGGGTCCTGCCTTTCTCATCTCCCTCCCTCTCGAGTGTTTGACCTTCAAACTAATTTAGAGGATGTTTGCAGTTAAGTTGGCTACAAGCCCGATCGAACAGCCGCCTTCAGCTGCTTTCGGAGGAGGTCGGCTCTGAGCCTGGCTGGGCAGCCGCCTCTGCACTCCTTATCGCTCAGCCTGGGCAGGCAAACATCTTCTTTCTCAGGGTCTTGGATCCTATTTTGCACAATAGTTTTATGACTCTACAGATCATACAAATTTCCACCTTTCAACCATACCTCGTGTCGGCATCAATATACAAAGGATACAACACATAATAGAGATGAACATAGCAAATAGAAATAATAGCCCTAATAACGGTTTCCGTCCTCACTTAAAGCATTACAGTTCTTCAACCCCCACTTTTAAAGACAGATCAAATTCCTCTGCACCTCCCTCCTGGCTTTCATGAAGCCTTCAGCAACATAAGTTTCCTTGATCTCATTCGCCTTCTCTTCCCCAGCCCCCCTTTCTCCTTTTTTCAAGGCAATCTAACAAGCGGAAGCGGGGGCACAGACAGTGTAGGCGCCGCAGGTGCAGGCACAGAGGCAGGCACGGGCGGGGGGGTTAGCGATGGATCTCCAAACACCAGCGGTTTTCAGTGGCGTGGCGGTCCCGGTCCTGAAGTGCTTGCAAAGGCTGCCGTGGCTCCGATGGCCATTTTGCTTTTGGCTTTCACATCGGGTTTGAATACTAGGTGGGGCTCGGCTTTGAACCCATTCTCTCTGCACCAGATCGAAAGCTTGCAGAGGGTCTGTTCATCAGCCTCTGTCTGCACTCCCACTGCTTCGCTCTTCCCGAGTGCCTCCCGTGCTGCCCTCCAAGTCTCCCTCTCCTCCCTTGCTCTCTGGAGGACCTGCCGTATCACTCCCCATGTCTTTAGATCTTTCGCACTCCCTTTAGACATACCATATTCCGTTAACGCGGTGGTACATCTCTGCCAGTGCTGGGGGAATAAAACTTCCCCGGCACTGTTAACCGCCCCTTCTTCAAGGAGCCGCTCAGCAGCTCTTAACTGCGTTCGATTTCATAGAAATCCCCATTCACGAGCACACGATAATACGACCTTGATTATCACTTCCATGATCCGCGGTTCCCTCGACCGCCTGCGGTCCGCCGCCTCGGAGTATCACGTCGGGGTCACCACTTGTTGCCTGACATTGGCAATCGACTCCGTTCAGCGAGGCGGCCAGGCACGTCCAACCCGTGCCCGGGCCAAAGAGCACAGACACCAATATGAGGATGCTGCAAATGGCGTTTAATATACGCAGGCTGGATCTTATAAAGGTAGCAAAGGCGGAAGCATGCCTATATAGCCAATAAGCGTTGCTTTTTACCTAATATGGCATATGCCTTAGTTCCCTATTCTTCCCGTACATCACGAGATCTTCCGAGCGCCGTACCCTACAGTATGCCTTCAGGCAGAAATAAAATTTTGAACAAAACAACATATTGTATATAATTAAGCTAGTTGCTTCTCTGCTTCCTAATGATTCTTCTATTGATTTTGTTCTTTGTCAGAAATCTGCATTTTTTTGAATTAGGTATTTCAGGAAAAAAAATAATTTAGCTATAGGAAGTAAAGCTACCTCCTTGAACAAAACTTGTCTGCATATTCTTAAGTCCAAATGATTGGGAAACTTTCATCATAGTGTTTTTTCCATAGGGGAAAGAGAGATATATTGAATTTCACATTTTTTTCTGCAGTTTTGACTCCACTTTTTCGCAACTCTGGAATAACCTTTCTGGTCAAACCAAGACAGAAAAATAGCCAATAGACTGGTAACCAGAGGTTGCTTTCTTGTGGGAGGATATCTAAGTAACGGAGGCTTCCCGATAGAAGTCGGATACAATGAGCCGGACTAAGACCAAGGCGAAAAGATTGTGGGAAAGTCACCAGCGGCAAGAACACAGAAGTAGGAGAGGAAGAACCTGTAAACAAGCTTATCATTGCAGAATAGAGGACTGTGTGCGGGCCAATCATGTAAATGCGTGCCCCGATATCTACAGCCAACCTAGTACAGTAGAAGATGTGTGGACAGTAGTATGCAACCAATCACAATGTAAGCGTACGTGTGGCTAGATGACTTAGCAGAAATGTAGTAGATAGAGAGAGTGCTGTAACGCGAATAAAGCGATTTCTGTTTGACTCATATTGAAGCCTTCAGGAGTCGTGTCCGGCCTCCCGCGCTTTCTGTACTTCTTTGCCGTTCTTTGGGGTGTCTTTCTGAAACTTGTTGGTAGCACCAGGTTCTACACAAGATAAGGACAAACATCAGTAAGCTGTTATTGCAGGTTGTAGGTGGCCACCATCGTGGCTCTGTGTCAGGATCTGACACCAGTTATCTAGCAATGTTATACCAGGTTGCAGGACTCCATGCTGGTCTTGTAGCAGAGGAAGGTGCTTTCCAAAAGCTGGCCACGTCAAGCACCCACAGCACAGCTCAGAACTGCTATGAGAGCTGTGAAGTCTCTGCCATCTGATTGGTTCCCCGGGTTGCTCCATGCCAGGCTTATGGCATTCGGGAGGCACAACATGTTCAGATGCTCTGAGACTAGCAATGGGATATGCCTGGCTGAGGTTTTCTATGGAAAGATTCCATTGCTTTCATTTGAAACGTCCCTCCTGAATATCGGAAGTGATATTGATTCACCAGCGCTGACTACACTGGCCCCTCCCATACACACATTTTGGGAATCTCCTGGCTATAGCTCGGTACAAGCTGTCACCATGGTCCGGCAACATTACATCCACATCCAAAGCATCTATAACAACATATGCTCCTGCTACAGTGTCTGCTAGGCTTACATCTAACCAGAGAAAATTCAACAAAATCCTCTGCTCCTGCCCAGAAACAGAAGACTTCAGTGTTCCTTGGCAAGTCTGTGGCCTACTATCACCATCAGCAAGACCAGATCATCACCGGTACGATTTCAAACCATTAAGTCTGAAATCTCTTTGAGAACAACGGGGAGTTCTACCAAATCAAGTGACCTAAGAAATACTGGGCTTCCAGATGTCTTTAACCACACAAGACAACAGCTTTGGGTGAGGTTGCAGCATCCAAGATTTCTGAAAGGAAGGATCAAGGACAAAGCCATCCACACAAAGTAGTGAAATCTCCCTTTTAAAAACTCTTCGAGTGTGAACCCAAGTACCACACTAACCACCTTGCCCTCTTTATTTCTTCCTCTCTGCCTGACAGCCCTCCCTAAAGGACTGCTTTACCTCCCGTACTTTTATCCTACTCACCTGCCCACTTATGCACTGCTTTTGCCTGCCTCCTTAGCCTAGGACTGCTTGTCTCCCATAGAAGGCTCCAGTCACCTGTCTGGAGGCCAAACCCTTATCCCTGCAGCCAGAAGCAGTGTTCTCATAGGTGGTATCCATAGTCTGTAGTCCAGAGGTGGATTTAGTGGAGCCAGGCCTCTGCTACAGAAATCGTACGTATGTTCTGAAGTGCCAAAGAAATTTACTGCTATTCACCATCAAATGTTCAGGATGTAAAGTGCAAGCAAACGCCTTATGAAACAGTCACTTGGCTGGGATTCAGACTGATAAGCGTGCCCATATATCATCACAGCAGTCTGGGCACTGTCTGTTCCATGGGGAGATTACCAACTCTGAGGAAAGATTTACAGACAAGCAAATCCATCTGGCTGGACCAACTTGGCTTAGTTACTGTCCACAGGTGAAGGTTTTTTTGCATGCACGTGACCCTCAGTTACTGGGATGAGTTCATTTGAGGCGTAATCCTGCTATAGAAGTTTGAAAGACAAGCTGCTTCTCTGGGGTCATCTGGAAGCTTTCAGAGCTTACATAGAACAAATCCAAATCTACAAGTCTTCACCTAGTTTTGGTCAAAGATGGATTGCTGTGAGAAAGACAGGACACACAGGGGTAGATGACAAATAAAGAGAGCTGCTTTAGGATGAAGAAGATGCACAGTAAACAAAAGGGAGAACCACGATTCCTCTCTCGTCTTTTAAGTTTCAGGGCTTCACACCATGAATTCTCTACCAACGGACCTATAAAATATGTCCCAGTATTGCAGTCTGTAAATAAAGATAGGACATCCCACCAACAGAGGACAATGCATGATATATATACAACTATAAATATATAAAAATATAGTCATGCATATGGGAATTTTATGTAGATATGTGTACACATGTATAGGCATATAGATACACACACACACTTATTGCTTATAGATGATGTACTATTTCATTATCTCAAAGAACATCATTCTTTTAGTCCTTTCAAAATCCATATTTAGGATTTTTTTTCCTCTCTGATAATATCCTTGCAGCTCTCACTGGCATTGCACTGGAATTCATCATTCTCAAATGCTATTTTTGTTTGAAGACTATAAACTCTAAAAGAAAGCACACAACATCATTTTTGCTTTCTTTCTGCCTCTGGGATAGTGAGTTTTTTAAAAATTATTACTCAAAGTCAGCATCAAGGAAATGAGCTCTTCTTTTAAACCTGAATATATGCAACACTTCAAAATTCCTTCATAAGTAAGTTCCACAGTTGTGACTGACTGTTTTTGTGATTTAGTTAGTCTGTTGGCTTCCTGCTTTCTTCTTCTCCCCTCAGTTCTCAGAGTTTCCTTAGTATTATTTATATGTGAAAGAACCCTACAGACCCTGCCTATTTTAATGATCTTTGTACAAAGAGAAAATAGTCAAGTGTTTATATTCTACTTTGATAAAATGAGAAGGAATGTGAAAGCAAAAGACTGACTCTGCATCATAGATTATGTTCTTTTATAACATGTTGATGGTCTGGAGCAGAACCTTGCCCCAAGAACTGGAGGATGCTGCCGTCTCAAGACTTTTTTAGTGGACTAGGCAGAAGTCGTTACGCTACAGCCTGGAACAAGGCCCCTCTGAAGAGTGCAAGAGCGGAGATGACAAAAGTGTGCAAGTATGCTAAAATGTCTGAAACCAATGCGGCTTTGAGTCCTAATCCAAAGATTATATGCAAAACCGTCAAACTGGGAAATTATATCATGTGTTGATGAATGATGAATATCTTAACTTTAAGCTACCTTCCTCTTCTCCACTCTCAGGTATTTATTTCCAGGATGTTTCTTTGTCTCCACAAATTTTGCTTGACCTTGTGCCCATGGCAAAACACTAGTCTAGATGAGTGTGCTTGTCATCCTGACAAATGCTTTTTGGAGGCCTTTATTGTAGTACATACACTGCTAGTTCTGCTATAATCATGCAGTCTTTAATTTAGATTAGATGGACTCACTGAGAGTACTGCATGTGCCCATATGTTTTTCCACCAGAGAAGCTGAGTGTCATTCCTAATGCATTTTAAAATTTTCAGTATTAAAGCAAATTTAAAGAAGCATTGCCTCAAAATACATTTGTACCATCTCTTTGTGTTACATCTTTCTAATACTGTCAGTGCTAATGTTAGTAAAAGTCTAGTCACAGTCATGGAAATTTGATACAAGGCAAAAAAAAAACAAACAACAACAACAAAAAAACCCCAAAATAGTACCTCCTTAGGTTATCTGACATTGGCTTTTGTTCTTGTGGAAAACCTCACATAACTTTCTGAAGCAGAATTTATATGAGGTACCATCCAAATATGTTTTAAATTTTGTTGAACTCAACCCCCCTTCATTAATCTTTGCACCTTTATTTTCACTAAGGGAAAGTCATGCTTGCTGAACCTGATAGCCTTCTACGATGAGGTGACTGGCTGGATGGACGATGCGAGAGATGTGGATGTGGTCTACCTTGATTTTAGCAAGGCTTTGACACAGTCTTCCATAACATCCTCATAGGAAAGCTTAGGAAGTGTGGACTGGAAGAGTGGACTGTGAATTGAGAGGACTGGCAGGATGGCAGAGCCCAGAGGGTGGTGATAAATGGGGCCGAGTCTGGTTGGAGGCCTGTGGCCAGTGGTGTCCCGCAGGGACAGATTAGGGGTTGACCTGCTGGAAAGAAGCTCCGTGGAGAGGGATTTGGGAGTCCTGGTTGACAACAGGTTAACCATGAGTCAGCAATGTGCCCTCCTGGCCAAGAAGGCCAATGGGATCCTGGCCTGCATCAGGAGGAGTGTTGCCAGCAGGTTGAGGGAGGTGATCCTCCCCCTCTACTCAGCTCTGGTGAGGCCGCACCTGGAGTTTTGGGGGCAGTTCTGGGCTCCCCAGGACAAGAGGGATGTGGAGCTTCTAGAGAGGGTCCAGTGTACAGTGACAAAGATGATTAAAGAACTGGAGCATCCATCTTATGAGGAAAGACTAAGCAAGCTGGGCCTGTTTAGTCTGGAGAAGAGAAGGCTGAGAGGAGATTTGATCAACATGTTCAAGTACCTACCTGAGGGGTGAATGTAGGGAGGATGGGGCCAGGCTCTTCTCCATGGTGGTCGGTGACAGGACAAGGGGTAATGGGTGTAAGTTGAAACACAGAAAGTTCCACTTCCATGTGAGTGTTGCAGTTCAAACGGCTGCAGCGACCTGGTTCAGGGACGGCACGGCGACCACCCCCAAACCACTCGGGCCATCAGCTAGTTGACACCAATGTGGTGGACGGCAAATGGCGTTTATTGATGGGTAACAAGGTGTTATATAGCTAGGTTTACAACGTCACATCCGTCTGCTTACACCATAGACTAAACACTATTGGCTATTAGGGGCCCTATCTTTCCGTACAGCACGATATCTTCCGGCCGCCGTTCCCTAACTATCTGCAACAACTTCCCCCCTCCCTATGCATAACAAAACTAGCTAAAATACAACTATCTTATTCTTATTACTATCTTATTCTATTCTTATAGTTATACCAATCTTAAAATTACATATCATAAACTTGACATAAAACATAAGGCACAAAGAAGAAGGCGCGTAGAAGGTAGGGGATGACAGGTAATACCAGGGTGTAGGAATAGGGTGTACCTTGGGATAACTTGGGGGTAATACTGAGTGGATATATTCTTAAAGCAGTTGTTGGTGTTCTACTAACATGATGTTAACCTTCTCTAGCCGATTCTTGACAAACGGCATGAGCTTATTCAATATACAGGGTCCAAAGATTAGCGTCATCATGATCATTGTGATCGGCCCTATCAAGGTGGATATCAGGGTGGTTAACCACGGCGAACCGGTGAACAAATTTTTGTACCAGCTGCGTTTGGAACAGGGTTCAATGGATGCTAGTTGGCAAGGCATGGCACTGAAAACTGGTGGCCCTGTAGTTATTTTTGTACTAATTGCTCGAGATTGTTCGATCTGTTCAAGTACCCCATTTAAAGGGCTGGTGTGACTCTACCTGTCCTATAGTGACAAGCTGCAAAATTAAGATAACGCAAAGGCATCGTGGCCCCCTCTTGCGGAGGCTGTTTTGTTGTTTTCTGGATTCGGTCAGCGTGGAACTCGCAGGCTCGGGCGGGACGCTTGTCACCGGGGTGTACGGGTTACGGGGGTGTCCGATGATCCGGTCCTGTGAACAGAAACTCACAATTTTCATTAGTTTTATTTTGAAGGTAACAGCCACCTGAATTGGGGTCAGATGCTCTTCCTTTGCAACATGCTTAATCATGAATGCTCCCGCCGGTTTTTCTTTAATTCGGATGTTTACCTTCTTTTTCTCCTTCCTTAAGTTTGAATCGGTTGTGAGCCACTCGTCCTGACTAGTGTCTGATCCGGAGTCGGAACTCGACTGACTGGTCACTTCCGGGCTCCGGTACTTTTTCGTTGGGCTTCGGCGTTTTTTGAAATGTCCGCTCTGATCGGTTCTCCGCCCCTCCCTCGGGCTCGCTCCAGGCCCCTCACTCGGACCTCCTCTCAGCCCCTCCCTCGGGCTCGCTCCAGGCACCTCACTCGGACCTCCTCTCCGCCCCTGACTCGGGCTTGCTCCCGGCCCCTCACTCGGACTTCTTCTTGACCCCTCCCTCGGGTCTTCTCTTCGCCCCTCCCTCGGACTTGCTCTCGACCCCTCCCTCGGGTCTTCTCTTCGCCCCTCCCTCGGGCTTGCTCTCGACCCGTCCCTCGGGTCTTCTCTCCGCCCCTCCCTCGGGCTCGCTCCCGGCCCCTCCCTCGGGCCGCCCTCAGCTGTCCGGTCACTCCCATTGGTTTCCGGCGCCTCACTCGCGCCGGGGGCACCCTCGCCCCGCCCTTCCCCTTGTGGCTCGGCGCCATATTGAGGGGCATAGGGTGGTGGCCTGGCCCAGACGTCATCATGCTCTGACTTCTTTTCAATGTTCCTAGCTTCCTCGGCTAGCTCACTCCAAACAGATTTCGGCTGTTTCTGCTCCTCTGTAAGCGGGGCGGGGTTCGGGGATGGAGGGGATGTTTCACCCTCTTGCTGACCTTTAGGCTCAGCAGAATTGCCATCATCTGGGGGGTCCAAAGTCTGCGCAGTTGTCCCGATTCCCATTTTGGACGTGGCCAATAAACAGTCTTTTACTGCTACCCAAGTCTCCTGCTCTTTCATAGCTTTCTGTAAGGCTTGTACAACTTTTCCCCAAGCCTTAAGGTTTTTCCCACAACCTGAGAACATTGTCTCCTCAGCTAATGCCTTAGTACATTTGTCCCACAGTTCAGGGTGGAGAATATCCACCGGCTGGTCTATAGCCTTAATTTTCAAAAGCCTTGTAACTGCAAGAGTAAAATCTTTTGGCTTACAATCAATCCCCCAGTACTTATGTAATTGCGATACGACCTTTATGAGGGCTTCCATCCTCCTTGTTGATTCGGTAGTGTCCCCTTCGCCGGGGTGGTCCACTTGCTCTGGCTGCTGCTCACGCTGCTCGCTCATCCAGGCGATGACGTTCCCGGGTTTCGGCACCACTTGTTGCAGTTCAAACGGCTGCAGCGACCTGGTTCAGGGACGGCACGGCGACCACCCCCAAACCACTCGGGCTATCAGCTAGTTGACACCAATGTGGTGGACGGCAAATGGCGTTTATTGATGGGTAACAAGGTGTTATATAGCTAGGTTTACAACGTCACATCCGTCTGCTTACACCATAGACTAAACACTATTGGCTACTAGGGGCCCTATCTTTCCGTACAGCATGATATCTTCCGGCCGCCGTTCCCTAACTATCTGCAACAGTGAGGAAGAACTTCTTTACTGTGAGGGTGACAGAGCGCTGGAACAGGCTGCCCAGAGAGGTTTTGGAGTCTCCTTCTCTGGAGCTCTCCAAAACCCGCTTGGACGCAGTCCTGTGCCACGTGCTCTAGGTGACCCTGCTTGAGCAGGGAGGGTGGACTAGATGATTCCTAGAGGTCCCTTCCAACCTGAACCATTCTGTGATTCTGTAATTCCCTGAGAGTGTGTATAAATCATTGTATTGTATTGCTACTATTCAAGAAAGATGCTTTACTTTAAGGTGTGAAATGTTGCAGTTTGAAAGCCGTAGGGGTAGTGGTGGTGGGAGGGGAAGGAGATATCAAATCAGTATCGGATTCACAAACAGTCTGTGGACCATAGGTCCGATCGCCTTCCTATGAGCGAATCGAGTTCCCAAATAGTATGATCAACTATAAGCTCGACTCTGGCAGTATCAGATTCACAAACAGTCCGTGCACCATAGGTCCGATCGTCTCCCCCCAAACAAGTAGTCGAGTTCACAAGCAGTATGATTTATTCAAATACAACATTTACAAAGCAGGTTTCAGATGTCAGTACAGGAAATTCTCTACTAGAGCGTGGGGTTTTTAGCTAGCTCTGATGTTCAAATGCGCAATCATCACTCACCGCAGAAGATGGGAGAGGGCTCTCAGTCTCGAGTCTCCTCTCGAGACTCCGCGCCAGTCTGAGGGGAGGAAAGGGGGATCAGCCCGTCAAATGACCCAAGAGTTATGATGGATTCTTCCCCCCTCACTCCTTAGTCTCCTCAGGCAGCGTCCCGACCTGAGGGGAGGGAAGGGGGCTCAGCCCATCGACTGACCCAGGAGTTAGGATGGTTTCTTCCTCCCACCATTTCATCTTTAGTTCCCCTTTTATACTTTTCTTTACATTCAGGTGGAGCTTGAGTGACTAGAGTCATACTTAATATTGTTATCGATTGGTGAAAAAGTTTCTCACTTTCATTTAAAGGTACAGTCAATTGAAAATCTAGAGCGCATGCTCAGTGAGGGGTGGTCGTACCTCGGAGGCGGATAACTTTTGGGATGGAGGTGTGGTTTTCACATTATAATGAGCAAAGTTCAAGCAAAGTTCATCTGAAAGGAGTGATTTGCCACCTTTGCTAGCTCAGCACCGGACATGTGTATTGGAGATGGAAATTTCTGTGATCTGTAGAGTCATAAAAATCTCCTGTGAGAAGAAGAGGCCAGACCTTGGGAAAGGAGATGTTTGTCTGCCTAGGCTGAGCGATAAGGAGCAGGGATGCAGCTGCTCAGCCCAGTTCACAGGCAGCCCCCTCTGAAAACCTGTTGAAGCCGGCCACTTGGCTGGGCTTGTAGCCAACTTAACCGCAGACATCCTCCAAACTAGCTTTGGAGGCCAAACACCCAGAAATGAGGAAGAAGAGGAGGAAGGCAGGACCCTCGAATTGAGGGCTGGGACCCCCGACTGGTGTGCGTGCCTGCGCACCCGGGGGGGAGAGTTACGCAACTGGAGGCGGCGTTTGTCCGCCCCCCGGCCTGCCTCCTGGGTCAGACTGACCCTACGTGCCAGGATGCACCGGGCATAAAAGTGGACAGTGTGGAGAGAGTGGGGGAGAGAAGAAACTCCTGACTCTGAGGCCTGCGCTGTCTCTGTGGGAGCCGGTCAGCAACTCTCTCTCCCTGATCTGCCAGCTCGAGAGGATGTTCGGGCCCAGATCGGCAGGTATCACCTCGTGAGTAGTTATCCATACTTTGCTGCTTTCGTGTGCTTTCACCTGAATAAATGCTCGATGTAGTCACCTCGTTCTGGCTGATTATTGCCAAATCCCGAGCCCATCCGGAACATAATTGGTGACGAGGGTAGGATTCGGCAATTAAGCAGTGGAACTCACTAGTGGAGTGCATAGCTAGGGGAGGTCGTGCCACTAGATAGATAGAAATTGTATTCGTGCTGTTTGTGTTTGTGATCTTTATTGGCTACTGAAATAGCGGAACTCACTAGTAGGGTGCATAGCTAGGTGAGGTCGTGCCACTTGATAGAAATCGTGTTTGTGCTATTTGTGTTTGTGGTCTTTATTGTGTGTGCGACATGCGGTGGTCCTTTTTCGGGAGAGCTGCAGGCAGCATTCGCGACTGCAGGGAGGCTGCGCCTCCGAGGGAGTGTGCTGAATGGGGGCCAGAGCCATGGAATACTCTGTGGATCTGATGGGAGACCTGCACCCGGGTATCTCCAGAACCATGGACACAGAAGGACCCCATGGCAGTGTTACAGTATTGGGGTCAGTTTGGGGAGACTGACCGTACTAAGAACTCGGTGCGACTGGAACATGCCAGTCGGATGGGAGGTGCTCTGCTGTGTGCATATAAGATGTTAGCGGGGCAGTTAAAGGAGGAACAGGAGAGGAATCAGCTCCTCCAAGAGCAATTACAGGCAGTCCGAGCCACCCAGGTGGTGCAGAGGCAGGCTCTGCTGGAGGTCAATGATCAGAGGGAGCTCCTGGAGGAGAAATGTGCTAAATAGGCAACACATTACGCGATACGAGTGGTAAAGAACAGGAGAGGGAGAAAACCAGGGCAGAAGGGGAGCCGGGTGCGGACTATCACCGACCCTGACTGGGACCCGGAAACTTGGGATGGGGATATTTGAGAATCAGACGAGGAAGTCCCCACACCAGAGGAGAAGGGCCCATCGCAGGACAAACCTAAAAGGCGAGCTGTTCTGGTAATACGAAGGAAAGCTGTGCTGACAGGGCAGGGACAGGTGATGCGACAGGATGAACTAACCAATTTTACCCCCGAAGATATTAAGAATCTGCTACCGAAATAAAAACAACAACCCGGGGAGAAACCACAGTCCTGGTTGGTAAGGTTAATGGAAGAAGGGGCTGATTCGGTGATAATTGACAATGTCGATGCCTCGAGGTTTTGGGGGTTAACTAATGACGTGTATGTACAGTCCGCCCTGCGAAGAATGGACGGAAGCGGCAAGAGTCTTATTGCTGTGGTAGCCGAGGGTCTCGCTTACCGCCACACTAATGACGGCAATTGGCCCCCATCCAGCTCCTCCTGGGTAAGACAAGCGTGCTAGATGCTTAAGGCAGAGGCCATGAAGATTGCTATAGAATTGGGAAGTCCAGAGCTTTATCTGCAACAGTCGCTGCTACCCGGGATGCGAAATAAGTTGTTGGAAGGATGCCCAGGAACATGGCGCCCCTATCTAATTCCAGTTCTGATGTCAGAACAAGGAAACCCTATTGAAAATGTAGTTGAAAAGTTGCAATAGATAGGGGACCTTCCAGGATTGGCGTTAGAGGTGGATGGAAAAGGCAGCAGTGAGAAAAGAGGTCTGAGTGGGAACGCGAGGTCAGAATGCAGGGAGCGAGCTCAGATCTTCCATCTGCTTTTACAGAGGGGCGTTAATAGACAGAAAATTGTTGGGAAACCAACAGAAGTATTACGCCAACTAGCACGCCGATATAATGTCCGTGCGGTCCAGGCTGCAAAGCAGCGCTCAGGAATAATGTCCAAGGCTGATAGATCACAGGTGTTGCACCCGCGGGAGGATTTAGAGCAGCCAGTGTTAAGATTCAGACCGAAGGAGAAGCTGGAGACAGTTTCTCCCCCTCAGGAGGGGCACAGACGCCTGAAACAAGAATAGGGGCGTGGCCAAGCTCCAGCGTCCGAAGGGTTCCAATGTAACATCGCTTGCCAAGGGGATCGTTCGTTCATTACACGTGCCATTTATTGTTAGGAACAAAATAGACAAATGGTTTGTGCCTTGGTGGACACGGGAGCGGAGTTCACAGTAGTGCACAGGAACCCAGAAAAGTGCAAGGGGGAAGTAATCCCTGTTTGGGGTTTGGGTGACCAGCCTGTCAAGGGAAAACTTGTGACTGACTGCCATCAAGCCATACACCAGACTCTTGAAGCTGCTGGGGTGCTGCGACCAGGGAAGGTTCAGGTGATCCAAACAATCAGGCTGCTCAACAGTAGAGGGTTGACCAAAGAGTGGACACCCCTTACGCTGATGAGAGGGATACCCCATGTGAATCGTGCGGTAGCCACCTCGACTGTAGCATATGAATCTGGAGCAAACTTTAGTCTCTTCCCTGCGAGGGAAGGGTTAGTATTAAACCATAGAGGAATGCTTGAATGGGATCCCGGGGGAGGACTTCTCGAAAATTAAGGCAACACCCCCCTCCCTCGCTTCCCTCCCCCCTCACCTTCCCCTGTGAGTGGACCAGATGTTCTGGGGGGAGGAGGAAGATTGAGAGCTATACTCTGACTTGTATCCTTGCAGAGAGATTAGGGATATAACTTCAGTATAGAGTACAAGAATGAAGTGACAGCCAAGCTCCAGTATGCGGGGCACGGAAAGGGCCAGCGACTCCATGTAGAGATCAGTAGGTGTGCTGCACGCACTGGGAATTGAACAAAATAATGTTTCCTTTGTTCTGAGTTGCACCCAGACCCAGATGTGGGTGCAGAGTGTCATTAGAGGTATATTGAGAGATGGAGACGACAGAGTCCTGCCCACCGAGATCTGAAGACATCGTGTGGGACGCGGCCACAGAGAAAGAGCGACAGCTTCAAGCGTGATGGAGAGACCTGCAGACTTCACCCATGACCAGGTCCTCCGTGCAGTCATCACCTACGTACTGGCCCTGGCAGATGTCACCATTGAGAAGGTCTATCTGTGCTCTACCCGCCCCCACCCCCACCCACCCACCCCCGAAGACGATGCCCTTAAAGCGAGCAATGTTTCCTTTTGATACTGAAGAGGGCTGATGCCATTATGGGATCAATCCGCAGAGTAATAGTAAAACCATATTAGCTTATGTAGGGAAAGGATGTGTGTATTCTAGAACAACATGTAAATACGTGCTAAATAATGAAAGTTATAACCAGACTGTGTTTAATAACTCTAATACGTGTGCTCACAATGTAGTTATTATTAGAGGCTGAGATTTTGTGTATGTTACCCATGTTTAATGACAATCTGTGTGTGTGTGTGTGTGCTGCCATAATAGTGCCTTGCTACTGCATGAGGCAAGTGAGACACTACCTTGATGACCAGCTGAAGCCTAAGCGCCTCCTACCATAGTCAAGGGCACGACTGGGTTGGCCTCTGTGTTTGCCACCAAGAACCTTGAGCTCTGCTGTTGGCTGCAACCCATTAGGCGTTGAGCGGTGGGGACACATGCCATGCCAGAGCCTGATGTGAGTGATGGCCACCTCTGTCTCCGAGGACCATCTAGGAGGCGAATACAGGCTAAGCGGCCTGCTGCTGGTATGAGTGACAGTTAGTATAATTAACTTGTGCACAGAACCACAGAACTTGCCTGAAAATTTCTTATGCTAACTCTGCTTCATGCAGGCCCATTGGACTGCTTACGACACCCTGCACAGTAGGGCGGCTTACTCTATTAAAAAAAAAAGAAAAAAGGAGAGAGGGAGAGATGTGAGAACGTCATTGATCCAGGGATGACTGCCGTGCAAGCACTGACCACGCTACGCAGACCAGGCTACTGGCTAGCAAAATCCTGCAGTGCTACAATGACAGCTTTGCCATCATTGTTAGTAGATGTAGACTCGGCTCGGCACGCAACCTTGCTGCAATGGCTATGCTTCTGCTTATGCATGACCGCAGATGTGAGAAGGCAGGGGCATGTGCTGCATGACTCTAAGTGATCATACCACGTCTATGCATGCCCAGGTCCGGACGTTACAGGACCTGACTCATCAATTGAGAATGGATGGTGATTGGACTCCATTTGGACGATGGACGTGGGGTTGGCCATGGCTATAGAAACTGTTATTCAAGCTGTTATTTCTATTTCCAGTATTATCATATGCTGTCTCCCTTGCATAGTGATGCTGACACGAGGTGTTAGGTCCGGTTTTCGAATTGATGGAGAAAGAGGCAAACACCATCGATATATTGTGCTTTTTAATAACAGGAGAAAGATAATAAGTATTACCAGCTAGCTGGGGTCCGGTCTTTCTCACGCAGGGGTCACACCACGGACCCTGACCGCTTCGGTCGTCCCTCTTTTATACCGTTCTTACCCCAAAAATGTCCCCCCTCCCGTTTTCCTGTTCTGCTTTCATGTCAATGTTATCTATATTTTATTGCTGACTACACATCTGGATAAGCAACCCCTCCATGCAGATCATCCTGACTTGCCATATATCAGGAGTCCTTGTAGATAGGCAACCCCTTCATGCAGAACATCCTGACTTGTCATATATCAGGAATCCTTGCAGATAGGCAACCCCTCCATGCAGAGCCACCTGTCTTGCCAATTATCAAGAGTCCTTGCACTTTGAGACTAAGTATTGACTAGCTTATTAGTACACTCTACATTAACTATTTAATCCTTACAGAGGCATGGTTGAACTGCTATGAAAGCATTATCTGTTCGGGTGTTTGGCTACGATAGATTGACCTCTACAGATCGCGGGGTGGCATGTGTAGGAGGTGAGAATCTTTATGATTGTTTATGATCTCTACAGATCACGGGGTGGCATGTATTGGAGATGGAAATTTCTGTGATCTGTAGAGTCATAAAAATCTCCTGTGAGAAGAAGAGGCCAGACCTTGGGAAAGAAGATGTTTGCCTGCCTAGGCTGAGCGATAAGGAGCAGGGATGCAGCTGCTCAGCCCAGTTCACAGGCAGCCCCCCCTGGAAACCTGTTGAAGCCGGCCGCTCGGCTGGGCTTGTAGCCAACTTAACCGCAGACATCTTCCAAACTAGCTTTGGAGGCCAAACACCCAGAAATGAGGAAGAAGAGGAGGAAGGCAGGACCCTCGAATTGAGGGCTGGGACTCCCGACTGGTATGCGTGCCTGCGCACCCGGGGGGGAAAGTTGCGCAACTAGAGGCGGCGTTTGTCCGCCCCCGGCCTGCCTCCTGGGTCGTACTGACCCCATGTGCCAGGATGCACCAGGCATAAAAGTGGACAGTGTGGAGAGAGCAGCGGGGAGAAGAAACTCCATACTCTGAGGCCTGCGCTGTCTCTGTGGGAGCCGGTCAGCAACTCTCTCTCCCTGATCTGCCAGCTCGAGAGGATATTCGGGCCCAGATCGGCAGGTATCACCTCGTGAGTAGTTATCCATACTTTGCTGCTTTCGTGTGCTTTCACCTGAATAAATGCTCGATGTAGTCACCTCGTTCTGGCTGATTATTGCCGAATCCCGAGCCCATCTGGAACAACATGTTATTGTATCTCCCATTAGACAGCCACTGTGCGGCTTATCAGCAGCCCAGCACAGGGAGTGCAACAGAGTTTGGCCGCGGTGCCTTCACTCCGCTCCATCCTCCGTTACTCCCCTTTGTAGCTGCAAGGAGGGCAGATTGTGTTGCCTAGGGAACCGTGGAGGAGCAGAGTCTGTGCGCACCAGCCATCCTGGAAGTGGCAACTCTGTATCACCCCAAGCAAGCTTCTGTATTCCAAAACTTCGGTTAGGCCCTAGTTTTCCTCTCAGTTCCTGCTTTCAAACAATTCCTCCACATAAGGAATATAATTCATCATAGAGTGGCTGTTCATGCATAACTGTCTCTCCTGGACCAAAGTAATTAAATCTGGTAAACAAAAAGAGAAAATCAAGCTAAAACAATATTAGATTAATTATAGTCATTTTAAAAGAAAGACTATCATGTCCCACTTTTAATTCAAATTATGGAAGTGTTACTTCCTAACACAAAGATTTCCTCTTAGCACAGGAAACCCATTCTTTAATTTATTTTGGCAAATTAATCTATTCATCATCATCTTTATTCTTCAAAGTAAAAGAAGATGGCCCCAAAACTCAGCTATGGAGCTAGGCTATTCTCTGATACCAAAAAAAAAGCTGCATCAGCTGGAAATCTGTAATTTTTCTTTCCAAAAAATCTTTCACTTGATCATTCTAGTGAAAAAAAAATCACACTGAGTTGCATTAGGGACTATGAACTATACCTGAGCAGAAAAGAATTTAGTGACTTTAAGAGTATCATAAAATCCTTTTCTTTGATAACAGTTACAGACAAATGCAAGACCTCTGTAGTGCACGGAGCCTGTGAAGGGTACCTTAGAAAAGGCCTGCCATGACTGATAGACAGGCAGGCTGATTGTGGAAGCTCCTGCTTCTCCCTACAGCTCAACTTCGTCAAGGAAATGGAAGTAAATGCCATTTACAGATACTAGTCTATTAGCGAGGTGCTTTCTGGGCAATTTTTGCCTAGCTCACTTAAGCATAGCAAGCAAGCCAAGCTTTCTGATATGATCAAAATTTTTAGATGAGACTACTTGTTCCGGATGGGCTCAGAATTTGGCAATAATCACGCAGAACGAGGTGACTACATCGAACATTTATTCAGGTGAAAGCACATAAAAGAAGCAAAGTATGGATAACTACTCACTAGGTGATACCTGCCGGCGGGATACTGGACCCCACGGAGACAGCGTAGGCCTCAGAGTTAGGAGTTTCTTCTCCTCCCCTCTCTCTGCACTTTCCTCTCTATGCCTGGTGCATCCTGGCACGCAGGGTCAGTCTGACCCAGGAGGCAGGCCAAGGAGGCGGACAAACTCCACCTCAAGTTACGCAACTCTCCCCCCCACCCCCTGGGTGCACAGGTGCGTACACCACTCGGGGGTCCCAGCCTTCAATTCGAGGGTCCTGCCTTCCTCCTCTTCTTCCTCATTTCCGGGTGTTTGATCTCCAAAGCTAGTTTGGAGGACGTCTGTGGTTAAGCTGGCTACAAGCCCAGCCAAGCGGACGCCTTCAACAGATTTTCGCAGGGGGCTGCCTGTGGGCCGGGCTGAGCAGCTGCCTTCTTGCTCAGCCTAGGCAGGCAAACATCCTTTTTTTTCAAGGTCTGGCCTCTGTTTCCCATAGGAGATTGTTATGACTCTACAGATCACAGAAATTTTCATCTCCAATACATGCCACCCTGTGATCCGTAGAGATCATAAACAATCATAAAGATTCCCACCTCCTATACATACCACCCCACGGTCTGTAGAGCTCAATATATTGTAGCCAAGCACCCGAGCAGGTAAAGTTTTCAAGTTTTCATAGCAGTTTCAACCATGCCTCGCGTCAGCATCATTATGTAAGGGATACAGCATATGATAATATGACAAAGAGAAATAACAGACATAATAACAGTTTCTGTAGCCATGGCCAACCCCACGTCCATCATCCGACTGGAGTCCAATCACCATCCACTTTCAATGAATGAGTTAGATCCTGTAATGTCCAGACCCGGGCATGCACAGACGTGGCGTGGTCGCTTACAGTCAGGCAGCACATGCCCCCTGCCTCCTCACACCTGTGGCCATGCATAAGCAGAAGCATAGCCATTGCAGCAAGGTCGCGTGCCGAGCTGACTCCATATCTACCAACAATGATGGCAAAGATGTTGCTGTAGCATTGCAGGATTTTGCTAGCCAGCATCCCAGTCTGCATAGCGTGGTCAATGCCTGCTTGTGCGGCAGCGATCCCTGGAGCCACTGGCTTTGAGCAATGACGTTCTTGCAATTCTCTCTCTCTCTCTTTTTTTTTTTTTTAAATGAACCTTGTCTGTAAAATGGTAAGTCGCCCTACTGTGCAGGGTGGCATAAGCAGTCCAGCGGGCCTACGTATGAGTTAGCAGAGTTAGCATAAGCAATTTTCAGGCAAGTTCTGTGTACTTAGTCACAAGTTAATTATGCTAAGTGTCACTCATGCCAGCAGCAGGCCGCTTGGCCTACATTCGCCTCCTAGATGGACCTCAGAGACAGAGGTGGCCATCACTCACAGCAAGGTCTGGCATGGCATGCGTCCCCACCGCTCAACGCCTAATGGGTTGCAGCCAACAGCAGAGCTCAAGGTTCTTCTTGGTGGCAAACACAGAGGCCAACCCAGTCTTGCCCTTGACTATGGTAGGAGGCGCTTAGACTATTCAGCTGGTGATCAAGGTAGTGTCTCACTTGCCTCATGCTGGAGCAAGCTGCTATTATGGCAACGCACACACAGATTGTCATTAAACATGGGTAACATACACAAAATCACAGCCTCTAATAATAACTACATTGTGAGCACACGTATTAGAGTCATTGAATGCAGTCTGATTATGACTTGCATTACTTAGCACGTATTTACATGTTGTTCTAGAACACACACATCCTTTCCCTACATAATCTAATACGGTTTTATTATTACACTGTGGATTAATCCCAAAATGGCATACACCCTCTTTGGTATCAAAAGGAAACATTGCTCGCCTTAAGGGGGCTCATCTTCGGAGGTGGGTTTGGGCGCGGGTAGAGCACAGATAAACCTTCTCAATGGTGACATTTGCCAGACTCAGTACGTAAGTGATGACTGCGCAGAGGCCCTGGTCATGGGTGAAGTTTGCAGGTCTCCATCACGCTTGAAGCTGTCACTCTTTCTCTGTGGTCGCATCCCACATGATTTTTTTCAGATATCAGTAAGGAGGACTCCATTGTCTCCATCTCTCAATATACCTGCAATGACACTCTGCACCCACATCTGGGTCTGGGTGCAACTCAGAACAAAGGACACATTATTTTGTTAAATTCCCAGTGCATGCAGCACACCTACTGATCTCTACATGGAGTCGCTGGCCCTTCCATGCCCCTCATACTGAACCTTGGCTGTCGCTTCATTCTTGTATTCTATACTGAAGTTATGTCCCTAGTCTCTCTGCAAGGATACAAGTCAGAGTATGGCTCTCAATCCTCCTAATCCCCAAGAACATCTGGTCCATTAGCAGGGGAAGTCGGTGGCGGGGAAGTGGCGGGGGGGGGCGCGTTTTGCCTTAATTTTCGAGAAGTCCTCCCCCGGGATCCCATTCAAGTATTCCTCTATGGTTTAATACCAACCCTTCCCTCGCAGGGAAGAGACTAGAGTTCACTCCAGATTCATATGCTACAGTCGAGGCGGCTACCGCACAATTCACATGGGGTATCCCTCTCATCAGGGTAAGGGGTGTCCACTCTTTGGTCAGCCCTCTATTGTTGAGCACTCTGATTGATTGGATCACCTGGACCTTCCCTGGTCACAGCACTCCAGCAGCTTCAAGAATCTGGCGTATGGCTTGATGGCAGTCAGTCACAAGTTTTCCCTTGACAGGCTGGTCACCCAAACCCCAAACAGGGATTACTTCCCCCTTGCACTTTTCTAGGTTCCCGTGCACTATTGTGACCTCCGCTCCAATGTCCACCAAGGCACGAACCGTTTGTCTATTTTGTTCCTAACAATAAATGGCACGTGTAACGAACGAACGATCGTCTTGGCGAGTGATGTTACATTGGAACCTTTCAGACACTGGAGATTGGCCACCCCTTTATTCTTGTTCCGTATATTCTGGCTCCTCCTGAGGGGGAGAAATTGTCTCCAGCTTCTCTTTCGGTCTGAATCTTAACACTGTCTGCTCTAAATCCTCCCGCGGGTGCAACACTGTTGCAGCTTGGAGCGGGTCAGGAATGCCAGACAGCAACTTCCTAGAAGCTGGAACTGACTTCGTCTATTAGCTTACATGCAGTACATTTATATGATTCTAACAGTTAGTGATGTAATTACACAGGCTCCTAATTGGTAGACAATGATCTAACTAAGACCCTTACAGCCCCCCTTACTTGTTTAGCTCATCCTTTTAGTTCAACAGCTCTTTTATTCCCTCTGACCTTGGTCTACTTCCTTATCTCCTAGTTAGCAGTCCCTTTGTTCTTTCACTGAAACCTGAAGGCTGGAATTGAGCAGGCCTGCTAGGCAGCCATGTCCGCGGCTCTCTAACCATTCCTCTACAATTCCCCCTTTTTCTTTAGATTAGGTGACCCCGGGAAGCAAGCCAGCCTTGAGGTGTCAGATTCGGATTGCGTGAAAAAGCAGTTAACAAACGTGACATTAAAGCGCGCAAATAGGTACAACCAATCATTAAGCTAATTACAAGCAACAGTCCCCATAGTAACAACATTAACAGCGATTTCATCAACGATTTTATCCATCCCCCAATTCCTAACCAGTCCGTTAGTCCGTTAGTCCGTCTAGACCGAAAAATCCCGCATCCTTTGTTACTTTCTCCGTATGCTTGGTCAAGTTGTGGAGTTGTCCATGTATCGCCGAGTTGTCGAGTGATCTTGCAAGTCCATGCAGCACATTCCGTCAAAGTTCTGACACCCATGTCCGTGAGCAAGAAGCAGGAAATCAACAGTGGCACAGTTTTGCAGCACAGCGTGTTGTACCTGGGTTAAATCATCTGACAACTCACTAAGCACAGTACTGGTTGCATTCGCTTGTTTCAAGGCCTAGCAGGCAAGGAGCTCAACATTTCAGTGTGCCCGTGTGGCTGATACCCTGGGGACGAAGAAGGACGCTGCTACAACCTCCCAAGTGCTCCAGAGATCAACACTATCCTCACATTCTGAGCTAAGAGAGTTTGCTGCTCCTTTTGATTGCCTTAACAGGGTCTTGCTGTTCCCCAGAGGGCCATGTGGCCAAATCATACTAAGGCAACCAAATGTGCAAGGCCCACCCATAGGCTGGGGCGGAATGCCAGCCCAAGCTCGGTTCCCACATATCAAAAACCACCTGGTGGGAACCTTCCTAAGCCGGATAGTTCCCGTATTGTGGGTAACATTTCCGTTACACCATTCCTTTTCCCCTCTTGCCTCCTCAAGGGTTTTTGCATACTCAACTTTGAGACCTTCCAGTTCAACCTCGTATCTACTGTTCTCATTTTCCATTTTCTTCAGTCTGTTTCTCTCACCTTCTAGTTGAGCCTGGAGACGAGCATTTTCTTGCCTTAAAAGACTATTCTGCGATTCAGTAGAAGACATCTGAACTTTAGTAGAAAGAAGTTCTTCTGTTGCAGCCCGTTCTCTTTCGGCAGCTGCTGCCAAAAGGGCTTGAGATTCACCAAGTCTGTTAGAAAGATTCTTTTCCAATTTTTCCCACAAGGAGGTTTGCGCTCCCAGCGTGGCTTGCAAATTTTCTATCTGCCGAAGCAGTGGCCGTGTAGCAGATGTAACACTTTGGCTCGGTTCTTGGTTCCGACTCTCCTCTTCTTGCAGTCTCTGTTGTAGTTCACTGATTTCCTGCCGTAAGTAGTCCTCTCTTCTTGCTGCCTGTTGTTCTGCACGTTGCAGCGCTAGCCACAGGTCTGCCACCTGAATCGCCAAAGCTTCTTGTTGCTGCCATGCCTCATCCTGGGCCTTCTCCAAAGTTAAACCAAGTTGTTCCTTTGCCTTCATTTCCCGACTTAGGGCTGCCTCTTGTGCCTCACTGTCCTTTGTGGCATTAGCTTTATGAAGATCTGCAAGTTCCTTGTAAGCACTATCAAGTGCTGCCTGGACACTTCTGTTCCTTTCTTCAAGATCTTCCACCTCTGCCTGGAGCTTATTAAGATCCTTTTCTTGTCGCTCTACAACACTGTTCAGTTGTTTAAAGGAACACCTAACACCAGTGCATCAAATTGGTCTGCTGTCCCACAAAGCCAACAACTCTTAACTTGAGTATAATTAACAATATGCCTAAGAAGCATAACATATCCATTAGTGTTAAAAGTAGCATCAGCTTCTATATAATAGCATTAAAAGTAACGTTACCTCCTAACAGCCACAATATACAGCTAATAAGAACAGTAACACTTCTTCCTCCCATGTTGTTCTTCTGCAGGCTCACACTTTCCACAGCTAGGGTACCGGCTGCTTGCCTGCTACATCTGATGTATGCAAGTTTGCTTCCAGCCAAGGTCTCACCCATTTTTTTCTGGCACCCATCTGATTCCAGCATCTGTAATGATACAAGCATACCCTTTTCCCCAGGTTATCAAGTCTAAAGGTCCCGTCCATTTTCCGGTGTTCCAGTCTCTCAGTATCACCTTACACGGACCCGACTTTACTTCTGTCAGGGCTCCCTTTAGCCCAGCCCTGTGTTTGACCATCAGAGGGACTAGGCTGTCCTGGGGTAATCTCAAAATTTTAAAACATATTCTGCTCTTGCCAATTTTTCTGCAGGCATAATTTCCAATTCTCCTCTTTTTTTTTTTTTTCTTTTTTTTTTTTCCTTTTTTTCCCTTTTTTCTTTTTTTTTCCCCTTTTTTCTTTTTTTTTTCTTTTTTTTCCCCTTTTTTCTTTTTTTTTTCCCCTTTTTTTCTTTTTTTTTCTTTTTTTTCCCCTTTTTTTCTTTTTTTTTTCTTTTTTCTTTTTTTTTTTTTTCTTACAGCTGGCCTTTCAGCGTTTGGTTCATATGTTCCACTATGTCATGGTCCTCAGGATGCAATAGTATGGTGAAAAAACAATCTTTCAAATCGATTATTAAGATGTCCCAATCATTTTGAAAGGTTCTCGATTTCCATTTCTATTTATGTTTGCATAGCTTCAATTTGGTTTCCTCCCCAGAAATTGCTTGGGATTTCTATATATTAAGGAGGCCCCCGCTCCAGTAGCATTGAGGCTTTTACAATTTGTAAGGACTGTTGCAGGTCCTTCCGTGCCAGTTGCACTGGAGCTTGGCCGTCGCTTCATTCTTGTTTCCCATGCTGAAGTACTTCCCTAGTCTCTTTCCAAGGATACAAGTCAGAGTACGGCTCCCAGTCCTCCACTGGTTGGGGGGCGGGGGGGTGCCATAGTCTGAGTTATTCCTGGCTTTCCCTCTTTCAAATTCTGCACTTTCTGGTTGTGCTTATTCAGCCCTCTCTGCTGATATATATATTACACAATAAAGATCTAAAGACCACACACACAAACAGCACAAGCACAGTTTCTATCCAGTGGCACGACCTCACGTAGCTGTGCACTCCACTAGTGAGTTCCACTGTTTCAATTGCCAAGTCCCATCCTCGTTGCCAATTAGGTTGCGAATGGGTTTGGGATTCAGCAATAATCACACAGAACAAAGTGGCTATGACTATTCAGGTGAAAGCACGTTAAAGAAGCAAAGTATGCCTAATTACTCGTGAGGTAATACTTGTCGGCAGAACACTGAGACTGAACATTCCCTCGAGTTGGCAGATTAGAGGGTTGCTGACAGGCTCCTAATGCAGCGGGCGTCCCCGCAGAGACAACGTGGGTCTCAGTGTTAGGAGTCTCACCCCTCCTCTTTCTGCACTGTCTTGTTTATGCCTGGTGCATCCTGCCACGTAGGGCCAGTACGTGCCAGCAGGCAGACCGGGGGGCGGACAAACCCGCCTTCAGTCACATAACCTTCCCTCCTGGTCGTGCAGGTGCGCATACCAGTAAGTGGTCCCAGCCGTCAGTCCGAGGGTCCTGCCTTTCTCATCTCCCTCCCTCTCGGATGTTTTGACCTTCAAATTAGTTTAGAGGATGTTTGCAGTTAAGTTGGCTACAAGCCCGGTCGAGCAGCCGCCTTCAGCTGCTTTCGGAGGAGGTCGGCTGTGAGCCTGGCTGAGCAGCCGCCTCCATGCTCCTTATCACTCAGCCTGGGCAGGCAAACATCTTCTTTCTCAAGGTCTTGGATTCTGTTTCGCACAACAATTTTATGACTCTACAGATCATACAAATTTCCACCTTTCAACCATACCTCGTGTCGGCATCAATATACAAAGGATACAACACATAATAGAGATGAACATAGCAAACAGAAACAATAGCCCTAATAACGGTTTCTGTCCTCACTTAAAGCATTACAATTCTCCAACCCCCACTTTAAAAGACAGATCAAATCCCCCTGCACCTCCCTCCTGGCTGTTGTCAAGCCCTCAGCAACATAAGTCTCCTTGATCTCATTCGCCTTCTCTTCCCCGGCCCTCCTTCTCCTTTTTTCAAGGTGATCTAACAAGTCCTGGACCCAGCCGGGCCGTTCTTAGGCACGTTGGGGTGGTCCGGGAGTGGGGGCACAGACAGTGCAGGCGCCACAGGCACAGATGAGGACGCGGGCGGGGGGGGTTGGCAATGGATCTCCAGACACCAGCGGTTTTTGGTGGCGTGGCGGTCCGGGTCCTGAAGTGCTTGCAAAGGCCCTTACAGGTACACTGCTCGCAGCTTCGGGAGGCTCACGATCCGGCGGTGGCCCTGTGATGTCCTTTGGGCGATGGTGGGGCTCAGAACCCCCTCGCTTCAGCTTGGGTCTTTGCAAGTGTCCCTTGTCTCTAGCCCATTTATACAGCTCATACAGCTTCTTCATGCTCACTGCTGCCTCCCTCTTTGCTAATAAGTCCCGCAGCAATTGTACAGCAGCTTCTTGCTCCATTTTCGTACTCACTGCTGCTTCTCTTTTCACCTGCAGCAGCTGTACCACAGCTTCTCGCTCTATTCTTGCACGTGCAACCTGGGTCCCGGCTTCTCGCCCCGCAACGCTGACTTTTCGTCCCGGGTCCCGGCTTCTCGCCCCCCAACGTCGACTTCTTGTCCCGGGTCCCGGCTTCTCGCCCCCCGACGCCGTCTTTTCCGTGTGCGCAATCACGGCCGGCTTACCCGCTCCGGTCCACCTTCTTGGTCGGATCACTCGGCTGCACTCATACGTCGTCGCTTCCGGAATCCCGCACCGTTGTGCCAGGTCCCTGTACCAGTCCCTGTTCGGAATCTTGTCCCTGTTCGGGCGCCACTTGTTGCAGCTTGGAGCGGGTCAGGAATGCCAGACAACAACTTCATAGAAGCTGGAACTGGCTTCGTCTATTAGCTTACATGCAGTACATTTATATGATTCTAACAGTTAGTGATGTAATTACACAGGCTCCTAATTGGTAGACAATGATCTAACTAAGACCCTTACAGCCCCCCTTACTTGTTTAGCTCATCCTTTTAGTTCAACAGCTCTTTTATTCCCTCTGACCTTGGTCTACTTCCTTATCTCCTAGTTAGCAGTCCCTTTGTTCTTTCACTGAAACCTGAAGGCTGGAATTGAGCAGGCCTGCTAGGCAGCCATGTCCGCGGCTCTCTAACCATTCCTCTACACAACACCTGTGATCTATCAGCCTTGGACATTATTCCTGAGCATTGCTTTGCGGCCTGGACCACACGGACATTATATCGGCGTGCTAGTTGGCGTAATACTTCTGTTGGTTTCCCAACAATTTTCTGTCTATTAACGCCCCTCTGTAAAAGCAGATGGAAGATCCGAGCTCGCTCCCTGCATTCTGACCTCGCGTTCCCACTCAGACCTCTTTTCTCACTGCTGCCTTTTCCATCCACCTCTAATGCCAATCCTGGAAGGTCCCCTATCTGCTGCAACTTTTCAATTACGTTCTCAATAGGGTTTCCTTGTTCTGACATCAGAACTGGAATTAGATAGGGGTGCCACGCTCCTGGGCGTCCCTCCAACAACTTATTTCGCATCCCGGGTAACAGCGACTGTTGTAGACAGAGCTTCGGACTTCCCAATTCTATCGCAATCTTCATGGACTCTGCCTTAAGCATCTGGCATGCTTGTCTTATAGTTACCCAGGAGGAGCTGGATGGGGGCCAATCACCATCATTAGTGTGGCGGTAAGTGAGACCCTCGGCTACCACAGCAATAAGACTCTTGCTGCTTCCATCCACTCTTCACAGGGCAGACTGTACATACACGTCATTAGTTAACCCCAAAAACCTTGAGGCATCGACATTGTCAATTATCACTGAATCAGCCCCTTCTTCCATTAACCTTACCAAACAGGACTGTGGTTTTCCCCTGGTTGTTGTTTATATTTCGCTAGCAGATTCTTAATATCTTCAGGGGTGAAATTGGTTAGTTTATCCTGTCGCACCACTTGTCCTGGCCCTGGCAGCACAGCTTTCCTTTGTATTACCGGGGCGGCCCGCCTTTTTGGTTTGTCCTGCGATGGGCCCTTCTCCTCCAATATGGGAACTTCCTCGTCTGATTCCCAAATATCCCCATCCCAAGTTGCCAGGTCCCAGTCAGGGTCGATGATAATAGTCCGCACCCAGCTCCCCTTCTGCCCTGCTTTTCTCCCTCTCCTGTTCTTTCCCACTCGTGTCGCGTACTGTGTCGCCAATTTAGCACATTTCTCCTCCAGGAGCTCCCTCTGATCATTCATCTCCAGCAGAGCCTGCCTCTGCACCACCTGGGTGGCTCGAACTGCCTGTAACTGCTCTTGAAGGAGCTGATTCCTCTCCTGTTCCTCTTTTAGCTGCCCCATTACAATCTTACATGCACATAGCAGAGCACCTCTCATCTGACCACCATGTTCCTGTCGGACTGAGTTCTTAGTACGGTCAGTCTCCCCAAACCGACCCCAATACTGTAACACCACCATGGGGTTTTTAGCTAGCTCTGATGTACAAATGTGTGATCATCACTCACCCCAGAAGATGGGAGAAGGCTCTCAGTCTCGAGTCTCCTCAGGTGGCATTCCCATCTGAGGGGAGAAAAGGGGGATCAGCGCATCGATGATCCAGAATTTACGATGGAATCTTCCCTCTCACATCTTAGTCCCCTCAGGCAGCGTTCCAGTCCGAGGGTAGGAAAGGGGGATCAGCCCATCGACTGACGCAAGAGTAACAATGGTTTCTTCCCCCCTTCTCTTCATCCTTAGTTCACCTTTTATACTTTTCTTTACATTCAAGTGGAGCTTGAGTGACTAGAGTCATACTTAATATTGTTATCGATTGGTGAAAAAGTTTCTCATTTTCATTTAAAGGTACAGTCAATCGAAAATCTAGAGCACGTGCTCAGTGAGGAGTGGTCGTACCTCAGAGGCGGGTAACTTTTGGGATGGAGGTGTGTTTTTGACATTATAATGAGCAAGATTCAAGCAAAGTTCATCTGAAAGGAGTGATTTGCCACCCTTGCTGGCTCAGCACCACACATGTTATCATATATCTCCCATTGGACAGCTACTGTGCCGCTTAGCAGCAGCCGAGCACAGGGACTACAATGGAGTTTGGCCGCGGTGTCTTCGCTCTGCTCCATCCTCTGTTACTCCCCTTTGCAGCTGCAAGGAGGGCAGACTGTGCTGCCTAGTGAACCGTGGAGGAGCTGAGTCCGTGCGTACCAACCATCCTGGAAGTAACAACTGTGTATCACCCCAAGCAAGCTTCTGTAATGCCAAAACTTTGCTTAGGCCCTAGTTCTTCTCTCAGTTCCTGCTTTCAAACAATTCTTCCGCAGGTGTCATGGTGGACACGAAGTTAACAATGAGGCAGCAATGTGCCCTCGTAGCCAAGAAGGCCAATGGGATCCTGGGGTGCATTAAGAAGAGCGTCTCCAGCAGGTCGAGGGAGGTGATCCTGCCCCTCTACTCACCCCTGGGGAGGCCACATCTGGAGTATTGTGTCCAGTTCTGGGCCCCACAGTACAAGAGGGATGTGGAGCTGCTGGAGAGAGTCCAGCGCAGGGCTACAAGGATGATCAGGGCCTGGAACATCTGCCCTATGAGGAGAGACTGAGGGAGCTGGGCCTGTTCAGCCTAGAGAAGAGAAGGCTGAGAGGGGATCTAATCAGTGTATACAAATACCTCAAGGGAGGCAGTGAGGAGGATGGTGCTGGCCTCTTTTCAGTGGTGGCCACCGACAGAACTAGAGGTAATGGCCACAAACTGAAGCACCAAAAGTTCCACAGGAACTTAAGGAAAAATTTCTTAACAGTGAGGGTGTCAGAGCACTGAAACAGGCTACCCAGAGAGGTTGTGGAGTCTCCTTCTCTGGAGATCTTCAAAACCCGCTTGGATGCAGTCCTGTGCCACGTGCTCTAGGTGACCCTGCGTGTGCAGGGGGGTTGGACTAGATGATCTCTAGAGGTCCCTTCCAACCTTGAGCATTCTATGATTCTATGATTCTATGAAATACTTCAGAAATGCATCTAAGCACCAGTTTCCTAATCCAGAGGTGTGATAGGGTGCAGCCAACTTCAAATGTTTTTGGAATATGCATTTTCCTACTTGTCTTTTGTCCCCCATGTGCCATGTATGTGGTGTGGCCGGGCCTTTTCTGTCGAAAGAAAATGAAAAAAAAAAAAAAAAAAAGAATATGTCCCCCAACTCTAGGCCCCAGTTTGTATCGCTCAACTAGTGACCAATTAAACACCAGCCACTATCCACTCTCAGCCAAACACTGCATACAGATCTGTCTCTCACAGAATAACCTGCCTTTAACCTGAATGTTTGGTCTTTTAGCCCACTGGAATGTAGGGCGCTTTCTTGAACAAAGAATATAATGCAGCCGTGAGCAATTAGGGATCAGTGGAGAGATTAGCAGCTAGCTTCTTTTGTGCTGTTGTTGAGAGCCTTCCTTTACATTTTAAAGAAGGTTCTCATCTCTGTTCTCATCTTCTGTTTTTACCTAGGCTGTGTCTGCAAAAGCCTTTCTTACCCACCCCCTTTCTAAATCCCCATTGTTACTGACATGGGGTAGCTCTCTTGGCAGTAGCAGAGGAGTGGAGACTCTGACACATCTCAGGCTCGCAGAATAATCATGGGAGCCTTCAGGCTGGAAGTTCTCCAGTGCAAGGCCCTGCTCCCAGCGGGGTCAGCTCTTGGGTCGGGCTGGGTCGTGCAGGCATTTGTCCAGACAGATCTGGAAACCCTCCACACATGGAAGGGGCTACACAGCATCTCTGTGAGATCTGTGCTGCTGCTTAATCATCCTTATAATTATTTTCCCCTTATGCCTGGGTGGAGCATCCCCTACTTCATTTTCTCCATTTTCTCTCACCCACCCACCACAGTGCTGGGCTCTGCTTCTCTCTCCTTTGGCACCTGAAGCAGTCTGTTGCAGGCTGGACAATTTGGTGGTGCGCTGCTCACCTGTGGGAGCATATCTAAGTAACCGAGGCTTCCCGATAGAAGACGGATACGATGAGCCAGACTAAGACCAAGGCGAAAAGATCGTGGGAAAGTCACCAGCTGGAAGAACACAGAAGTAGGAGAGGAAGAACCTGTAAACAAGCTTATCAGTGCAGGATAGAGGACTGTGTGCGGGCCAATCATGTAAACGCGTGTCCCGATATCTACAGCCAACCTAGTACGGTAGAAGACGTGTGGACAGTAGTATACAACCAATCGCAATGTAAGCGTACGTGTGGCTAGATGACTTAACAGAAATGTAGTAGATAAATAGACTGCTGTAACGTGAATAAAGTGATTTCTGCTAGACTCATAATGAAGCCTTCAGGAGTCATGTCTGGTCACTCCTTTGCCAACCCAGTGCACTCTTCCCAAACTCTGGAGCGCTGCTTGCGGCCAACTGTGGTCAGAGCTACCTGTATCTGTAGCCAGCATTGGACCAAAGGTGTATGGGAGGGAGGCACTGAAGAGCACCAGTGTCCGTGACGTGCGAGTCCACGCGGTGGGAGTGCTCCAGCTCTTGCTCCACACAGCAGTGCCTCCCCTGTCATGGGAGCCCCCGGCTCATCCGGACCCCTCTGGATGGAGCCCCAGGGCTACCTTGGAAGTAAGACGAGAGCCGTCTCAGCACAGTAGAAGCAACTCATTTCTATCCCCAGACTGCTTGGCACCGTTGGGCTTTGAGATGGCAGGGGAGGAATGGGTTTTGTTGTCATATGTGGCATGCAGCATAATTTGGAGAAAATATTCTCTGCATTATAAATGCAACATTTTTGCTCTCCCCTGTAGCATTTCAGGAAGATGGGGTATAATGGCTCTCATTATCAAAGAGAACAACGGATGGTGCTTACTTGCACCTAAGTATTATTCCTGTTTCAGATATTTCAAACTGTACAAATATGCTGAAAAAAAATCCAGCTCCATTCCTTTTTAACTATCATAGTATGTATGGACAGACACATCCCTAAAACAGCTTCAAATATTTAATAATCAGTTATGACTAGAACAACAACGTATTGTCCGTATGCTATATCATATTTCAGTGACTGTCAGTGCCAGTTATTTCTGACTGAGAAACTCAAATACAATGAAGGAAGTCTGCAAACAGCGCTCTCTGTAGGAATGCATTATCATAGAAAATCCAAATTGCTGAAAATTGTCTATATTTTCCTTATGAGAAGGTGTTGGAACCAAGCGCAGGACAACTGCACAGGCCTTTACGGGAGCCGAGCCGGATTACAAGACACGATCCCAATATGAGTTTAGATCTTGCTCCGTTTATTAGCGGAAGTGCACATATATTTATACCTACAAGCATCTGAGGGATATCCAGGTTAGCTGCGATTGGTTGCTAGGGAGGTTGCTATGTCCCGGCCGCATAGGCTCTTTCCCAGCTCTGCAAAGTTGTTTACCAGAGACGGCTAACTACTCTTTCCCACATAGCTCCCCATTCCCAGCCGGCCAAGGACAACTCACTAACACTCCCCAGTACATTATCAGCAAGGCGCAGGTGGTGCAGATTCTCAGCACAGTGCAGATTCCCAGCACAATGCAGATTCTCAGCACAGCATTTCTCTACAATTCCCCCTTTTTTCTTTTGCACTAATCAAGCCTTGCTGGTAAGTGAGAATACCTTATGTCTAATGCATGCAAAAGCAGAATACCTTATGTCTAATACATGCAAAAGCACAGCCAAAAACTACAAGGCATAAACAATAAAACAACTAGTCATATTAGCCGTGATTTACTAATACATGCACCCATCACCAAGTCCATGTTGGTCTGCAAGGTTTTTCCAGTCAAGGAGTCCGACGTCCTGCTGAGCAGCGCCCGTTGTCTATTGATCTGCTGATGGGCAGTTCAGGGACTCTCGATCATTTCAACGCCGAGGTTTTACCAACCGCCTGGAGCTGTAAGGTGTCCTCGATCTCCGAGCCATTCCTCTATAAGTCCTCTTTTTTTCTTCTGCATTAACCAGGCGTTATGAGTAAGGGAGGATAGCATTCGCCTTAAGCATGCAAAGGCACAGCTGACTAAGCCTAGGATTAAAAGCATAATAATCAAAAGCATCAAACTTGTTTTAAGCAAGGATTTCAGCCACCCACCAATACCCAATAAATTAGTTAGTCCAGTCCAAAGAAGCCCACATCTTTTGTATCTTCTGGGTGTGTTCCATCAGCTGTTGGATTTGCTGGTGGATTGCCTTAGAGTGGTCTTGCAGATCCATACAGCACATTCCTTCAAAGTCTTCACATCCGTGCCCATGGGCTAGCAGCAGGAAGTCGATGGCCGCTCTGTTTTGTAGCACCACGTGTTGCATCTGTGATAAATCTAGCGCAAGATTAGAGAGGACATGACTGGTGACATTTGCTTGTTTAACCACTCAGCAGGATAGGGTGTCTAAGACTTTGTGAGCTCGCGCCGCTGCCGCCCCCGGTACAAAGAAGGATGTCAAAATTACTTCCCACTTGGACCAGAGACGGACGTTGTCATTACAGTCCTCCGTCTGGGTTATGCTACGCGCCATTCGTCGAGTTCTTCTTTTGACCCTGGTGCTGTTAGGATGGACCCAGGGCAAAGCCATACTTACTTGGCCTACCGTACATGGACCCCCTATGGGCTTTGATGGAATTCCGGACCAAGCCCGGTTGCCGCATATGAGAAAATATCCTGCAGGCAACGTCCGAGGGGTTACAGGGCTGGATCCCGGATGTGAGGAATTGTGGGACATCTTACCACACCATTTATTCCAATGACTCCCGTTGCCGATTGGGTACAACCAGGTGGGCGCCTGAGAGCTACTGCGACAATTATTACTATAACCCGAAGCGCAACCCTTATGCGATGCATTAATATAAAGGCAAACAGAAGCATTAAGAGAATCTATTAACTCTATCTCCTGTGGTTCAGGCCCTGCAGGCAGGTTGTGGCTCCAAAGATCGAAACGGTTGATTCCCGTTGCCAAGTTCTCGAGTGCTGTCAATCTTTTCAAAGTTTGGGGATTCCCCAACGATGGCATTGCCTTTATTGCATTCCAGAAATACTTCCACGTGGTCTCGTTCACAGGTACCCCAACTAGACATGTTACAAAGGGGGTACTAGGGGTGGCCAGACTAGCGCAGAAGCGCGTGGTATTTAGCTCTCGAGCTAAGGTCACCCAGATGTTCTGTCGAGGATCAAACAACCGTGGATGGTACCCTGGAGCCCCTTCCGTCCCAGAGCCCAGTACCCAGAACATCAGCAACGCTGCTGCCCACCACTGTCCTGCATGTCCCTTTCGACAGGACGCTCCCTCGTATCCGTGGGTCCTTTCGCAGGGCGAGTCCATCTGCTGGGAACCCATAGTGGACCTGTGGGTGTAGAAACACACATATGCCCTCGACCATTGAATACAACTTCTGCTGGACCCTCCCATAACCCGGTCCGAGGGTGCCGGTAGTGCACGCTCATAGATGATTCTTGTATCTTTTGACTACGGACCCGCTGCGCGTGCACCCACATGGGGGGTTCCGTGTCATCTCCAAACACACAAAGATGGTTTAATACAAACAGTGTATAGGACAACCGTTCTTTTGGGTCTGCCATTTCCTTAAATTTCATCAGGTAATCTTTTAAGGTGCAATTAGCCCGTTCTACCATGGCTTGGCCAGTGGGTGAATTTGGAATTCCCCTGACATGCTTAATACCCCATTTTTCACAAAACTGACGAACACTGTCACTGGCATATGCCGGACCATTGTCTGTCTTAATCACTTCTGGGACTCCTAATACTGCAAAGCAAGCGGTTAGATGTTTTTTCACATGAAGGGCTCTTTCCCCAGGCTGAGCGGTTGCCCATATTACATGCGAGTAAGTATCAATAGACACATGCACATACTTAAGTCGAGCAAACTCCGGAACATGTGTTACATCCATCTGCCATATCTCTAATGCCTTCAGGCCCCTGGGGTTCACACCAATGCCCAGACCTGGCCCATGATGACTACATTGGGGACAGGCCTGCACAATTCCGCGGGCATCGGACATAGTTATACCATACATCCGGATCAGGCCTTTGGCATTAGTGTGGAACTGTTCATGAGCAATACGGGCGATTTCAAAACAACTCAGTGGCCCATGCTCGTGCACCAAACTCACTAACCGGTCAGCCCGATCGTTACCCTCCCCCAAACCTAGTGTCCATTGATGACTCCGGACGTGGATGATACAGAATGCCGATGAACGCCACCTCACCGCTCTTTTGATTTGTAGAAACAGCTGGAACAATCGCTGGTTAGAAGTTTCTTTCAAAAGAGCATCCTCAATTCGCTGTACTACTCCGACGACGTACAGGGAGTCCGATACAATATTCAACGGGGTGTCCTTCCAGTGCATCAGCGCCCATGCGACAGTTGCCAATTCTAAAGTCTGCAACGAGTCACCTTCTACCGTTTGTAGGGTGTGGGTGGGTCTTTCCATAGGTCCATAGGTCCATAGGTCTTTCTCCTTCCAGGTGATGGCCGCCCTTCTGGAAGATTTTCCTGCATCCGTGAACACCGTGAGGCCATCACGCAGAGGTCTTTCTACACACTTTGGTCTTTCTACCCACGAATAGCTGGTAAGGAAGTGGCCAAGCTTTCCTGCAGGCCTTTCCAAAGTCACCTCCCCAGGGAACTCCAGGAGCGCTAGCTGCAGCGCAGTGGAGTGCCACAGGGCCCATTCCAAATCTGCCGCCTGCAGGGGAAGGTGGATCGCCGCCGGCTCACCCCCCGAGATTGCCAGCACCCAAATTCACCCACGGCGGATCATGTGAGCCACCGCTTCCAACCGAGGGGTCACGCTCTTGCGTGGTTGAACTGAGGAGAAAATCCATTCTAAAACTGCAAGGTAGTCTTCTCCCCCTTTTTTCTTTTGCCACTGCATGATGAGGGCAAACACCGAGATTGGGTTGGAGACGACCATGAGGTGCATCGGGAGTTCAGAGCATTCCTTCCATTGCGACATTCTCCTGTGTGCACTGATATGATGTATTGAGTAGGCTATATGGATTCAGGTCTGTCCAGGTCTGTCCAGTTGCTTTGAGGAATACCTAACACCAGTGCATCAAATTGATCTGCTGTCCCACAAAGCCAACAACTCTTAATTTGGGTATAATTAACAATACGCCTAAGAAGCATAACATATCCATTAGTGTTAAAAGTAGCATCAGCTTCTATAACAGCGTTAAAAGCAACATTACCTCCTAAAAGCCACAATATACAGCTAATAATAACAGTAACACTTCTTCCTCCCATGTTGTTCTTCCGCAGGCTCACACTTTCCACAGCTAGAGTACCAGCTGCCTGCCTGCTACGTTTGATGTATCCGAGTTTGCTTCCAGCCAAGGTCTCACCCATTTTTGCTGGCACCCATCTGGTTCCAGTATCTGTAACGACACAAGCATACCCTTTTCCCCAGGTTATTAAGCCCAAGGGTCCCGTCCATTTTCCCGTGTTCCAGTCTCTCAGCATCACCTTACACGGACCCGACTGTACTTCCGTCAGGGCTCCCTTTAGCCCAGCCCTGTGTTTGACCATCAGAGGGACTAGGCCATCCTGGGGTAATCTCAAAATTTAAAACATATATTGCTTTTGCCAATTTTTCGTTTTTCGTAGCTGGTGTTTCAGCATTTGGTTCATATGTTCCACTATGTCAGGGTCCTCAGGATACAATGGTATGGTGAAAAAACAATCTTTTAAATCAATTATTAAGTATTCCCCTAAGCTCTGTCCAAGGATATAAGTCAGAGTACGGCTCCCAGTCCTCCATTGGTGGGGTGGGTGGGTGGGGGAGGTGGGGGGGAACGCCGTAGTCTGAGTTATTCCTGGCTTTCCCGCTTTCAAATTCTTCACTTTCTTGTTGTGCTTATTTAGCCCTCTCTGCTGATATATATTACACAATAAAGATCTAAAGACCAAACACACAAACAGCACAAACACAATTTCTATCCAGTGGCACGACCTCACGTAGCTGTGCACTCCACCAGTGAGTCCCACTGATTGTCAGCAGGACACTGAGACTGAACATTCTCTTGAGTTGGCAGATTAGAGGGTTGCTGTCAGGCTCCTAACTCGGCGGGCGTCCCCGCAGAGACAACGTGGGTCTCAGTGCTAGGAGTCTCACCCGCCCCTTTCTCTCTGCACTGTCTGTTTAAGCCCGGTGCATCCTGCCACATAGGGCCAGTAAGTGCCAGCAGGCAGACCAGGGGGCAGACAAACTCCGCCTTCAGTCACATAACCTTCCCTCCTGGCTGTGCAGGTGCGCATACCAGTAAGTGGTCCCAGCCGTCAGTCTGAGGGTCCTGCCTTTCTCATCTCCCTCCCTTTCGGGTGTTTGACCTTCAAATTAATTTAGAGGATGTTTGCAGTTAAGTTGGCTACAAGCCCGGTCGAGCAGCCGCCTTCAACTGCTTTTCTGAGGAGGTCGGCTGTTAACCTGGCTGAGCAGCCGCCTCCGCGCTCCTTATCGCTCAGCCTGGGTAGGCAAGCATCGTCTTTCTTAAGATCTTGGATTCTATTTCGCACAACAGTTTTATGACTCTATGGATCATACAAATTTCCACCTTTCAACCATACCTCATGTCAGCATCAATATACAAAGGACACAACACATAATAGAGATGAACATAGCAAATAGAAACAATAGCCCTAATAACGGTTTCCGTCCTCACTTAAAGCATTACAGTTCTACAACCCCCACTTTTAAGAGATGAATCAAATTCCTCTGTACCTCCCTCCTGGCTTTCATCAAGCCCTCAGCAACATAAGTCTCCTTGATCTCATTCGCACTTTATTCGCCCCTTCTTTGTTTTTTTTTTTTTTTTTTTTTTTTTTGAGGTTATCTAACAAGTCCTGGACCCAGCCAGGCTGTTCTTCAGGCACGATAGGGCGGGGTCCGGAAGCGGGGGCACAGACGGTGTAGGCACCGCAGGTGCAGGCACCGGGGCAGGCATGGGCGGGGGGGTTGGCGATGGATCTCCAAACACCAGCGGTTGTCGGTGGCGTGGCGGTCCCGGTCCTGAAATGCTTGCAAAGGCGGACATGACTCCGGCGGCCACCTTGCTTTTGGCTTTCACATCGGATTTGAATACTAGGTGGGGCTCGGCTTGGAACCCATTCTCTCTGCACCAGATCGAAAGCTTGCAGAGGGCCTGTTCATCAGTAGCTTGCTCCAGGGATTGCACCAGCCTATACACCAAATTTCCATAGGACTTCCGCAATCCCTGCTTCACCATCGTAAATGATGGGGTCTTTCGTTCTGACGGCACTAAAAACAGCACCTGCTTCCACGAAGCATTATACATGGGCATTGAGTAGGTTAGCTGAGCCGCGGGGTCACCATAGAGATCCCGTCCCATAAGCATCTGCACAATCACACCACACAACGGATCTCCCGAGATGTTACGTGCGTTCACCACCTTTTGGATTTGTTTCTCCCACTCCCGTTCCCATAACAGATATTGCGCGGGAGTGAGGAGGACCTTCGCTATCATTACTTCTCGCCACGTACAACCCAAGTCCTTAGCGGTTTTACTACCCCCAATGGTGGCATTGCAGAGAGAGTCCCCTATCTCCTGCCACTCAGTGGCACTATACATAAGTTCCAGAGTTTGCAGATGTCCCATCTCTTGTGCCCATCGTAACAACTCATAGAGTTTCTTCGTACTCACAGCTGCCTCTCGCTTGGCGAGAATATGCAATAGCTGTGTTGCCGCCTCCCAGTCCATGGTTAAGGTGGTCTTCGCGGAGGGGCCCCGGCGGCTCAACCGCCCCCACCCCTGGACCCCGTGCCCAGCACCCGGTCCCGGCGGTGTGGGTACCTCACACCGGACGCCGCTTCCCAGCTCCTCAATCCTCCGTCAAGCCGTAGCGACCCAGGATATTCCGCGATCCTCCGTCAAGCCGTGGCGATCCGGGATCTTCCGCCCGCGGATCTTCCCCCGTCAAGCCGTGGCGACCCAGGATCTCCGACCTGCCCGCAGCACCTTCCTGCCGTGAGGTCCCAACGACCCTGCCGTTGGGTCCCTGTTCAGGTGCCAGATGTTGGAACCAGGCGCAGGACAACTGCACAGGCCTTTACGGGAGCGCAGGACAACTGCACAGGCCTTTACGGGAGCCGAGCCGGATTACAAGACACGATCCCAATATGAGTTTAGATCTTGCTCCGTTTATTAGTGGAAGTGCACATATATTTATACCTACAAGCATCTGAGGGATATCCAGGTTAGCTGCGATTGGTTGCTAGGGAGGTTGCTATGTCCCGGCCGCATAGGCTCTTTCCCAGCTCTGCAAAGTTGTTTACCAGAGACGGCTAACTACTCTTTCCCACATAGCTCCCCATTCCCAGCCGGCCAAGGACAACTCACTAACACTCCCCAGTACATTATCAGCAAGGCGCAGGTGGTGCAGATTCTCAGCACAGTGCAGATTCCCAGCACAATGCAGATTCTCAGCACAGCATTTCTCTACAAGAAGGGAAAATACCTGCACGTTTACTTTTTCTGCACTGTGGATACAGTGGTTAAGAATACTTAAGATGACATTGCTGCCAAAAAGTGTGATCTAATCCACCTCTTACTATGTGCTGTGCTCAAAACTATGTGCTGCTAGTGCCCTTCATCCAACAGCTTTGCCAATAGACTTAGTTCGACCACAGTCATTGCAACTAAAACAAAAGAGAGGGTCAGCACTAGAAAAGGTGGGGGGTATGACTGTCTCTTTCAGCAATTCTTTCTTCTGGCAATTCCAGTGCGTAGGGTGTATTTTTCTCATGGGTTAGCCCTGCTAGATACCCGTGTTTGGCAAGTCAGGAAGCGCAAGCGCACTGCTCTGTGCGCTCCTGGGTTTTGGTGGCTCCTTTGCTCTCGCAAATGCATTTGTGGCACTTAGAAGTCCTGAGAACTGTGGGATTTGGGATCAAAATACGTCTTCCACAGTAATGTTTTGTTGCAAAAGATTGTACCTATATTAATGTGAAATGGGCCAGAAAGTGTCAGGATTACTGAATCTTTTGAATCTCTGGCCTCTTTTCTGCACTGTGGAGCTTTAGTTTGATAGATCACTACAGCCATTCTGAGAAACCAGTCAACCATTTCTTATCAAGTTTATGTAGCCTTTTTCTAGGCACTGAGTAGGAAAAAAGCTCTGTTTCACTATACCTAGAGCAGCTGGAGGGTGAGAGCCAATGTGATTCATGATCATCTAGTTGTATTACGGTTGAGAGGGGAACATGGGACTGGGAGAGTATAGCAAGGCAAGGTATAAAAGGGTCCATCCCTTGCAGCTTAGGGAACCACACACTGCTTTCCCAACTGCTTTACTGCATGCAATGTGCAGAGAGACGGCAGCTTTTGGAGTTAAGGAATCACTATTAATATTCTAGTAAGCCATATTCTAAGAGATAGGATATCTTAGGATACAGATTTAGGCATTCTTAAGCCAAAAGGCCTGGATTTAGCCCGCCTTAATTAAGACACTGTGACCCCACTGTTTAAAGACAGTTTGATCTTTTTGTATGATCACTATAAGGAGTCTATGCTGAGTAGGTTCTTAATTTGGTTAGCACAGTTAAAGGTCTTAAAGCTAGACAAGACAAACTGTGTTTCTCTGTATTAATAAATTTTAGAGAAGAACATTTTTGCATTGTCATATTTCATTTGCTACTCTTCCTGGATGTTTCCCTGGTCCTTCTCATTTCTTTTTTATCAAAGCAACACTTCACATCTGGTCTTTGTGTCCTTTTTTTCTTTTTAGAGTCGGAGTGTAGGTTGAAAATCATCTCTTGATCCTCTTGCTTGTATCATACTCATTTGAACTTTTCCCCATCTTCTCCTTAGTATGAAAGGTGTCAATTTGAAATGCACAATGAAGGGTAAATTTGGAGAAAAGAGCAGGTGAATTGTGTTGAAATGGTACTTTCCAATTTAGGGAAGGGAACATGAAAGAGAGAAAAAGAAGCTGTTGGTCATCAGAAGGAAAAAGACAGAAAGAGAAACTACTCACATGAGGAGGCTGGAGTCTAAAGCCCAGAACACATCAGGCATGAGCTGCATGTTTGCACACTTTCAAATATTGCTTACATTTAAAAAACTTTAACAGCCCGGTTCGACCATCAGGAGAGAGGAAATAATAGAGAAGGCAAAGGAGAGGCGTCTCTGCAAATAACGTGCTGAAAACATCCCCTCTTCTAATTCTTGAGGCGCTCTATTTCAAAGGAACTTTTGAGTCTTCTATCACTGTTAACTTTCTTAGAGCAGGTCAAGCAGATGACTTACTTATTCCCTGTGTTCTGGGATCAGTTTTATCCAACTTGAATTTCTGATTTGGTGTCTACAAAGTGACAGAGAACAAAGAGAAGAAGCCAGTCATTTTTTTTTTTTTTTTTGGTAAGCTGTCAGCTGTCCAAGTACTATACTCACAGTACAGTCCAAGTACTGTGCAAGTACTATACTCACAGTACAGTCCAAGTACTGTGCTCACATGCTCATGACAGAAACGCTAGCATTTGGAAGATGAATTCCTAACAGTAATTCTGTCCACAGGCACACCAAAATACAAATGACATGTTTATAATTTCTGCGGTCACCTCTGGTTTCTGATGCCAAAACTAAAACAGAACATTATCTGTGCTGTTTTTTTTTTTTTTTCAAACTTTAAGCTCTTTTAAGAAGACTTTTAAAGTCTTCTTTTAAAAAGACAAACTTTTAAGAAGAAGGAGGGAGGAGGGAGAGATAAGGGTTGGCTGGTACAGTGACAGAGGCACGTGAGAGAGAAGCTGTAGCACATTTGAATTAGGAAAATTCTGGGACTAAAGCAGAGATTGTACAAGGAGAAACTTAGCCTTTCTTGCAAGAGGACAGAGAATTGCTGGAGCACTTTTTTTTTTTTTTTTGAACCTGAAGTATGGCATAATTTTCAGGATCACTTACGTTGGCACTTGTTCAAAATACATGAATTAAGCCCCACAGCCAGTTAAGTCCCAGAGTCATGCAATGGGCTTAAATAGAACAAAATACATTTTCACTGGTGTTAAAAATGAAAGAAATTGTATTTTTCATTTTGAATTATTGAAATTCATTTTTTTCCAACTTTTACTTTGTGATCCTGAGGACATGGAGCTGATTATGATTTATTTTCAGTCATGCTAAACAGTATAATTTCCCAGTATGATATCTAGCATCCTCATGTTTGCGTATCTTTCTTCTGAAACTTCTCATGTTACAAGGCTGCAGCTCCCTCCTAAAATATTTCTGCTGCCAACTCAGAACATATTTAGTGAAGATACAGTTATGGCCTGTTCTGTAGCTCAGACAGCTGTGACATTAGTGACATATGGTGACTTTCAGGAACAGATTTAATGGAAAAACCATTACTGGCTCTGACTATCCCTGATTATCAAGTGATCAGGAGCTTTCCTCACTTACCTAAAAAATTCATGATCAATTCTGACAATTCCCATTAAGATTGGCCAAATCTCTACTTCTTTGCTTCCACTGACCACTCCCATGTTTGGCTTTGTTCCAGGCTAAACCCAGCCTTACTAGCCTAGAGGAATAAACCCCACACTGACATCTCTGCAAATACACATGCCCTTATCCTGCTATTACCCAGCTTCTTTCACCAAAATCTATCATATTAGCTTTCCAGACCTTGTCATCTTCTGAGCTCAAACCCAGCTGACCTCTTTTACCCTGTTATTTTCCCAGGCACCATTCAGGCACCTTCCCACCTATAATGCTGTCATGTTATCCTATATATGGCACAGCTTATGAGAGAGAAGACTGCTAATAATCTGAATTGCCCAAAGATGCAAAAAATTTACATGCTTAGGCATGATTTATCTGTAGCTATTCTAGTTCTTTAGCTGCAACACAACCAGCTATCCCCATTTTTGTCTATATGAGACTTTCGGGCTATCTTAGAGTATGTTAGAGAATGCCTTCCAACAGCACACCTTTAAATCCTCTTCAGTGACTGTATCACTTTAAGATCACTGATAGCAGGATATGAGATTGTGATGGGAGATAAGTATTATGGCTGCCTGCTAGCAGTTAAGTGAAACAGTTGTGCTAGAGAAGTCTCATCTGGAGTTATGTTTGAGAAATCCCAGCTCATTTTATCATGCTTTACAGAGCCAAGGCTTTATGTCAGAAGGAAGCTGATTTGGCAGCTACTTAAAATGGAAGACTATGCCATCAATGGGCTCCTAAATTGGAAATGTTGCTAAAAACGGTGCCAGGTGGACAGAGCTGGTGGGGATGGAGTTGTAAGATCTGAAGCAGACAGATGACCTGCAACCGTAAAGGCTATACATTAACAGATATATACTGGAGAAGGGGAGGGAAAGTGTTAGCCGCAGTCTTAAGACAAAGATTCAACAGAAGCCGTGGTGGTTCATTGGGCTGGAAGGTGTAAGATGCACTAATTTCTCAGAACTATTGAGACACGTGGATACAGTGAAGTAACTCTGAGTACCCCAAGCTCAGGCAAAGGCATCTTGCAGTGCAAGAATATTGTCAGTTCTTTGCTGCTGCGTCCACAAGGCCAGGAGACCCCTTCCAGCTGAGATGTCTGTGAGCAGTTTTTTGTGCACGTCCATTGCAAGGCTACCACATGCCTCTGGAATGCTTAATAAAGCACCTTTATTTCTCTTCTGCCCAACTGCAGCAAGCACTAACAAACAGGACAAATGCATGAGCAAGACAAATACAAGTGTGTGTGGAGCAGAGACACAATCATTGTGTATCAAAGGAAACATCCGTAGTTACAGAAAATCATGTTTATGTGAGTCGAGTTGAGGAGCTGATGTAGGTACAAGTTGCAATGAAAGTCTACATCACCAAATGAATATACTAAAGTTACAAGCTCTATGGTTGTTGGTTTCGCCGATTCTATTTTTGATAGGCCAGACTGAAAAAGTAATAGTCAGTGCACCGACATTAAATAATGGATTAGCTACAGTTCAAATAGGCACACACGGGATCAGTACAATAAGCTTCAAATCCCCAGCTAGGTTATTCTGCACAACATGAAAGAGATATGAGACCTGAGATGAAGTGGGAAGGCGAGGAAGCAAAAGTAATAAACACGGTGGAAAATAAGTGCTATGCAGATATGCAAATGGCACAGAATGAAGGCAATCCAGCAAAGGGAAAAATGTTTACCATGTGTGAAAATGTTATATGATGGCTAAACAGTTGCAAGCCTTCAAAGAGAGCAGGCAGACCAGCGTGGAGCCTGACACTGAGCAGGCCGCTCAATTGTTTGGGGCTCCTGTACAAACCACAGAAACAGAGGCAGATGAAATGCTCATCACATTACCTATGGGAAGCTTAAAAGGCCAGAAGAATCAATATTTAAAAAGGAGCATTAGGCTGTTTCACAGCAGAATCCAGAAAGAGAAAGCAGTGGACAAAGACACATTATGAGAACAGTATGGGATCTGCCAAACCCGCAATATACAGACGCTCCCCCTACAGGCACCCAGAACAGGCATATATTGACTCAAAAGGAGCTTGGACAAAGTTTAAAACATACTCTTGTAAAACTTGACTGGACATCATATATACGTCTTTATTAAAGAGCAGCTCAGACAAATGAAAGCCATAGCAGTAGAATCAACACACACCTAGGAGAAGTGGCTATTAGAAGGAAAATAAAATCACAGATATGTTTAAACAGGATGAGTGCTTTCCAAGTTATTGTACAAAGAATGAAAAATCACTAAAGGATCAGGAGGAGGGATGAAATGTACTTTTACCCTAGAATAAAGGAATGGTCATAGAACCCAGTTATGTGAAGAGCTTTTAAACAGAGTGCCACAAAGAGAACAAAACAGACTCCTTCCTTTTTATGGTATCTCAATCTCTTATTGACTGCTATTTCTCTTCTGTATCACAGATGGCAAAATGTTCTAATGCAAAGTATGCTTTTCGAGCTACATGGGGAAAAAGTACCCTGCAATAGAATTTCCTCATCTCAGCTCAAGAGAGTAGCTACCAGGAGGACCAGAGCTACTCTCTACTGTCAGAATAAACCAGTATAAAGAGATGTAAAGTCATTTTCAGATGCCAACTACTGTTAGTGTAGTGGGTTTAAATGGGGGCTTTTCCCAGCCAGGAGAGGACATAAAAGATAGTCTGTAGCCAATCCAACACTTGTGTGTGCTTGATTATAGGGAAAAGACCCTACATTTCTTTGCAGTGTTCTTCCACAGGGATTTTGATTTTTTTTTTAAGTTCTTCTTCTGAAGTTTAACACACTGGTTATAAATTACAGGTTCTCTTTATTCTCATAAGGTCGTGAATCAACAACCCAGCTTCCAAGCCAGGATCCAGTTCAGGACATCCAGTTCATCTGTCCCTGGGTGAGATAAAAGGGCAGATACCACAGAAAACAGCAGTAGTTCTACCTGAGGAATTTAGTATTGTTAGCAAAACTAGAAAAGTATTTTGAAAGGCTGAGAGTCTTCTGTACTGCTTGATCTCCAAATGATGCAGAGCTACTAAGCGATCAGCTCAGCTGGAAACAGAGACAAGGGTCGATTCACATTCTTTACATCCACACACAAACAAACAACTGCTACGAATCTGAATATCTGAGCGAGGACGTGCAGTCTTGCAAGCTTCCGTGTTCGAGTTGAGCGATTTAAGTCATTTGCAGGGGGAAAACTGTACCATTCTCAAATGGCTGGTAACATACTGAGCTCTTTAATGTGCTCCTTGACAGTCATAACAGATTGTAATGATGATCTACAGATATCCTTCACTTCCTGCTCCCACGTATGCAGGGAAATTCTCAGAAATGCTATTTCTCTGGCTGTTATAAATGAACTAGGATGGGATTTTTTGTTTTTGTTTTTGTTTTGCTTTGCTTTCCGTTCAACTTTTTTAATTTGCCTGGCTCTTCTATATATGATGGCAGTAAGGCAGTCAAAGATGAAACCGTGAGAAAGGCTGGCATGCTTGGGGATCATATGCAGGTTGGTGATAGCTGCATGCAGAAATGTACTGTAACTTGATGGTAAAGAAATGTTTCCAATGTGACAAACACACTGTAGGGGTGGCATTTCAGGAGGAGGGTTCATGTGGAGCTAGTCTCTCAGCTACAGATCATAGCACCATGAAGCAACTGACTATAAAGAAATATGAACCGTCACTGGCCCATCACTAGCCAGTGCAGTGTGAATGTTAGCTCACACAACCAGTGTTGTAGCCACTAAAAAGTTTTCCACTTTACATGCCATTTTTCTGCATTTATTGCCTTACTACATGACAGGGTACATTCCTCGGAGTAGAAAAACACATCTCAGTTTCCCGCCTTCTACCACCAAGCCTTGAATTTTATAAATGGAAAGGAACTGTATTTTCAGTGCATAATGTACCATCATGTGAGATATGCCTGTTAGTGCATTGAGGTCTGCTTATCACAAATATATTGAACAACTCTACCTTGGTTTACCTAATAGGGATGAGAAAGATTGCCATTTGCCAGAACTTCTTTACTGTGAGAGCGACAGAGCTCTGGAACAGGCTGCCCAGAGAGGTTGTGGAGTCTCCTCCTTTGGAGATCTTCCAAATCTGCCTGGATGCCACCCTGTGCCACGTGCTCTAGGTGTCCCTGCTGGAGCAGAGTGGGGTGGACTAGATGATCTCTAGAGGTCCCTTCCAACCTCAACCAGTCTGTGATTCTGTGATATTCTGCCCTGGAAAGGCACTAAACTGAGTTAATTGCTGTGACAAAATGTACAGATTTTTATAACTGGATGAAAATGAAGAATCCAGATAATATTCCCAAGTAGACTTGTCCCTGAAGTTCTTCACTGAAGGGATGTGGCAGGTAATGCAGCTCTTAGGTTGAATAATAAAGAATTAGATAATCCTTCATGTGACAGGTAGAGAACTTATCAACAGTACATTTTGTTCATAAAGGAAACTACTAAGCTTCTAAGGAAGTTCTTCAACAATGCCTGAGATCATTGGACAAAGTTATATATGAAATAGCTATTCTTCAAATGTAAAATGAATGTATATTTGAAGCTCAGACTAAAGTATCAGCATTTTGCATATTCCCTAAATTTCAAATCTATTTGTTCTTAATAATTAATTAAATGCCATATTATGCTTTTTAATACATGCTTTTCATTCCCACTGAAGCCAGAAAAGGTAACATTTAGCACTAGACTTGTACTCAGGGTTTTTTTTTTTTTTTAAAAAAGTAAGAATTAGTGAAAAACGTTAAGGATTTTTTTCCTGATATTTCCACTCCTTTCAACAGGATGAGTAAGAGGATGGAGTGAGGTAATAGAATGCGATTCCCTTCAAAACTAAGGAAAGAGGAAGAGCGCTAAATCGCTGAACCCCAGTGGCCTGAATTGGTAAACTGTAGGGTGAAATCTATCAGATATGACAAAGTGGGAAGACAGAGTGACATCTGCTTAAAAAATGATCAGTCCTCTTAGACTTCAACATTGCTCAGTGTCAGTTCCAGATGAGGGTTTCAGAAGGTGGTGATTTGTCAAACAACTTTTAAAAAAATAGCGCGTTATCCTTGTGATTATTCCACATTTCATTACAGAGGCATTCCTGGAGATTGCATGCACTAGCTGGAACCATCTACTGTCCTGCTCTGAACTCCAGCACACCAGGAGGCTGCCTCAAAGTACCCAAAAATGTCAATATTAGCTATTCTGAAGGTGATAGAAAGCAAAATGGTAGATGTCAGTCTCCAACAATGAAAGATCCTCTGAACTCCTCCATCTTATGATTTGAAGTCTATTATGGACCTGGAATATCAAAAAAAGGTATTATTTGCCAGTCACACAGAAGAAAGTGCCTAGAGCATATTTCAGCATAGGAGAGAATCTGGCCCAATATTTACTTTCTGCTGTGCCACATCCAGCATGTGGCTGTCCAGTCAAGCGGATGCTTCTGCTAGCTGCCGTAATAACTGGTGCCCTGACAACAACACACACAAAGTAGGATGCCAACGACAAGCAGCTTTCATGGGCCACGCTCAAAATTTTCTATTGAACATAATTAGAAAACCACCTGTAGTAAGATCTATCGCATCCAGGATGAAAATTTACTGTTCAAAATGCACTGAAAAATTCATTCAGGCTTGAGAGATGAGAAAGAGGTTTCATTGATTTTGTTGGGTGAAAGCAGTACTTCCAAGGTCAGAAGTGATCTTAATGTGCTCAGATATGATTAAAATACTCCAATGTCAGTAGTCTCAGATAGAGACTACTACTGTACAACAACCAAGGACTTATGAGGAAACTCGCCTCAGTCTCGTGAACTCTCTGAGTTCCGAGTTGGTCTCTTGGCGCTCCATAAGAGTGGGCCAAGGAGCTGCACTGGGTAGGAGCTACACTATGACCCGGTGTATTGGTAGGGCACAAACCAATGGCCTCTTTCCTCCCCACTTATACTGGGACAGTGTCTGCTCTGGAGAATTCAAGACTTTCCACAACCTTGTATAATGTGAAAAAATGTTTTGCCACCTTTCTTCAAGAGTTCTGGATCACACAGAAACTCTTTCTTTTTGATGACATGAGCAGGCAGAGGCATTGCCTATCATGTCAGCAACAGGAAAAATTGTCTGAACATAGCTTTTCAATATCTTCATAAGTAACATGATAACATTATTCTTAGCCTTAGCATACCAGCATAAGCATAATCTCAGCATAATAGCAATTCTTATTATCCAATAACAAGGCAAAAATAATTTATTACTGACCATATGAAAAAGCTGGGTGGCCTGTTTTCCATATGTGGTTCCCTTTTACTGGAGGAAGGGCATACAGCCCCAACCAGACACACTGTTTTTTGTCGTCCACAACCAGGGTAAGAGATGTTCTTGCAGAACCCATTTGTATGTTCTGATGACTGGTCCCACAATGCCAAAATAACAAATAAGTGTGCAAGGTCTATTCATTCTGACACTGCCTTTCTACCTCTTGATTCACTACTGTATCAACTTGCTGTATCATGCTAGAAAAAAAAAATAGCTGTGCTCTGTGCAGTCTCTGCACATCTGTGTTAGCAGCATCTTTTTTTTTCTATGACACAAGTGAAGATGTAAAAGGTTCATTTGGGCCAGGGACCTCAGAGCAGATCCCAGCTTACATATAGAAATGGGCAGCCCAACTAAGAAATCTGCCAGGCACCGTGTCTGTGGATTTTAATTGGCAGGACATCACTCAGCTGCTCATCTTTGATCAGGTTCTACTACTGTCAGTGGTTGACAGAGAGTGGTTTGTGTCTACTCACTAGAAATAGGAAGAGGAAACTCCTAATTTAGATGGCATCAAGCATAGCAGGCTTCATAAGAAGCATTATCTCCTCCTTCCTAGAGTATGACAAAACCTGAGGAGATGCTGCAAAGCAGGGTTGCTGGCTAATGATTCTGTGTACAGCTAGATCCACCAAAATCCATTGCTCCATTGCTCCTTCTTCTCCCCATTGCATAGTTACAAGGTGTCCTGGTGCATATGAAAGGAGATTAAAAACAACAGTAAGACCACTGCAATTGGGGTGATTTTTAGGTGTCTTGAGCAGAGGAAAACAGCTGTCTGCAGATAAAGAAAAAGTATTCTGATTTCCTTGATAAACATGAGGGAGGATCAGATCAAGAAGGCTAGACAAGAATTTTATCCTCCAACTCCATCCTGTACCTTTGGTTGATGGGCATTTGGAGGCCATGATGCAGAAGGGAGGTTACAGGATTTTCTGGGACAACATAAGAAGTAATGGCTTTTAGTAGGCCTAATCTGGGATAAGTCATTCCATCTGTCCAAGCCTTACTTTCCCTATAGGAAAGATGCACCCTTCTCTAAAGTAATTCTTGATAACATATACTCTTACTATAACAACTGTTCAGAATTGCTTTCATGGAACTTTATGCATCTATCCATACACATGTATATGGTGTATACATGTTGGGGTCAGCCTGGGGCCGGTGACTGGGAGCGTCTCCTCGGCAGATGGGGGACTGAGCAGAAGAGGCAGGAGCTGCAGTCTCGTGGCCAGCGCATGACCAGGCAGCTCATTGGATGGCCTTGCATGTGATCACCTGGCTGATTGGCTGGTTGGGTTGCTGGGCTCCGCATGCTGCCGGGCAGGGCGGGGCTGCTCCAGGCTCCGAAGCTCTGTAAGTGGCGTTTAACCCTAAATAAAGGTCTGTGGCTCACCATCACAGAGACCCCGTTCCTCAATATGCCCGCATATACATACATATTCTTAATTATATTTAAATTTATACACACATATGCTATACATCTGTTGTCTCTGTTAAATGATAGAACTAGGTATTTAATATAGCCAACCTTTCATGTACCTTTTTCCAAATAGTCTTCTGAATACTTACCATTTATAATGTGATTTACTTCTAATTTTTCAGACTCCTACTACCTTAATTAAAAAAATCCATAAATTAATAAATCAAATTAAAATCTAGCCATAAAATCCAGACGGGCTGTGTATTTTGCATGGAAGACTGCCAGACACTCTAGAGCTGTTCATAAGTCTCACAAAACTCTTACACAGAAGGTGGTCATGGGACTTCTCTTAAGGTAAGGATGATACTTTTTTTTTTCAAATGCATGGAAAATAAAATTTCATCAGGTTTGGACTCCATCTTCAACTCTTCATAGTAATGGAAATTTTTCTGAGCAATTGCTGACACATTCAGAATATCTAAATAGTATACTAGGTGTGCCTGGCTGTTTGAGCAATTAGGAAATATTAACTTTCCATCTCTATAGAAGATATAGGGGTTTTACAAGACTTTTCAATCCTTGCTGTTAAAACCTTTCATTTTCGTCTCTATTGTAGGGTGTTTTTTGTTGTTTGTTTTGATTTTTTGATTTTGTTTTGTTTTGTTTTTAACCAGTAGAACATTTTGCTAAGCCTGTTTTTACTTAGGGTAGCAATTTCTGGTATATGTTAAACCATGGTAGCATCTTGGTAGCATCATGGTAGCCTCTTGGCAGGTTCCGTAGGCAACTGGCAGTTTAGGACTAACATGATGATGATGCGGCTGTCAGATGATGATGCGGCTGCTGATGGGCTGTGCCTGTATCATTTCCCCAGATGTCTTTCTTTTTAAAATTCCCATTAACTCTATGAAATCTGTACATCTATTTGTAAACACATTACCATGTACATTTATGAAATAGGGATGACAGAATGAGTTTTTCTACAGATGACTTTTCTATACTTTTCCTGATAAACTGTCATAATTAAAGCTGTCCTTGTGCTATTTCTTATTTAAGTTGAGGTAGGCTCTGCTTTATGGTGTATCAATTTAATTTGATGTGTATTTACTTGTTGAGTTTATGTGTTTTTTTCCTAAGTGTTTGGGAAATACAGCAATGGATGCATTCTAAACCTATAGAAACTATAAATACAATGATAGATACACAGTCTACTCTGAATGAAAAAAAAATCATGTTTCAAGTCCTATAATGACATTTCAGCTTGTTCTGTGCCCCAGATATAGAGTATAATTGCTCATCCATATATTTGATGTTGAATCTTATGCTGATTACTGGGATATTTGGATGTCTGCTTTATAAAACACAATTCTGTCACCAAAGGATTTGTTTTCTCTTTTTCTCAAGGTGGCAAATTTTTCTGCTGTCAGGGACCCTCAGTACATCTCACTCTTCAAACATTTTTTTTCTTTCATGTTGAATGACCCCATTAACTTATGATTGACTTTTCAACCCCACACGCTTAGACTCCTGGATCAGTTGGTGAAAAATAATTTTACCTTCCTACTTACACGCCATGTGGAAATCACGGCAGGAACAGATCGCTGAACCAAAGACAAGCAAACGGTGCTGGACACTTGCCTTTTCATAAATCTGTACCTGAGGTCAGTCAACAGCTATGCCAGTTGATATTATGTAGGCAGGCAGCATGAGGTGTAAACCATCTGAGATACAAGGAGAGTGGATTTACATCATTTGCCTTAATGCTCACCAGAAAAGAAGTCTAGAATGTGAAGTGAAAAGACACAAAAAAGCACAAACATCTCAAAATGACATGCTAAGAAAATACAGTGCTTGCTTTATCCAGAAAGCACTTTCATAGTCAATCTTTTCTTATTTCCAGTCATCACCTCTTTAAATAGACAAAATGAGCACAACAAAAATCCCCTTTTCTATCTGCCAAAGCAAAAATGGTTGCTTGACACTAATATGAGTTTCTTTTGTGCCAGTTCATAGTCAGTGCCAAGTTGATGGAGCACTGAAATTTGAGAGGCAAAAAATATACTATATCATCTCAGTTTCGTGAATTCTGTGGAACCTTCAGGGAGGGGGAGTTGTCACCCCAGAGAACTGCCTCGCATGTTAACAAATCGTATTGCTAAAGCTAATTAGCCTGATAATGCTATACTTGGCTAAAGAAAAAGAAAAATTCCTCTTCAATTGGCACTAAGTGAACTGGTTGCCTGGAAGAAATACTGTGGCTTGCTATCATATTTAGAAATAGAATCAAACAGCTCAGAGTTGGATACTGAAATTCCCAAACTGCAAACAGCACTTCGAAAGGACTTCCAGTTACATCTTCTTTGCTGACATACACAAAATGTTGCCGGCCGCTGTCTCCGGCCTCAGCTCATAGCCGTCTCCGGGCTCCAGCAACAAAAAGTGTTCACCCAGAGGTCGGGCTCTCCGGGGCCATCCTACCCCGCGAGGGGACAAACCACGTAACACCAATATGGTTGAAGTGGAGTGCCGTTTATTGTTTACTGCTCACTACAGTTATACTCCTTTCAAATGCGGAAGCTTGCTCTGCCACCAATCAGCAACAATGCCACCCCACATGGCTAGGTACTGATTCTTCAAAGCAAGACAGCTGACTCGCCTTAATTTCTGTTAACCCTTTCCTTTCCGTAACATCGCGAGATCTTCTGAGCGCCAGGCCCTAAGCCTAAGTTTAGCCAAGTCAGCTTATGTCAAGCACAAAGCCATATTGCTATATCTACATATCCGTCCACATTTCCCCCTCCCCATGCAAGCGTTTATTCAGTGTCTGCTTCTTGTGTTGCGGAATTAACAGAAATTGTAATATGTGGACGGTTATTAATTGTCTTATACAGCGTAAAGCACAGCTAAGCATCACAGCGCCTACTATTATGATAATACAGAGCATGATTCTTGTCTTAACTATAGATTTTAGCCATCCCCCTAGTCCGAAAAGGTCCGTGAGTCCATCCAGACCAAAAACCCCAGATCCTCCTGTATCTTTTTGGTGTGATCCATCAGCTGTTGGATTTGCTGATGGAGTGATCACTGAGGTCCATGCAGCACATTCCTTCAAAGTCTTCACATCCATGCCCATGCACCAATAACAAGAAGGCTATTGCTGCTCTATTTTGTAGCACAGCATGCTGAACTTGCAAGAGGTCAAGCGCGAGCTCAGAAAGAACCAGGCTGGTTGCATTAGCCTGCTTTACTGTCCAACAGGCCAGAGTGTTGAGGTTTCTTGTGTGCGCGCGCAGCTGCTGCTCCTGGTACAAAAAGAGACGTAAAGAAAGCCTCCCACCAATTCCATAGTTTTATGATGTCATCGTACTGTTCTGTCAATACTGCACTACCTGCTTCTCATCGGGTCCTCACCCGCTGTGTTGCATTTGGGTGAACCCAAGGCATAGCCATACTGACCTGTCCAACTGTGCATGGCCCTCCAATTGGTTTGGTGGGGACCCCATTCCAAGCTTGGTTACCACAGATGAGGAAAGAGCCCAGACATTCTGTTGTTGCACATAGTGATGGTTGTACAGTCTCGGATCTTTTCAGGACCCTCCGTCAGTCATCTTGATCATTATTAGAAGGAAGGTTATCATCACTCCAGCGCGCACCTGTGTGAGATAGATTGTTCTGCTGTTTTGTTAGTCCCGGTCTAATACATTGTGCTGGAACCCATTCTATTCGATCATTCAACTGCACAGCTGCATATCCCCTTCCTAACAACCTCAACTCCCAACCATCTTCCCATTCTGCCTTTCCAGGAAATCTTACCTGCACCTTTGACAGTGGTCTTTTATCTTTTTCTCCTTGTCCGAAATGAGCGCTTATAGGTGTTACTGATTCTTCCCCACGGCAAGGGTGATTTAACACATAAAGGGCTCGACTTAAAAGTTTTTGCTGTTCTTTCTGAGGTATGCCACCTGTATATCCTTCCCCCTCCCCAAGCCGAGTTAACTGCTGTTTAAGAGTGCGATGCGCACGTTCAACAACAGCCTGTCCCTGACTATTGTAAGGGATTCCATGTTTCAATCGGATGCCCCATTTTTCCGCCCATGCTTGTGTTTGTCTAGATCGAAAGCAAGGGTCGTTATCTGTTTTAATGTGCTCGGGCGAGCCCATGACCGCAAAACACGTGGTTAGATGCCTGCAGACATATAGGGCCCTTTCGCCGGTCTGCACCATGGCCCACACAAACTTAGAGTAGGTGTCTATGGACACGTGGACATACTTGAGGCGTCCAAATTTAGGGACGTGTGTGACATCCATTTGCCACATATCTAATGCCTTTTTGATTGCTTCACCGAGCGCTTCCATTCGAGTTTGAACACTCTTTTTTGGTTGCATTGCTAAAAATACCCATTCCAGAATGATAAAGCGATGAGTGTAGTGATGATCATCCTCTCCCCCTTTTTTCTTTTACCACTGCATGATGAGGGCAAACACGGAGATTGGGTTGAAGACGACCATGAGGCGTATCGGAAGCTCAGAGCATCGCCGTCCTGCCCACCGGGTGGAGATGAGCTGTCCTAGGCGATGGATGCATTGTTCCTGGATATCGGGGCACACGTTTACATGATCGGCCTGCACACAGTCTCTATCCTGCACTGATAAGCTTGTTCACAGGTTCTTCCTCTCCTACTTCTGTGTTCTTGCAGCTGGTGACTTTCCCACGATCTTTTCGCCTTGGTCTTAATCCGTCTCATTGTGCCCGTCTTCTATCGGGAAGTCTCCGTTACTTAGATATGCTCCCACAATTTCCCCTTTTTTCACTGATATGATGTATTGAGTAGGCTATATGGATTCAGGCCTGTCCAGTTGCTTTGAGGAATACCTAACACCAGTGCATCAAATTGATCTGCTGTCCCACAAAGCCAACAGCTCTTAATTTGGGTATGATTAATAATACGCCTAAGAAGCATAACATATGCATTAAAAGTAGCATCAGCTTCTATAATAGCATTAAAAGCAACATTACCTCCTAAAAGTCACAATATACAGCTAATAATAACAGTAACACTTCTTCCTCCCATGTTGTTCTTCTGCAGGGTCACACTTTCCACAGCTAGGGTACCGGCTGCTTGCCTGCTACATCTGATGTATGCAAGTTTGTTCCAGCCAAGGTCTCACCCATTTCGCTGGCACCCATCTGGTTCCAGTATCTGTAATGACACAAACATACCCTTTTCCCCAGGTTATCAAGTCCAAAGGTCTCGTCCATTCTCCCGTGTTCCAGTCTCTCAGCATCACCTTATACGGGCCTAATTTTACTTCTGTCAGGGCTCCCTGCAGCCCAGCCCTGTGTTTGACCATCAGAGGGACTAGGCCGTCCTGGGGTAATCTCAAAAAATTTAAAACATATACTGCTCTTGCCAATTTTTTTTTCATTTTTTGTAGCTGGCATTACAGCGTTTGGTTCATATGTTCCACTATGTCATGGTCCTCAGGATGCTACGGTATGGTGAAAAAACAATATTTTAAATCAATTATTAAGATGTCCCAATCATTTTGGAAGGTCAGGCCCTAAGCCTAAGTTTGGCCAAGTCAGCTTATGTCAAGCATGAAGCCATATTGCTATATCTGCATATCCTACCACAACAAAACATTTAGTTTCATGAGTTATTTTGACATTCTCCAACTGCTTTCAAATTTTATGTAGGCGGCTATGAATTTATGGCTTTGTGGATTTTTTCTGCGTGGTACAATCAGGGAGAGTAGGTGAAGAAAACATTCAGCTACATTTTGATCCATGTAATTTTTTTGCCCTATGTACAAGTAGAATATAACTCATCAGAGAGAAGGATTCTTAGGCTATTTGCATTCATAAAGGTAACTTACATAGCAATTCTCATATTCAGGTGAATAAGTATTAATTATTCAAAGGTTTAAAGAAAGATCTCACAACTAGCCTTCCTAAATAAGGGCATCATAAACTTATTGGAGGCATTTGGCTCTCACTTAAGGTATGCCTTTGACCTTTCTGTGGCTTGGAAATAGAATCATAGAATCATAGAATCATAGAATCATAGAATCATAGAATGCTTAGAGTTGGAAGGGACCTCTAAAGATCATCTAGTCCAACCCCCCTGCATACGCAGGGACACCTAGAGCACGTGGCACAGGACTGCATCCAAGCGGGTTTTGAAGATCTCCAGAGAAGGAGACTCTACAACCTCTCTGGGCAGCCTGTTCCAGTGCTCTGTCACCCTCACTGTTAAGAAATTTTTCCTTAAGTTCCTATGGAATTTTTGATGTTTCAGTTTCCGGCCATTTCCTCTAGTCCTATCAGTGGCCACCACTGAAAAGAGACCATCCCCATCCTCTGCACTCCCTCCCTTGAGGTATTTATATACGCTGATTAGATCCCCTCTCAGCCTTCTCTTCTCCAGGCTGAACAGGCCCAGCTCCCTCAGCCTCTCCTCATAGGGCAGATGTTCCAGGCCCCTGATCATCCTTGTAGCCCTGCGCTGGACTCTCTCCAGCAGCTCCACATCCCTCTTGTACTGTGGAGCCCAGAACTGGACACAATACTCCAGATGCGGCCTCACCAGGGCTGAGTAGAGGGGCAGGATCACCTCCCTCGACCTGCTAGAGATGCTCTTCTTAATGCAGCCCAGGATTCCATTGGCCTTCTTGGCCACGAGGGCACACTGCTGCCTCATGGTCAACTTATCATCCACCATGACACCCAGGTCTTTCTCTGCAGAGCTGCTCTCCACAAGGTCGGTCCCCAGCCTGTACTGGTGTCTGGGGTTATTCCTCCCCAGGTGCAGGACCTTGCACTTGGCCTTGTTGAATTGCATGAGGTTTTTCACCGCCCAGTTGTCCAGTCTGTCCAGGTCCCTCTGGATGGCAGCACAGCCCTCTGGGGTATCGGCTACTCCTCCCAGTTTCGTGTCATCAGCAAACTTGCTGAGGGAGCACTCTGTGCCTTCATCCAGGTCATTGATGAATACATTGAACAGGACTGGACCAAGGACTGACCCCTGGGGGACCCCACTGGCCACAGGCCTCCAACTAGACTCTGCACCGCTGATCACCACTCTCTGGGCCCTGCCATCCAGCCAGTTCCTAATCCATCTCACTGTCCACTCTGATAATTGCTGTACCAAAGATATGAGCAAGACATTCCCCCCACCAAAGACCAGAATGTTCAGAACTCATTCACTTTCTGTCTTTTTCCTTAACATAGGCATTGATTTGGGGCAGTTTTTGTTGTTCTCACTCACAGTCATCTAGGTGAATCTGAGCCTTTATTATACGAGAATCCTGAAAAGCGTCCCTCGTAAATTCCATGCAAGTACAGCTTGCTATTAGATCATTTGACTGCTATGCTTGAGAATATGTGTTAAAAATGTAAAATGCTGAAACACTTTACAAAGCGTTAACCTAACTAATCAGCATGTGTAACTCTTGCCAGTGTGATTCACTCACTTTAAGCTGAAGTGATATCTAACCCAAAGGTCAAATCCAAAAATTCACTCTAGTGGCTTTTGTAGCTGTCATCCAATGCAGACTGTTGAGAATTTCAGCCGAGGGAGAGTAATTAGTGCATAGGGTTGACTATTGATTAGTCAAGGGTGAACATGAAAAGGTTTAGAAGCTGGAATTGAGTCTGACAATAACACGGAAAGAATGATTAATTTCACCTCACAGAATTATCCAAACGTCTTGGTCATAAAAATCAGGTTTAAAAAAATATTTTTCCAATAATATTTCCATAGTTTCCTTCTTTGAATACGACTTGAACATCTGTCTTGATCTTCTGTTTTCAGGCATTCTTTTTATTTTATGCCTGCAATCCAGAAATGCAAAGGGAAAAATAAGAGGAAGAATAGCAAAACTTTTCTTTTAACTAAAAGGAAAATTTCATCTGTGTTTGGTTCAAATTTTGGAGAAAGATTCATAGATATAATTTTAACTATACCCCTTAATTTTATCCTTTTTTATGTTATCTAATCATGAAATTAGAAATGACAGGTATTCAGTCATTTTCAGATGACTGAATTCAGATATTCATATTGTCATAGCAAAGCATAGAATTTTCTATTTGTTTAATAGCCCATATTTATATGGGTGTGTTGGCAAGATACATCACAGAGGGATTAAGATGGATACTGTCTTTACACTGAAGTATTCTACTAAAGACTGAGTTATATTCTCTTTTTTTAAAGATGGCAAAAGAATTGCAGGCTCTTTCACCTCATTTGGCACACACTGTTTTCACTTTTCCTTGGTTCTGTTTGAGCTCAAGTGCACTGAAACTATCAGTCCCAGGAAGGATTGGTCTCCCACTTTTTGCTTGCTTTTTTGCTTCTGGGAGACTTCTATGAGCCTGTATGTACTTATTTCTTGTACTTTAATATAAAGGAAAATTTTACAAAGCTCTGTGTTCCCACTGTTCACTGGGTTTTAGAGAAAACTAATAAAATTGGACCTTAAAAAAGCATTTCTTCTACTGCTTATTCAGCATTTATTTTTCCCTTAGTTTTTGATGCCATGGTTTTCTGGGTCCTTCAGTTTCCCGAAACAATAATATTTACTGTCTCTCTCACACCTTTTTGCTGGTTAGTTTTATTTTAGTCTCACTGAAAAGAAAGTCTATTTCACAGGAAAACATTTCCCCTTCCATGCACGGGTCACTTTATGCTGAAATTACAGTCCTGAAAAGACTTTCCTCATGGCTTATGTTCCTGGTAAAGATGTTCAACTTTCACTCATTTTTGTTGTGTTTTGTTTTTAGCAGATAGATATAAATTGTTTCAAATTCCCAAGTAATTCATCTGCTATTCAGACCTTTATTTTATTTTAATTAAATCTCTCTTCAGTTTAGTCATACTTTTCAGTCCAAATATTCATCCAGCTCAGAATGTTGGTAAACAGTTGGTATATTTAGGGAAATATATTTAGGGTATATTTAGGGAAACATTAATGAGAAGCTGTGCGTGGAGGGAGCTTTCCTCTGATGCATCCTTCCATCTCCCATTCAACAAGGGAAGCCTCAATTTAGAGGTGTTATTATACTTGTGTGGGAGCATATCTAAGTAACGGAGGCTTCCCGATAGAAGACGGATACGATGAGCCGGACTAAGACCAAGGCAAAAAGATAAAGATCGTGGGAAAGTCACCAGCAGCAAGAACACAGAAGTGGGAGAGGAAGAACCTGTAAACAAGCTTATCAGTGCAGAATAGAGATCTGTGTGCGGGCCAATCATGTAATCGCGTGCCCCGATATCTACAGCCAACCTAGTACAGTAGAAGACGCGTGGACAGTAGTATGTAACCAATCGCAATGTAAGCGTACGTGTGGCTAGATGACTTAGCAGAAATGTAGTAGATAAAGAGAGTGCTGTAACGCGAATAAAGCGATTTCTGCTAGACTCATATTGAAGCCTTCAGGAGTCATGTCCGGCCTCCTGCATGCTTGATATCGGAGTATTGATGTTTCAAAAAATTGGCCTACTCCCTATTTTAACCCATTTATTTCCTTGGCTGTCTCAAATATACCCACAAAGCATCACAACAATGATTTCTATATTTAATTTCTCCTTCCATAAAAAGGTATGTCCCTTACATACCCCAATGACGTATGTTTTATATCGTTTGAAGCAGGAAAAAATCTTTTCCCATTCATCTTCTCTAAAATATTCCTAATTTAATAGACCTTTAGGCATCTGTCCTCTCTCATATCTCTTCTCTGAGTGTTGTCTCCTGTGCTAAAGTGCTCTTTGGTCATATGCAAAGATATAATGTTATGATAATACAAGGAGAAGATATTTATGCTACAATTGTTCACCAGAAGTATCAGTTCAGAAAAACAAGTTGCATGAAAGAATATTTTAGATGTAGTTTTTAGCCTCTAAGCAAACACATCAAATCACATTTCAAATGAAAATTAATGATATATGAATATTAATATGCTCCTGTTTTATCAGACAAGACTGCAATTTGTTGATCTTTCCATGTTGTCATTTTTTTTTCTAAAATGTCTACTTCTTAGGGGCAATATAACTGAAAGATATTTTAGAAAAAAGAAAAGTCAGAGGTCCTGCTAGTAGGAAAAGTATAAATATTTAAAAGCTGTTGGCCTAAAGCTGAAGCTGGCAAAAACCTTTTCAGTAAACATTTTTTCCTCTAAAATATATGGTATTCCATAAATCAAAATAGTTCATTGGAATATATCTATTTCCTTGATATTATCAAAATCTGCATTGCATAATACTAATATATGAATATAATTAGCATTAGATCCATAGTATACATCATATTTGAGGGTAATATCAAAACATGAATAAATGAATCAAAGAAAAATATTACTCTGCAAGACTTCAGCATTATCTAATTTAATAGTTTCTCAGTCTAAACTGGAAATCTGTTGGTATTTTTGAGAGGAGAGATTGGAATCCCTACAATATATAACTTTGCAAGAGTGAGAAGGATTGAGCTGGAATCTCTTCCCTAAGATTTGTAAATTAGGATGCCAGTATGCAGTAAGACTGAGCCACAGTTGGCATGCCGTCCCCTTGCTTTAAAATTACCTTGTTTGTCAGAACAGAAGTAGGCAGATTCCACTGACCAATATCAAAGTCCCATTAAAAGAGAGTGGAGCTTTTCCCCACAGGCCACGTCAGATTGTAAGCCTGGGAGACTCCAGCGCACAGCAATGCCGAAAAATGATGATTGAGGTTATCTACATTAACAAGCGGGTTTAACAATATTTCTTTATTCATTAATGTAATTCATAAATGAGAATAATGAATACATTATTAAAAGTGTACTATTTACTAGTTGCCAAACACAGACAATGAAAGGGAACAGAATGCAAGATGAGCATGATTATTATAAATAAAGAGCTACAGTTCTTCTGTTTAAATATTGTATTAATATGGGGTTCCATACCATCTTAATAAGCATTTAGGGAAATAGTATGTAAAAGCCTATAATCAGGCATTTCTCTGCACTACATTATGGTTATTGCAAAATCAGTTCCAAAAACATAAAATGCCCCTTAAAATATTATCTCCATGTACCATGAACTAAAATATTAATGCTTATCACACATCCAATTTAGCATTTCAAATCTTTTTTAATCAAAGCTGCAGTTTCCTGAGCTATCCTCTCATAGCAAGTTGTTAAACATTGTAAATGCAAAGGTAGACACTAATCAGTGGTTCATATTGAGTGGAGAATGGGGAGGAGGAAAGAAACCTCACATTCGGGTACAGCCACATTTTCTATGTGCATTTATCTGAACATGGCATACAATGAGTGCTAACATTTACTAGGCAAAGCTTTGGCATCACTACAGGATTTACTGTGTCTCCATCAAGGACAACACTCTCGTAGAGCAAACAACAGCAACCCGGGGATTCCAGCTCCAAGAGGAAATACAGTTTTCTATGTAACAATTCATGCAGTTTTTGAGGCAGCAGATGGACATTTTGAACGGAATTGATGCCCATTTGTTGCTTGTTGCTTGTATTTCCAGAAGTTTGAGTTTTAAAGCAAACCCGCCACAAAATGTGTTGAGGTTGTAGAACATGAGCACTTCGGATCCTTCTCTCTGCGCTTTGTGTTCCTGGACAAAGTCACTCACATTGCTCTTTCCCTGAAGGCCAAAGCCCCAATGTGCCCCACGTACAGGAGCCTTAACTCTCATCTCCTCTGTCGATGAGGGTAATTTGAGTTCCCCAAGGCAAACCATATCGTGAGATGTGCACAAGTGACATTTATACTCTCATTTCACTGGCCCCTCAGTGGAATAAAATATGCAGCTTCCCTTCATTTGTGTGGGATACCCGTGTAGGGTGCATTAGCAGGGAAGGTAGGGGTTAAATAGCTAATGTAGAATAAGCTGAGTCTTAGAGCACAAGGACCCATGATAACTGGCAGAGTCCGGATGTCTTGCTCATGGCAGGGGCAGAACCCTTGATAGATGGCAGGGTCAGGATGCCCTGCTCATGGCAAGGTCTGGACCCTTGATAGGTGGCGGGGTTAGGGTGCCCTGCCCTCAATCAGGATGATAGGGGGGCTGCTTATCCAGATGTTTTAATTCAGCAAAATAGATAACATTAACAAGAATGCAAAACAGGAAAACGGGAGGGGGAACACTCTTGGGTAAGAACGGTATAAAAGAGGGACGCTCGAAGTGGTCGGGGTCCGTGGTGTGACCCCTGCGTGGGAAAGCCCGGACCCCAGCTAGCTGGTAATACTTATTATCTTTCTTCTATTAATAAAAGACAATATATATCTATGGTGGTTGTCTCTCTCCCTGTCAGTTCGGATACCGGACCTAACATTTGGGGGCTCGTCCGGGATCCGAATGCAGGGGAGGAGAAAGAGATAGAGAAAGATAATAAGTCAAGGGAGGCCTCAGGGGGTGAGAGTGAGCCGACAGAAATCCAGGTGGACGCACCGAAGGATAGTCGGCTGGAGTCTGAGGGAGACGTCCCTCAGACTCCCACGAGAAGGAAGGGTGGTTGGTTAGGTTGTTTGGGAACACCGTATCTCCTTGACGAAAGGAGACCGGTGTGGGAAGGGAGAATTCTGTTAATAATCGCCCTTACTGGTTTACTGGCAGTTGTATTAACTTTGGTTTTAAGCGACGAGCTTGATACAATGGGACAAGGGAAATCCACCCCTTTGTCATTTATGTTAAATCATTTTGGATATGTTAAACGTCGGGCACATAATTTGTCTGTAGAAGTGTATAAAAACCGATGGGAGGCATTTTGTAAAAGTGAGTGGCCAAGTTTTGATGTAGGCTGGCTGAGAGAGGGAAGTTTTGATTTAGAATTAATAAGGAGAGTAAAAGAGGTAATAATGAGACCTGGGTCAGAAGGACACCCAGATCAATTTCCATATATAATCACATGGGAGGATTTGGTTCTGTATCCACCCCCATGGCTGAAACCTCTTTTGGGGGAGGGTAGGAAAGACGGAAAAGTTGATATTTACGTAGTGAGAAAGGAAGGGAAAAAAGCAGTACTACCAGATTCGACCTTATATCCAGAAATATTAGACGAAGAAAGCAGGCATAACCCCCCCCCTTACGTACCTCTGCCCGAGGCACAAAGGGAGGCGAGTAGTAGTGATCAAAGAAGGGGGAGAAGGGAGAGAAGGGAAGATAGGGGTCCCGCATATAGGACACGATCTCATCAAAGAGAAGATGAAGAAGGAATATCAAGTACCACCCATGCCTTCCCAGTTAGAACGATTGGAACAACTGGGCCACAGGGACAGCGTACGTATCAATACTGGCCATTCTCTTCTAGCGATTTGTATAATTGGAAAAGTCAAAACCCCTCCTTTTCCGAGAAACCGGGGGCGTTAATTGATTTATTAGAATCCATCTTGTTTACGCACAACCCTACCTGGGATGACTGTCAGCAGCTTTTAAAAGTGCTGTTTACGACCGAAGAGCGTGAGAGGATCCTGATCGAGGCGCGAAAGTTGGTGCCGGGAGAGGACGGGAGACCCACCGGGCAGCAGAACCTTATCGATGAAGGATTCCCATTGGTAAGACCACCGTGGGATTTTGAACAACCTGAAGGTAGGGAGCGTCTTCGAACATACCGGCAAACGCTGATGGCTGGGTTGCGGGCGGCGGCACGTAAACCTACTAACTTAGCAAAAGTAAATGCTGTTAGGCAGGAAGCCGAGGAAAGCCCTGCCGCTTTCTTAGAGAGAATATTAGAGGCGTTTAGACAATTCACTCCTTTAGATCCTATGAAGGAGGAGAATCGGGCAGCTGTCATCTTGGCATTTGTAAATCAAGCTGCCCCGGATATAAGAAGGAAATTACAAAAGATTGAGAGGTTGGGGGAGCAAACCTTACAGGATCTTTTAAAGGTAGCAGAGAAAGTGTACAACAACAGGGAGACTCCAGAAGAAAAACAGGAGAGAATAAGAAGGGAGGATTGGAAACACCAGAGGGAAATGGCTAGGAGATTTTTTGAAGCAGGAGAAAAATCAGAGAAGCAAAGAAGGGGACCACCACCCCTCAGAGGAACAGGGGTACGGTTAGGAAAGGATCAATGTGCAATTTGCAAAAAGAAAGGACACTGGAAAAATGAGTGTCCAGAAAAAGGAGAAAGGAGGCCACCTAGAGTACTGGTGGCAAAAGAAGATAGTGACTGAAGGGGCCGGGACTCGGAACCCTTCCCCGAGTCTTGGGTAGAATTAGAAATGGAAGGGAAACGTGTAAAATTTCTGGTAGACACAGGGGCTGAATACTCAGTAATAAATAAAGCAGCGGGGAAACTATCGACAAGGAAAGCTCGAGTACGAGGGGTAAATGGGAGTAAGGTATATCGGTGGACATCAGAAAGGAAGGTAGATGTAGCTAATAGACAAATCACGCATTCATTCTTGTATATACCGGAGAGTCCGGTACCCTTAATGGGCCGGGATCTCCTAACTAAATTGGGGGTAAGGATATATTTCGAGGACGATGGGGTAAAGATCAATGACCGGGAAGGACAACCGATACAGGTCCTGACTGTTAGATTAGAGGACGAATATAGACTGTATGAAGAGAGGAAGGAAGAAATTGGACCAGAAACTCAAAAATGGATGAGGGAACTCCCAGAAGTATGGGCAGAGAATTCGGGGATAGGAGAGGTTAAAGGGAAAACTCCTCTGGTCGTGGAATTAAAACCAGGAGCTCACCCGATTAGGGTTAAACAGTACCCAATGACCCCTGAAGCTCGACAAGGGATAGCGAAGCACATTGAAAGGTTACTGGAAGCTGGCATTCTGCGTAAATGCAAATCTCCGTGGAATACTCCTCTACTGCCAGTAAAGAAGCCCGGAGGAGATTTCAGGCCAGTTCAAGATCTGAGAGAAGTTAATAAAAGAGTGGAGGATGTGCATCCTACAGTCCCGAATCCATACACTCTGTTAAGTACGATGCCACCAGATATGGGATGGTATACAGTTTTAGACTTAAAGGATGCCTTCTTTACCATCCCCCTGACAAAACAGAGCCAGGAAATGTTTGCTTTTGAATGGGAAGATCCCGAGAGCGGATATAAGGGTCAGTTAACTTGGACCCGATTACCACAAGGGTTCAAAAATTCACCGACTTTGTTTAATGAAATACTGCAGGAAGATTTGAGTGAATTCAGGAGACAGAATCCTAGTGTGAAATTGCTTCAGTATGTGGATGATCTGCTGCTAGCAGCAAGAACGAAAGAGGAGTGCGAGGAAGGTACGAGGAAGTTGTTGCAAGAATTGAATAAACTAGGATACCGAGTAAGTGCTAAGAAAGCTCAGCTATGTAGTCCTGAAGTAACATATCTGGGATATAAGATACGAGATGGTAGGAGATGGCTAACTGATGCCATGAAAGAGACTGTTCTTCGGATTCAGGAGCCCAGATCTCCAAGGGAGGTTCGAGAATTCTTGGGGACAGTAGGATACTGCCGTTTGTGGATACCTGGATTTGCAGAGAAAGCGAAACCTCTGTATGAGGCGAGTCGAGAGAAACCGGACTGGCAGTGGACAGAAGCTATGGGAAAATCTTTTGAGGAACTGAGATTAGCCCTGCTAGAGGCCCCTGCACTTGCACTCCCGGACCCAGCCAAGGATTTCCATTTATATGTGAGCGAAAGAGCGGGAATTGCTAAGGGAGTGCTAACTCAAAAACAAGGACCTTGGAAAAGGATAGTGGCGTACTTATCAAAGAAATTAGACCCAGTCGCCGCAGGGTGGCCCTCGTGCCTTAAAATCATTGCAGCCGTGGCAATGATGGTTAAGGACGCAGACAAACTCACGTTTGGGCAAAAACTGTATGTAATGGCTCCTCAATACGTAGAGGCATTACTCAAACAGCCGCCTGAAAGATGGATAACAAATGCTAGGCTGACTCATTACCAAGCCTTACTTTTAAACCCAGAAAGGATTATGTATACGTCCCCAACGACTTTAAATCCAGCCACTCTCCTACCTAACCCAGAATATGAAACACCTGTGCATAATTGTCAGGAGGTGTTAGCTGAAACTGCGACAGTGCGGGAAGATTTAAAGGATGAGCCGCTGCAAGGGGGAAAAGTGTGGTTTACAGATGGAAGTAGCTTGGTCGAGCAAGGAAAAAGAAGGGCGGGAGCTGCAGTGGTAAACAGTAAAGGAGAAATAGTTTGGAGCCAGCGTTTACCAGACGGCACTTCGGCTCAGAGAGCGGAACTGATAGCCTTGGCTAAGGCACTAGAAATGGCAGAAGGAGAGCGAGTGACGATTTATACAGATAGTCGCTACGCATATGGGACAGTGCATATACACGGAGCAATATACAGAGAAAGGGGATTTCTTACCTCCGCAGGAAAAGAAATCCGAAACAAAGAAGAGGTTTTGCACTTGCTGTCAGCTTTGCAGAAACCAAAAGCAGTGGCAATTGTGCATACCTTAGGACATCAGAAGAAAACCGATACGATAAGTAGAGGGAATGCAGCTGCAGATAGTGCAGCCCGGCGAGCTGCGTTAGAAGGACAAATACAAAGGGTACTAGCCCTGACTCACAACACTTTAGGAGAAGAAGAGGAAATTGGAGAGGATGAATACACCCCGGAGGAGAAGGAGTGGATTCAAAAGGTCGCAGAAAAGCAAAGTGCAGGAGAAGGACATTACGATACAGAAGGAAGAATGTTAATTCCTAAGCGGTTGGGACAGAAGATGGTGCAACAGTTACACAGTACCACACACTTGGGGGAAAGAAAAATGGGACTGTTAATAGAAAAGTTCGGGTTGAGATTCCAAGATCAGAGGAAAATATTAAGAGGGATAATAGAGGGATGTCAAGCATGCCAGGAAATGAAACCATCGAGGGTCAGGAAGGTACATGAAGGTATAAGGGAAAGGGGTGGTGAGCCTGGAAGGCATTGGGAAGTAGACTTTACAGAAATAAAACCAGGTAAATACGGATATAGATATCTGTTGGTATTAGTAGACACCTTTTCAGGGTGGGTGGAGGCCTTTCCCACTAAGCAAGAAACAGCCCAGGTGGTAGCGAAAAAACTTTTGGAAGAAATAATCCCCAGATATGGGATACCGGTGAGCATCGGGTCTGATAATGGACCAGCTTTTGTGGCAAGGGTTACACAGGAATTAGCCCGAGCACTGGGAACCAACTGGAAATTGCATTGTGCCTATAATCCTCAAAGTTCGGGTCAGGTGGAAAGGATGAACAGAACCTTAAAGGAAACCCTTGCTAAGCTAGTAAAAGAGACTGAAGAGAACTGGGTAACAATGCTACCTTTTGCCCTATACCGGGTTCGGATAACTCCATATGTACTAGACTTTACACCATTTGAAATAATGTTTGGGACCCTACCCCCAGTATATCCGTTAGAGATAAGGAAGGGAATAACTAAAAACTCAGGAATGAGGAAAGAGATGCAGATCTTAAAAGAAATACAAGATGAGTTATTCCCATTACTACAAAACTGGTATAAAAGAAATCAGAAGGGGTCAGAAATGGATATTGAACCTGGAGATTGGGTGTGGGTAAAAAGGCATAAACATTAGAAAAAACATTAGAAAGCAGATGGAAGGGACCTTATGTAGTAATTTTAGTAACACCCACTGCCGTTAAGGTCGATGGAATAGGACATTGGATTCACCATTCCCACGTCCGGAAGCTAAACAAAGAAGAGCGGAAGAAAGCAGAGGAGTGGGAGGTCCGAAGGAATAGTAACAATCCTCTGAAATTGAAATTAATTAGGAAAAATGTACAGTAACACAATTTGGGTAATTATGGTCCTGCTAATTATGATTCTGAGGTGTTCTAATGGGATATACAACATAGAAGAGAGAAGTAATATGTGGGTGACTTGGGCAAATAACACAGGGAATCAGGAATTCTGCCTGTCCCTCACCACCGCTAGTAATCCATTCAGAACCTGCTTGTTTGGGAAGCCGGGATTTGATGACAACAGTTTTAAAAAGGTATACAGAGCGGCTATAGACTTCTTGCTCCTCGCCCATGGACAGGGATGTGAGGAGTTTGAAGGACTTTGTTGTTTTAACCTGTCGGACCATAGCCAATCGATTCAACAACAATTGCGCTGGCTCAAGGAACACACTCAGAAGATAACACGGGAAGAAGGACTGATGGACGGATGGCTAGAGTCATTGTTTGGAGGGTTACCTGGGTGGATATCAGGACTGATAAAAGAAGGATTACGCGTATTTGTAATTCTGTTATTACTGTTACTGTGTATCTGTATAATGTGGAAATGTGTAATGGGGGTAATGGAAAAAGCTACAAATCAAGTTAATTCTATGCACATAATGTTCATGCGACAAACTCAGAAAGATCGAGAAAGGATTCTCTGATATTAGCAAAAGAAAAAGGGGGGAATGTAGGGTGCATTAGCAGGGAAGGTAGGGGTTAAATAGCTAATGTAGAATAAGCTGAGTCTTAGAGCACAAGGACCCATGATAACTGGCAGAGTCCGGATGTCTTGCTCATGGCAGGGGCAGAACCCTTGATAGATGGCAGGGTCAGGATGCCCTGCTCATGGCAAGGTCTGGACCCTTGATAGGTGGCGGGGTTAGGGTGCCCTGCCCTCAATCAGGATGATAGGGGGGCTGCTTATCCAGATGTTTTAATTCAGCAAAATAGATAACATTAACAAGAATGCAAAACAGGAAAACGGGAGGGGGAACACTCTTGGGTAAGAACGGTATAAAAGAGGGACGCTCGAAGTGGTCGGGGTCCGTGGTGTGACCCCTGCGTGGGAAAGCCCGGACCCCAGCTAGCTGGTAATACTTATTATCTTTCTTCTATTAATAAAAGACAATATATATCTATGGTGGTTGTCTCTCTCCCTGTCAGTTCGGATACCGGACCTAACACCCGCACAGGCAGAAAGGGGTCAGAAATGGGAAAACACTGACAAAAAAACTGACAAGAGAACAAAGACACAGGCCTGATCACTGAAGCCATCTCCTTACAACCTTCATTGGGATAGCTAGCGAGGCATCAGTTGGACAGTGACCCTTCGAAAATTATTATTTTCTTGGCTATATGCTCATTCAGGCTTCTGTGGCATGCAACATTGGCTAGAGGATCTTTCCTTGTTTAATAAATGTGAGAGATGTAGCATTTTACATTTGTAAACCACACAGCTGCAGAAAAAAAAAAAAGACAGTGCCTCTTGCAAAGGAACTAAGCAGGAATATGTATTGGGGAAAAGGAAGGCGACATAAGGAATTCTTCTTTGGACAGATAATGCATTATATCGATCTTCTCTGTGAACGCTGCTATCTGATCTAGCCAGCCTGAGATGCCGGGATAATGGCACAGGCTCCAAATTGTTCATAGACAGTATATGCTGCATGGGATCTGCTGCACCTGCACAGCAGAAGAAGGAAATTCCTATTAAGGGAAGCTGGGCAGAGAACAAGGTGATTTGGCTAATACTACTAATAGTACTGTCTCACCTAATGGTATTGCTGCTTTTTCTCATAATAGTGCACCATTTAAAAACTCTGCTCAGAAACAGATAGCGTCCTGAACACCTGCCTGTTGACGCTGGACTTAGCCATGCTAGCAGCAGTCATAATGAGCTAAGCAATAGCACTCGCTTCCAAATGCTTACTCTAATTTCATAGAACTGGCAGACATGGTGCTCACAAGCCTTTTAAGGTGCTCTTTGTATCTCTCCCATGTTGTTTGTTGCTGTTGCCTCTCCTCCTGGGTGTTATCCCCATCGCTGCCTGAAATAAATCTCAATCTTGATTTTCATTCTTTTATAATGGCCTCTTGCCACTCTGACAGCTAAAAAGATGGTTTAGTGTTGGCCTAACTTGGAAGTGGGGGAATGCAGGAAAGGCCTCAGGTGGAGTAAAACCGACCCTAACAGGATGATGGCCACGTTAAAGGGCAGCTTGCTCACTCGGGCACTGATTGGGAATTGACCTGAGGAGTCAAAGAACAGTTCAGAGCTCCGCTTAAGTTGTTCAAAGCTGTATCAGGGAGTGTAATAGTCTTTCATTTTCCATTGAATTGGGAAATTTAATGATTCTTGTGGATTTTCTCATTCCATTGGGTTCACAGAGTAATGTGGGATGGATCTCGTCTGATAATAGAGAAGATTCACCTCGAGTTCCTCAAGTTATATTATCAGAAAGACGTGAACATATTGTGCCAGCGCTGTGAGCTTCCCCAAAACTATATAAAAACAGTTAACATACCAAGACAATGTTCTTGAGTCCATGAATCAGGATTAGCTAGTTTAAGTGTTATGCTATATTTATGTTTGTGTAGAGTACAGCTATTACTCACCTTAATCTGTGTTATATAGAGCGAGAGAGTGAAAGGTTCTGGAAATGTCGATATGTGATTTAGAGCAGAATATGAACAAGGTGAAACTAACTTGTGTAATTTTAGCTCAATTGCTAAAAATTGCTAGCTCTAGCTAATCCTATGGATTAATTAACTGCTTCTATCATGATGTGAGGTGACAAAATAGCCTCAGAGAATTTACACTGAGAGTACAAGGATAGTATTAGAACCTATCAAGTGCATCGAGGTAGCTCTGCGGATGCCAGCTAAGTTATTTCCACCTTGTACCAGCATCAACAAGAAAAACAGGCTTTTATAAAAAGAAATATCAAAGCTGAAAGACAAACAAACAAAAAAAACTCCATTCATGGGATTACTAAATAAGTCTGTATGGGGAGGAAGTCCAAACAGAGTTGGAATCAATATGTTAACTTCCAGATGAATGATTCGCTGAAAGAAGAGAGAAACACTGACAAATTCTGCTGAACTCCAGTCTGTTCTGTCAAAATGCCCAATGCAGGGTCCGTTAGCAAAGATGAGGTCTGAAGTTTTATAAAGCTACAGAGTTTCATATCTGGAGTTTTCTGTCAGTTTTCCAGACACAGGTATCAGATCTCTCACAACTGGTGGGATTTAGAAGATTGGTGCATATATATGAATCAATTCCATCTAGATAGATAACTTTGAACCAAATTCTTCTTCAGTACTTTGTTACTGAATACCTACTGTTACCAAGAACATCAGAAGCTATAACTTCTTGATAGAAAATAAAAAACAAACAAAACAAACACCTCCATACAAAGTCTTTCCCAGTATCTTACTTTTCAATCCATGTCTGAGTCCAACTGTAGCAGCTGCTGTTCAAGGTCTTTCTTACATAGGACTAGTGATTTTGGAAATGAGTGGTAATTAATAACAGATTTGTGTAATAACTCACAAACGAGAAATGTATGCAGGAGTTGGAGACAAATCTTCATAATAATCACCACAAAATTATTGCTTAAGGTGGATGAATCTTTTCTAGGTATTATCTAGTTATCTGTAAGAAATGAACTGGTTTTATAAAGGCAGAATTACAATTAGTAATACAAGATAATGCTTAATACATCAATCCAAGAAGCTAAAAGCCCCAGCTGTGGTCTTTTTGGTAGATGCCAAAAAGTTATTCAACAGTATCAAATGACATTATCTGTTTCCAGTATTTGAAAGAATTGGACTTGATCCTAACTTTATTCAGAGAGCAGAGATTTCATGTTGGATACAAGCTTGTTCCTACTATGTAAGGCTATTTGCATTTATAGCAGTATTTAAATGGTCAGTAATAACAACAGTTATGATTGTACCTAATTTCTTATATGTCTAGCCTTTTAAACTGACACTGATGTTCTGGATTGTATTGGCCTACTTTGCCACCGTTACTTTTTAATCTAATACAAGGTAGTACATTACCCACAGGTATGTGCAGGGGGCTGTCAAACTTTAATAGTATAACAATATCCAGATAGGTACTGGCTGGGGAAGGGATTTGAAAAATGTACTTGAAAGGAACTATATTTTGGCAAGTCTTCCTGACATGCCAAGTAGCCTTGATGAGCAATGCAATCGTACAGACAAAACTCTATCCATCGCCACATAATCCCAGGGGGATGATACCTACATAAGGAATCTCAATTTTCTTTAAATTCCCTATCTAGTTAATAAGAACACTCAAATATTTAGATGCTAAACTTATCATGAGTCATTCAATTCAGTAATCAACAGCAAATCATGAAATCATTAATTAGGCACCAAAATGATAAAAGTTAATGGTCACTGACAAAGATTCTGTAAAAAGTTAGGAATGTGCAATGAACTTTAACAAACGTAAGATGAGACCAAATAGAGAGATGTTTTCAGCACAATGCATTAATGTTAATGATGTGTTATACTACTAATGCTATGAGAACAGTGCTAAAGGGCCATCTTATAATAGTCATCTTTCTCTCCCAAAAACATCAAATGAGGGGAGATATTCTACAGAAATTCAAATGCAAAGTAATTTTTCCATTTTGTCTCCATACTTTTCATATTTTTTCTTGCGAATTTTCTTTTTTTTTTTTCCTTAACTGATATGGTTTTGCATTTTCACTTCACTGATACTGGTGAAGTTGATTGATTGGTAATAACTGCAAAAACCCAATAACAAAATAATGTGTACTATTTTCACGAAATGAAGTTCATACTAACACATATGAAATTTCCAGGAATAAGCAAGTATTTTCATTAAGTTTGATCAAGCAGACCACTCAGTAATTTTATTCACATAGAGTTTGCTTAGGTCTTTTTTATTTCTTTCTGTTTCTCCACTTTGATTAGAATTTATTTGTTAGCCAACCAACTGAAGTTCTGTCATGCTCTGCCAACAGGAGCGTCTTATTCAACATATATCTGGAATTGTGTTTTCACATTCCAGCTGCACGCCCGCCCTCTCATCTTTTCTCTCTCATTGGTATGTCTAGTGCTGTATACACTACACTCCTTCCAGTCTTAGTCTCCTTACTGCCTTGTAACTCCCACATACTCCTATATGTATATAGGAGTATACATACTCCTATAATGGTCATAATTTATTACATTTTTTTCATGTCCATTTTAGGAACTTTTAATGATAAAACTGAATTTGCTCAGTATTAATATTTACAGTTATTATAGCATTATATGAAAATAAATCTATAGCTGTTACATTACTACCATTAAAATAGTATTTTTGTGTAGGGACTAGTGCCCTTGTTATATTGTAAGTGATATCAAGAAAAAGAGATGCAGGACCCATTGCACTACCATCCCCTACCTTTGCTTTCATGGTTTCAGTGCTGATTGATTATGTTATTTCATCTTATTATTCTGTACTTTTTACAGTGGAAGTAATTTTTTATGTGGCGCTCTTGCAATGCTATGATAACAGTAGACAAAAAAAGCTGTTGGCTGCTGTTACAAATTCATGGCAATATTAGCCTACTGTAACAATTTTGGAATCAAACACCATAAGCTGAGAAGATGGAGTTTGGTGGCAACTTCCTTCTCAGAAATAAGTATTAACTCTATAACTCAGAGGGCAGAGCAGCTTTCCTTGAATAGATTTAAAAAATATGATGAATTAATAAAAATTTGCCTGTTCCATGAATGTGATTATCCAAATGCATACACAGCATATGTTTGCCTCTAACAATGAGCCAGTGTAATTGCTGTTGGTCAATAATCTAAAGTTGTTCTACTTAAATTAAAGACAGGAAGCTGTAGTCAATAAGAAACTTTCTAGTATTAATTGACAATATATCATTAAAGCATGTAATCTCCCTAGGAATAATACTAATGGTTGCAACTTCTTGGGGTGGGGGGGTGAGGTTGTTTCTTTTTTCTTTATTTTTTTTTAGGCTTGAATAAAATGCTCTGGAAAAAAAATAAGCTCAGTAAAATCTGTTAATTCAAAAAAAAAATGTATATCTGTGCTAATTCAACAATCTGCGGACAGCCAAATACTTCATATCTGTTGTGTGAAAAACACCGTTTTTCTCTTTCTTAGTATTTTTACAATGAATCTTCCCATGTTTCTATCCATGCACACGTGCACTTTTATCACTGATCAGGCATCCATCATGCAATGAGATAGAAAGAAGATAGAAACATGCTATATATTGCTTATATGAGGAAAAACAGCAAATTTTTAGGAAAAAAACCCAGAACATTTAAGCATATGTATCCATTAGGACATGCTTGTTGCAGTTTGAAAGCCGTAGTGGTGGTGGGGGAAGGAGATGCTAAATACTGTGTTAGCTATATGCTCGACTCTGGCAGTATCAGATTCCCGAACAGTCTGTCAACTGTAGGTCCGATCATCCCACCAAACAGGTAGTCGAGTTCACAAACAGCACGATTTATTCAAATGCAACATTTACAAAGCAGGTTTCAGATGTCAGTACAGGAAATTCTCTACTATAGCGTGGGGTTTTTAGCTAGCTCCGATGTACAAATGTGCAATCATCACTCACCGTAGAAGATGAGAGAGGGCTCTCAGTCTCGAGTCTCCTCAGGCAGCGTCACAACCCTAGGGGAGGAAAGGGGCTCAGCCCGTCGACTGACCCAGGAGTTAGGATGGTTTCTTCCCTCCTCTTTTTCCTCCTGAGTTCACCTTTTATAATTTTCTTTACATTCAGGTGGAGCTTGAGTGACTCTAGACATACTTAATTGTGGGAGTCATCGAAAGGAGCAGGGGCTTAAGGTTTAGGACCAGAAGCCATTTTATTGAGCATCAGACCAAACTTATATATTCTCCGAGCATGTGAGCATACACTGTCCACGCGCTCCCTCCCCCTGCCTCCAGCCAATTCCTCGACTCTATTGCTATCTGGGTCCAATCCTGCTAACGGACAACAGGTAACCAACCAGAGATCGGTGCGTCCAGCCTGTGTTTTAGGTTTCTCTATCTGCTAATCTGTTATTCCTAACTTTCACAGTTTCTCACTCCTAACATTCACCGTTCCCACAGCTTCCCACAGTTTCTCACGGTTTTTCAGTTTCCCACACTTAATATTGTTATTGATTGGGGAAAATGTTTCTCGCTTTCATTTAAAGGTACAGTCAATCGAAAATCTAGAGCACGTGCTCAGTGAGGAGTGGTCGTACCTCGGAGGCGGGTAACTTTTCAGATGGAGGTTTGTTTTGACATTATAATGAGCAAAGTTCAAGCAAAGTTCATCTGAAAGGAGTGATTTGCCACCCTTGCTAGCTCAGCACTGGACATGTTATCATATATCTCCCATTAGACAGCCACTGTGCGGCTTATCAGCGGCCCAGCACAGGGAGTGCAACAGAGTTTGGCCATGGTGTCCTCATTCCACTCCATCCTCCGTTACTCCTCTTTGCAGCTGTGAGGAGGGCAGATTGTGCTGCCTAGGGAACCGTGGAGGAGCAGAGTCCATGCCTACCAACCATCCTGGAAGCGGCAACTGTGTATCACCCCAAGCAAGCTTCTGTAATGCCAAAACTTCAGTTAGGCCCTAGTTTTCCTCCAAGTTTCCTCTTTTTCAGGCCATTCTTCCACAATGCTCTGTTCAACAAGCCATTTAAACATGTACTTTAATCACCCTCACTTCACCAAGATGTAAGTATTTGTTTAAAAATTAAGACATGAATAAAAATAGGAGGGGGGGCGGGAAAGGAGCTGGTCTATTAGTTGCCATTATTATCTGATCTATTAGTTGGTCTATTAGTCTTGGCATCAGAACATGATTTTGGATTCTAAAACAGGATCATAGTGTATCTCAGAGTAGGATTAAACTAAGAACAAAACCCTTAAGAGACCATTAGAGGCCTACAAGTCAGCTAAAGCTAGTTGATAAAAAGTATCTCTAAAGCCTTGTTCTTCTCTGAAGCTTAGGGTCTTTATTAGGACTTTTGGGTATCCTGTCTATACAGGATCTGGAGCCAGGAAGCTTTTCTCAGGCATAGAGAGAGATTTATTCTTTGAAAAGTTCAGCACTTTTTTCCTTAGAAAGTCTAGTACCTAAAAGGTGATGCTATGTTTTGTGGGAAACTTGACTTTGCCAGTGCCCCCTGGATGTTTTCAGTGTCAGGAAACTGCCCCTCAAACAGATTTGGAGTTATTCTGCCCAGGGCCTTGACTGAGGTGGGCACTGAAGTGCAGCTATGTTCAAGTCTGTGAGTAGATCAGCTACCGCAGGAGGTCTCAGATGTCTTCAGTTTTAGGCAGGAGATGAATGGAAGAGTCTTTGGAGCAGTTCTGACTTCCTTTAGGCGCCTGAGTCCTTTATTGAGCTTTGAATCCTTTAAGATGCACCCCAACGAACAGAACAGGTTTCGAGTTGGTCAGAAAAATTAAAAGCAATTAAATCTAAACTTCAAGTGATTGGCTCATTAGGGCAGGATTCAAGTGGCATCCCTTGAACTGGCCCATGGTAATGGCCACATACTCCCTTCAAGGCTCACGCTTTCACACTTTCTGGTTTTGTGCATGCAGAAGTATAGCTTCAACCCAAGAATCACATTTTCCTAAGTGCATCCTTAGAGGTAAATCTATCATAAAGAATGTTAGTTTTTTTTTTTTTTTTTTTCATTTTATTAGGCTATAAAGTGTTGAACAATTCAGGATTAGCACACAAGTTCCCACATCCTTGCTCAAATAGGCTTGGATTTTAAGTGGTGCTTAAAGGTGGAGATTTCAGAGGTACTTTTCCCTCCTTTTCCTAGGTACTATGAAGGAAGCTTTTCCTTAGAGCAGACAGGAGCAGCAACAACTGTAGGTTCAGGTGATAATTCAGATCCATGTGGAGAGTATTAAGAACCAGTTCCTGCTGAACATTGCAAAACCAAGGCCCAGTGTCTGGCTCTTATTGATTTCAATTCTGGAAAAACAAAACAAAACAAAAACAAAACATAGATTTCTAAGTCATTTATGCTTTGCAGCATCTACATATGAATACATATGAAAGTCTGCATTCTTAGTAGGAACCTCAAAAAATCTATTTGCCTGACTGCTAAGGAGTTAAGCATGGATTCTTTAATAAATCATATTCAACATTTTGTCAGCATCTTTAGGCACCTGAATGTCTTTAAAAGTCCAGCTCAAAAATAATTTTAGAAACTTGGACTTAGTTTCAAAATCATAGAGATATTTTGACAAAGTAGTGAATTCAGATGGTATGACTGAACTATTTAGAAAGTTGCCTGCACGTGTACTCAGCCATAAAGCCAAGAAATACTTCTCAAACTATGCTTGGTAAACTTGTTCTTTTGTCCATAATTTTATTTAAACCAGTGGTGCTTGTTGGTTGCATAACAAATGTTCAAAGATAAAAAGAACTTGCCAGACGGAGTCGGCATGACGGAGTCGGGGCCCCTGACATCCCCTCCGCACCTCCATTACCTCAATCATGTCCTGATGAGAATCAGGAAAGAAAATGTGCTGCAAAAGCCTTCACGGTACAGCCACCCGATGACCAGGACGATGATCCTTTTGACCCAGGTCCTATTAACCCTGAGAAGGAGCCAGACCTATACTCCCTGGATCTGCATGATAAATGGGCCTCAGTCGAACGAGGAGCAAAACAGGCAGGTGTCGAGGGTCACTCTCGCACCAAGTGCCAGGGCCCTCTCCACAAGCCAGAGCAAACAACACCTCCACACAACATGAGATCAACTCCCCTCTGCTGTTGTCTGTAGCAGGGCTTTATACCGGTGCAGGTGGGCATGCGCTGAGGAGCAGCACTCATTGGCTACAGGCTCCCAGCTGATTGGTTCTCCTCCAGGTGTTCGGTTGCTAGGCGTCGGTCCAGTTCCCCACAAACTCCACTTTCCTATATATTCTTACTAAGGCCCCAACATCTCCCCCTCTTTTTTCCAAAAAACAAAAATTAGCAATAAACATTACAGCATTTACAAAAAACAAATTAACATAGCTGTAAACCTCAGCATTTTCCCCTCTTTTTACAAAAAACAAAAATTGGCAATATCACACATCAAATATTACAAATAAAAACATAGTTGCAAACACAAATATAATCATTCTGGTCACACTTATGATAGTGTTTCATTTTTAAATTCCCAAGACAAAGAAAAATGGTCCCAAAGGAATACACAATTTCATTTTGCTTACAACCACAGAAATTCTTCTTGGAAAGGTAATTGTGCTCTTCATTTCAGCAACAGGAGAAGGAAAAAATCTTGCCCTTTGGAGCTGGGGAGGATGGGGGTCCAAGTTAGTATGGTCAGACTGGATATGCTATCAGTTTTAGTTTTCAACCGCTGGAAAGTTCTTCCAGTCACGGAGTCTGCCGCTCTTTTCAGTTCCAGACCTTGAGGAAGCTGTCCCACGATCCTGTTGCCACTGCCATTCCATCATCAGTCACACCTAAGCAACTGACACGGTTATCATGATCCCAGACATTGCAGTTGAAGTCATCATAACCAGCTAGAAAGAGACATAGCTGTCCCAGATTATAAGATTGCCATCCTGGGAGGCACTGACTACAAGCCTGGAATCAGTCCCCCAGTGCATTGCGTAAATTTTAGCCAAGTGTCCCCGGAGTGTTCTTCTAGTACGCATTTGAATTCTCCCCACAGGGTCAATGTTGGCTGTGATCTGAGCCAAGGTGGCGTTGGCACATGCTTTCCTAGCATCCCTGATTTGGTTTTTCAGTTGCTCAGCCTCCTGGCGTACCTGGTCAAGCTCACTCATTTTCCCATGCTAAAGTTGCACTTCACTGCCACCTCTGAGAGGACCACAAATCTGCCCTTCCGTCCGCTGCTCATTACTCTGTCCGGTTCATCCGCCCACCCTGGCCTGCTCCCGGCGACACTGCAGCTTGGGGGGCGGGAGAAGGAGAAGAGGGTGGCGGTTGGGGGGGGGGAAAATCGCTGGCTCTTCTAATATGTGCACGTCAGTCTCTAATCACTGTGGATTTTGCCACAGAGAGGTTGACTCCTGTGCTTCCGCGGGTTGCGGCGGAGAGTTCGTGGAGGCAGCCATCGTCTGGGGATACTTGTTCGCCGCGTCCCTCACAACGCGGCGGCTCCCGTTTCCCTGTATCGGCATGCCGTTCTTGCGGAACGGTGATCGGCACTCCGCTGCCTTATGCCCGAACCTTTGACATCTCGTACAGGTCCCATTAAATCCTCTCGGGGCCATACCTTCCATCCTGAATCTATTAGGACCCTTCCTCCTCATGTGTCCTAATCGACCACATAGGAAACATGTCCCATGGAATCTCTTGTCTTCCTTTCTAGACATTCTTTCTCCTTTAATTGCTGCGGCCAAAGCCGCACCATGTATTTTTGCTTTTTGTTCTTCCTCCATCATTGGCGCTCGGGCACAGGTCTCTATCATTTGGACAATTGAAGCTCCTGGTGGCAAAGTAGCTAACAGTTGCTTGCAAGTTTGGTTTGCGTTCTGAACTGCTAGATCCTTTGCCAATATTGCTTTCATTTCCGCAGGCACATTAGGTGCCATATCCAGGGCTTCCTTCAGTCAATCAACAAAGTTGAAAAAAGACTCATTCGGCTTTTGTGTTATTTTGGTGTATGGCAACTGTGGCGTTCCTATTTGTGGTAGTGCAAGAAAAGTGGCTAGCGCCGCATTTTTTGATTGCTGTAGTATCCTGGGGTGGAGCGCTGCCTGGGCCTCGGTTGCCCGGTAACGCCCATTGCCCATCAGTTGATCAAGGGTGGCAACCCTTAATGGATCGTCCATACTGCGATTTAGATTCTCCAATTGTTTTTCCTCTAATCTTTCCTGCCATTTTGCTAACCAAAGCATGTAAGCGGTAGAGGAAAGCAGGAGCTCCATTATCGCTCTGCTATCCGCAGGTACCATATGGGAATATTTAAACAGGGCGGAGACCTGATTTCTCACCAACTTATTGTCGTGCCCATACTGCATTACTGTTTTTTGTATGCCTTGAACAAATTTCCAATCGAGAGGTTCCCACCTGGGGCCCTGGGCTCCCGTTACTACAGGAGCTGCTAGTGGTGTTAATACAAATTCTCCTTGTAACTGAGCATTCTCTATGAGCCCTTTATACCGTGCTCCCGCATTACATGTTGGATCAATAGGTGGCATTTCCTCATCATTACTTCCACCTGCAGTGGAAGTGGCTGGGAGCTCCGGCAACAATCCTTCTTCAGCTGGGTCACTTGCTCCAGCTGCTTTCTTTTGAATCTTAGGAGCATCTTTTCATGCCTCCCACTGCTCTAATTGTTTGTCTACATTTTCCAACCCTTCGACTATAGCCCTATGGGCAGCCTTATAGGCTGCCTTCACATCTCTGGCCTTGGACCCACCGTCTAGTCGCCGCATTTGTTCTAATAATTCTGTCATTTTCTCTGCCTGTCCCCGAAGTTCTTGTCGCATTTTTTGAACCACGGCATTATCATCGTCCGATCCATCTGGGATCGGTACTTTAACTGGGTCCACTTCCATTTCGGGCGCTGTGGGGGGTGGTCGCTCCTCCCCCCTCCCATTTCGGGCGCTGTGGGGGTTGGTCGCTTTTCCCCCCTCCCATTCGGGCGCTGTGGGGGTTGGTCGCTTTTCCCATTCGGGTGCTGTGGGGGGTGGTCGCTCCTCCCCCTCCCACGGGGGGAGATATTCATCCACTCCCCCCCATACTTCTTGTTCGGCCAAAGTTACCGGACATGCCTGTTTAGGTGAGGTTACCTTTCTCTTATTATCTATTTTCTTACACTGAATTGGCTCAGTATTGTTAGTACATTCAGAACTTTCAGACCCGTTTTCCTCTTCTTCTCCATGGAGCGCTTCCCAGAATGCAATAGCGACTAACCGCTCAAACATAGGCCATATTAGACGAAATGTCTTTGTGAGGCGCCACGCTTCCTCCGAGCCTAATTGTACACCGTCCCATAGTTCTCTTCCTACTCGCTCCCATGATTCAAATTTATATGCTTGGGAAGCTTCTTCTATGATTTTTCTCTTCTTACAAAATAGTAATAAATCAGTTAGCTCGGTTTTCGAGACCTCAATCTTAGTTTTTTGAGCAAGCCTTACGAAGCGTTCAACAGTATCATGTTCCATTGCTGTTGCAGCAACTTCCACTCTAGATGCGCCAATTCCCATTCTGACTCACCAGGTCGTGGTCACAATCCGCTTTTCTCCAGTAAGATCCCTCGCATTCTCACACGATCACGTCGGGGTCACCAGATGTCGAGGATCACTCTCGCACCAAGTGCCAGGGCCCTCTCCACAAGCCAGAGCAAACAACACCTCCACACAACATGAGATCAACTCCCCTCTGCTGTTGTCTGTAGCAGGGCTTTATACCGGTGCAGTTGGGCATGCGCTGAGGAGCAGCACTCATTGGCTACAGGCTCCCAGCTGATTGGTTCTCCTCCAGGTGTTCGGTTGCTAGGCGTCGGTCCAGTTCCCCACAAACTCCACTTTCCTATATATTCTTACTAAGGCCCCAACAGGCGGGGGATGTGGGTATGCTGAAAGCCTTCCCCGTTATCTATGCGCCAGATCAGAATCCGCGCTGGGAAGGATTGTCATACTATCTTATTAAGGACGTGCGGCGCACGGTGACAGATCACAGCCTTGGCGCAGCATATACCACCCACCTTATACAATCTCTTTGTGATCCTTCGGTTTTTACTCCTCACGATTTTAAAACTTTGTTTCGCCTGATTATGACTGATATGCAATATACGATGTGGGAGTCAAAAATGAGACAGCTTGCTCGAGCACAGGGGGAGGAAAACCAGCGGCTGTCGAAAAAAAGTCCGTTACAGGCTGTTACTGTGGACGTGCTAATGGGGGAGGGTGACCACAGTGCCACAACAGCACAAGCAGGAATTCCCCCTGAGGGCCTGCAGCAAGTTAAGGCACTTGCTCTCCGCGCCCTTAAGGCCGTCCTGGAGAGTGGTAAACAACGACAGCCTTTTGTTAGCATAAGACAAGATGCGAATGAGCCTTACATGAAGTTTTTAGATCGGCTTAATGAGGCTCTGGAGAAACAAATTGATAATGAACAAGCACGAAGCTACATTTTTAAACAACTAGCAATTGAGAATGCTAACCCTGATTGCCAGAGAGTTTTGCGAACACTAAAGGATCCTACTATTGATGACATGCTGAAGGCGTGCATTAATGTCGGCTCTAAACTGTATGAATGCTCTCTGATGGCCGAGGCGTTTGCAACAATGTCTATGAAAAATCCATGCTTTGCTTGTGGCCAATTTGGTCATATCCGTAAATACTGTCCAAAAACGCAAGCAAACAGAGGAGCGCCTGGAATATGTCCACGCTGTCACAAAGGACGACACTATGCTAATCAGTGTCGATCAAAATTTGATAAGGAAGGTCAACATTAGCCCCTTCGGGAAACTTCAAGGGCAGTGCGGCAAGGGGTCGCGCTGTGACCACAAATCACCCCTCAGAGCAGCCTCACCGGGAAGCAGCGGCCACCTGTGCCCCAGCACAAGGGGCAGTGCCGGGGTGGACCTGGCCACCACAATAGAAGTGCTAATTACTGATACATCAGTTGTGTGAATTCCAACTGGTGTCCATGGCCCCCTGGGGCGAGGAATGGCAGCACTATTGATTGGGCGATCTTCAACAACAAGACAAGGGCTGTTTGTGTTACCTGCAGTTATCAATGCAGATTTCAAAGGAGAAATAAAGATAATGGTATGGACTCCGATACCACCCTGTACTGTGCCAGTGGGGAGCCGAATAGCACAATTAGTATACTTTTTGCCACAGACACCAAATGCTGCAAAAACTAAACGCGGCATAGGCTCTTTTGGGTCCACGGGACAACCAGAGATTTTCTGGACTCAACAGATAACTATGAACCGCCCACAGATGTCCTGTACACTACAATCAGGAGTGATAAAGTTTAATGCACAAGGAATTTTAGATAGCGGAGCGGACGTTACAGTCATCGCTGCCTCGCAATGGCCAAACAGTTCACCTCTAGTGAATGCGCATACATCGCTTTCGGAATTGGTGGGCAGAGTACCCCAATGCAAAGCGAAAGCCTGATAAATATTATTGGTCCGGAAGGAAGAACCGCAACCATTAGACCATTTATATTGCCTGGATCCGTTACCCTGTGGGGGAGAGACTGTTTGAGTCAATGGGGCATGCAGTTAAGTACGGATTTTTCTTAGGGGCTACTATCCAGCAGCAGGTCCAACCCTTGATCTGGAAAACAGACAAGCCCGTATGGGTGGATCAGTGGCCCCTTCCACGAAATAAACCTGCAGTTACACAAGTTAGTAGAGGAACAATTGCAAGCTGGACATATAGTTCCTACTACAAGCCCCTGGAATACACCAGTTTTTGTAATTCAAAAGAAAAATAATTCCTGGAGATTGTTACATGACCTTAGAAAAATCAATGAGGTCATTGAAGATATGGGAGCCTTACAGCCTGGACTCCCTTCTCGGGCGATGTTACCTCAAACATGGACTTTGATCGTAATTGATTTGAAAGACTGTTTCTTTACCATTCCACTTGCACCACAGGATGCACCTCGGTTTGCATTTTCTGCACCTTCCATCAATGCTATGGAACCCCATAACAGATATCATTGGAAAGTTTTGCCACAAGGCATGAAAAATAGTCCTACATTATGTCAACAATTTGTGGCAGCAGTCTTAAGTCCAGTACGGAAGTATTTCGACAACGTCCTCATCTATCACTATATGGATGACATATTGATTGCTGCAGAGCAAAAGGAAACGGCACAAGAGGCTCTGTGTCAGATTACGCGAGCAGCATCGACTGCAGGATTAAAAATTGCAGAAGATAAAGTACAGGAAACTACGCCTTGGCGATATTTAGGATGGAGAATTTCTGATCATCAAATTCGACCACAATTATTGACTCTAAAAACAGACATAAAAACTTTAAATGGTCTTCAAAAACTTTTGGGAACTATTAACTGGATCCGTCCCTCCCTAGGGATTTCCACGGAGGAATTACATCCTCTATTTAAGCTTTTAGAAGGAGACACGAGTTTGACATCCCCAAGGAAGCTTACCGCTCCCACGCAAGCTGCACTTGACAAAGTTGTGAACAAATTAGCCACTCAGACTGTTCATAGACGAAAGCAGAACTATCCTGTCAGTCTTTTTGTTTTTTATTCTAGCTTCCAACCTTATGGCCTATTAGCACAATGGATACCACAGGACGCATGTCCGTTAATAATCTTAGAATGGGTGTTTCTACCTCATAATTTTGGCAAAACTGTCACCACTGCTATTGATATGATCACGATGGTTATTCAAAAAGGAAGAGAGCGTTTGATGTTTCTAGATGGCACAGAGCCTGATATTATTTATTTACCGCTCAGTACAAAACAATTAACCTTTCTGACTCACCAGTCTTTTGTTTTTCAGTGTGCCTTGGCAGATTATCCAGGACAAATAATTATCCACTTTCCAGGACATAAAATCATACAGTCTTTTAACTCTCTTTCTCTATTACCTGTTTCCCATTTGAGCCTTACGCCAATACCTGATGCTCTTACAGTATTTACTGATGGCTCAGGTAGGACAGGGCGTGCAGGTGTAGTCTGGAAAAATGATGAAGGGCATTGAGAGAGCGACGTACATGTTGTCACAGGCTCACCACAAACAGTGGAATTATCAGCGGTCGTCCGCGTCTTTATGCGATGGCCCTCTGCAGTTAACATTATAACAGACTCTGCCTATGTCGCAGGGTTAGTCTCTAGATTAGAACACTCCTTTTTAAAAGAGGTTTCAAACGAGACCCTCTTTGCGCTTCTCTGGAAGCTCAGATGACTATTAAACAGAAGGATTTATCCGTACTTTATCCAACATGTACGCTCGCACACCTCACTGCCTGGACCTATTAGTGAAGGTAATGCTCAAGCAGACAGCCTTGCAGGAGCTGTAGTTCTACCAGATTGCTTTGCACAAGCACGTTTGTCGCATGACTGTTATCACCAAAATGCAAAAGCGTTACGGAGGTCGTTCCAACTGACTCAGGAACAAGCTAGACAAATCATACAGTCATGCCCAGACTGCCAACGCATTTTACCAGTACCATCCATTGGAGTAAACCCTCGTGGTCTTTCTGCGCTTGAAATTTGGCAATCAGATGTAACGCATATCCCTGAATTTGGCAGATTTAAATATGTGCATGTTTCTGTTGATACCTTCTCATCCTGTATCTATGCTTCTGTACATACAGGTGAGAAGGCCAAAGATGCATGTCGACACTTTATGATGGCCTTTGCAATGTTGGGAGTGCCTAAAACTATAAAAACTGACAATGGTCCAGCTTATATAGCACAAAAAACACAAATATTCTTTCAACAATGGGGAATCCAACGCATCACTGGTATCCCCCATTCACCCACAGGCCAAGCGATTATTGAGCATACACATGGCACCCTTAAGAATATGCTACAAAAACAAAAAAAGGGGAGCGTAGGGTTATCCCCACAGGAACGCATAGCAAAAGCTTGCTATGTGTTGAATTTTTTTAATCACTGGAGAGAAGAGGGACCCCCTATATACCGACATTTTGATTCACACAGACAACACAAAGTTCAGGAAAAAGCCCAGGTTGTAGCCAAAAACCCACAGACGAATCAGTGGGAAGGGCCTTTTCCTTTAATAACCTGGGGTAGAGGATATGCTTGTGTTTCTACAGGCTCAGGGCCAAGATGGGTACCTGCTCGATGGATCAAGCCTTTTTTATCACAATCATCATCATCATCTGCACCGTGACATCACCCACACCGCAATGGATGCCACCCCAGCCTAAAACTAACATATGGGTAACTCTGGCCAATCAAACGGGACAGGACATGTTATGTTTGTCATTATCTAGTCCAGGAAATCCTTTTGTAACCTGTCTGGTAGGACAACCTGGTGATGATTGGCAGGTTCCCCTCGAAAGGCGTCCATATATAAGTGATAAACCAACTGACATAGTTGATAAGCGGAATAATTGGGTCCCATGGTTTCCAAAAATGAATATAGAGCCACAAGAGCTAGATTTGTTGGGATCAGTAAAAATGGATTATTGTGTGTATCTTAACTATACAGATGGATGGGCCAACTGGAAAGAAATATCCCCTCCCCTCCCAGGATACAAAAGACGAGATCCAAAGGATCCAGAGCCACATAAAATACAATGGCTGAATGCTACCTTACCGGAGTATAGAAATGCCACTGCATGGTGCAACTATACTGCCGCAAAATTACCCTTATCTGGTAGATACCCACTCAAATTACCAAAGGGCCTATTTCTAATTTGCGGAGATCGTGCCTGGCCCGGTATTCCCTCTCGCGCATGCGGAGGACCATGCAGCATTGGAAGGCTGACTCTGTTGACATCCAACATTTCAATGATTAATAACCATAGAAAACGCCCCAAGCGCGCCATACACGCTTTTCAATCTGAGTGTGATGACCAAGTTACATTTTGGAACACTGCAGAAATCGTATCAGCATCTATATTTACACCCGGGGTGGCATCAGGGAAAGCGCTAGTAACCTTAAATAAGCTTGGTTGCTGGCTGGCAAAACAGACTAATGCTACTTCCCTGGCACTGAGTGGGCTATTGCTAGATGTTAATTCTGTTAGGCATGCTTCACTTCAAAATGGAGCTGCTATAGACTTTTTGTTATTAGCACAAGGCCATGGGTGTCAGGATTTTGATGGACTCTGTTGCATGAATTTATCTGACCATTCGGAATCCATCCATAAAAGCATTGACAATTTACAAAAAGGAGTGCAGAAGTTACGTCAAGACGATGGTTTCAATATTTTTGGGAATCTTTTGGGGAATTTAGGATTAGCTGCGTGGATTAAGGGAACATTGCAAATAGGTTTGATGTGCCTGATAATCTTTGTTTGCCTTTTAATTTGTATCCCATGTTTGTTAAAAACAATTCAGTGTTTAATAGACCGTGCCTTGAAACAAGCATTCTTCATAAATAAAGAAGGGGGAGATCTGGGGATCTCAAGGACAGACTCGAGAGTGTTGGTGGAGAGACCTTGGGAAAAGGACACTGTTATGCTTGTTGGAATCAAACCATGGGAGTAAATGCAACAAACTAAACAATCTTTTGCTTAGCCATATTAACGCAAAGTTTCTAATTATTGTATTAACTGTATTTTGTTCATTTGTGCTACCTGTATTTTGTACTAACTGTATTTCATTTATTGTTAGTGTATCTGCCTTGTTTCTTATTATGTGTTCAGTGCTTGATTGATTGATCCTTTAACCAAGTTATGGCTGTTCAGCTAAAAACAGCTTTGGCAATACAACAAAAAAATAAAGAAGGGGGAGATGTGGAGGCCCGCTTTGGAGACGGAAGTGCTGAATGCCTTGGTAGTGGACGGTTGACCACAAGGACGAATGTCTTATCAGCAAGGAGCAAAGCAGGAAAAGGAGGAGGACAACAACCGCATGTGGAATGTCTTGTCAGCAGATGAGGAACAAAGCAAGGAAAAGAAGATAACCACAACTGCACGGCTGGCAAGATGCTGATTGATTGTAATCTTTGCAACACTTGTGTTAAGAGAGTATAAAAGAAGTGGGTTTGAGAATAAAGTTGTCTCACTCTGCATCCCAGACTGAGTCCGTTCTTTCGCAAGGTGCAACATCCCCGTGCCACACATTTGTGATATAGGTCATTTTTCCCTGAATGTCTCCTTTTTACATGCAACCATTCGATTAGCCTTTGCCACTCACCTCCTTCAGCAGCTACTATTTGCACTTGTGCTAATCTATCGACTTCCTGATTCCACTTTGTCGCTGGTGCACTAGTTTTTGCATGTGCCTTTACCCATCCTATCTTTAGAGGTCGGTGTCTGCTTACTTCCAAAAGTCTCTGCCAGTCACTTGTCCTCCACACTGGTACACGATTTACCTCCCAATTATTTGCCTCCCATTGACATATCCATTCTGTTGCTCCCTTAAATGTGGCACAGGAATCAGTATAAATTACCTCAGCTCCGTTTTCCACAGCTAACAGCAGGGCTCGGAGTTCCCCGACCTGGGCGCTACCGTCACCCTCCTCAGTTACTGACCGTCCTGAGCTTATTTCCAGGGCTGCTGCCTTATAATTCCACCCCGTGCTTGTTCTTCGGGCAGAGGCATCAGTAAACCATACTCCATCCTTTTTAGAGGATATAGTGAATTCTGGAGCTACCTTAATAGGTGAAGGCTTATAAGGAAGACATAATGTTGTAATGTCTGAGCTTACTGGCTGTTGCAATTTGGAGGTCTTGGTTGGTCCTTCTTTTAGTGCTAACAGGTGCCTTATTCCTTCTAGAGAAGCATACCATTTGCGGATCATTCCCTTCTGTGCGACACCTTCAGGAGGGGGGGTGCCTTTAAGGATAGGGCTTAACAATGGAAAAGGCCCCTGAACAATGACATCCTGTGAGGTTCCTAGTTTTTCTGCCTCTTTCACTGCACGAACTAAGGAGAGGAGTCCCTTTTCCCACTCAGAATAACGCTGCTCTGTCTCTTTAAAGGAGGTGGATGAGAAAAGCAGGGGTCATGAAGGACCTGAAGCTCCTTTTTGAAAGATGCCGCAATAGGAGGCATGTTCAGAGAAACCCCATTCAGCCTGAAAAGGGTCCACTGGATTTAGGGGGCCTAGCCTCTGACTGATAACTAATTCATCCTTTAGGGTTCTAATAGCTTCTGCATGGATCGGAGTCCAATCCCACGGTTTGTTCTTTCTCAGCAAATCATACAGAGGACGAGCAATTACAGAGAACCCAGGAACATGTTTCCTCCAATATCCTAGTGTTCCCATTAGTTGTTGTAGTTCCTTCTTGTTTTGGAGTAGGCGTCCCTTTTCAATCTCTGTTAATGTATCATCGGGCACAGCTACAGCTCCTGATACCCACAAAGCCCCCAGGAATTTAACTTCTTGTGCTGGACCTTGACATTTGGATGGTGGTACCTCCATGTCATGGTTTGTTAATAGTTGCCAAACAGTTTGAGCAGTTTCTCGTATATACTCTTTGTTGTTCCCACCTATTAGTATATCATCTATATATTGATAAATGCATATTTCAGGGGGTTTCTTTACTGTGGCTAGAAGTTTTGCAAGCGCATTATGTGCAATAGTGGGCGAGAGTTTATATCCCTGTGGCAATCGATTAAAGGTGTATTGTACACCATCCCATGTAAATGCAAACTGTGGCTTATCTTTATCATCTAAGAGTACTATAAAGAACGTATCTTTAATATCTAGGGTGGCCATCCAGGGATGTGCAGCTGATCGTATAGCCATGACAATCTCAGCTATACTAGGGACTGTTGCTGTTAGTGGGCCAGTGTTATGATTAAGTTTTCGGTAATCAATTGTCATTCTCCACTTCCATCTGGCTTCTTGACAGGCCACACTGGGGAGTTATATGGAGAGTGTCTTCGGCCAATTATGCCTCGCTTTTCTAAGTCCACAATTACTTCAGTTATTCCCTTCTTTGCAGCTGCAGGCAAAGGGTACTGGGGAACATTGGTCACATGAGATGGGGGCAGGGCATGGATTACTTCCAGCACTCCTACCGTTATGCTTTCATGCTCCTTTCCTCCAAAATTCCAAACACTACCATTAGGTAGATACCATCGCTTTCCTCTAAGCACATCATATCCTAGAATGTTCCCTGGATGTGAACTTAGTACCACATCCACAGCTGTCATCCTCTTTTCCCCAGGCAACCATAACTGTGTCCTAGCAAGTGGGTATTTTTCTTTAGCACCTGTAACTCCACTAATCACAATAAATTTTTGAGAAGGTTTAATTCCTAATGATTCTGCTTGCAACTTGTTCAGAACACTAATCTATGCTCCAGTATCAATCAAAAATTCTAGACTAAGTTTTTTGGACCAACAGGAATTGATATATAGGGTTCTTTGGTTTTGGACCATTGAAAAATATATATCATGTGGGTTGGGCGGCCCGAATCCCAATCCCCATTGTTTAGTTTTTTGATCTCCTAAACTCTTCTCTTAGAGGCGCAAAGGGATTGTTTGTTCTGTCAGAGGCGGGGAAAGAGGGGGAGTTCTTGTCTTGTCTGCTTGGTTGGGGAGATTCAGTTGCTCTGCGTTCCAGGATTTCAACCAATTTTCTGATGCAGCTAGTGGATTGCCCCTGCAGCATAGCGCAGGGCACTCCTAAAGCTAATGCTTGTCGCCATAAATCATTGCGCAGAGGGCTGTTAGTTTGTTTTACTGATGTCGGCAGACCCTGAAAGGGTTCCAATTCATGTTTTGAGTATGGTCGACCCTCCAATTTTCTTGTGTGAAATACCTTCCTACCTCTTCCTAAATGTTCTGATAGAGGCTCAAGGTCCAACCATGCCATCTCTCGTCCATAACTCACCATGTCATGTAACAGATCTGCCCAAGTAGGGACATGTGCAGGGAGGGCGTGAAGGTTCTGATCATTATGCTGTCGGGCCCGAATGATCCTTTCCTTTAAATTTTGCATATATATCTTTGCTGTGTCAGGCAGACCCTTAATAAGGGGCCTTAGGTGGACTGGGTCTACCGGAGCCATTAACGGAACATCAAAACGTCCTCGGTCATACATTGCCTGAATACAAGCAGCTTTCTGCATTGCTTCTGATAAGCCAGACAATCCCCTAACTTTGATTATTAGTGGCTCGCCTCTTTCTCTGGGGTCTATTCCCCCTGCCCAGTAAGCAATTCAAGCAGTAATCGATTGATTATCATCTGGGAACCCCTCATCTAGAAACATTCCTGGTCCTCAGAAGCTTAAAGATTTTTCTCTGTCTAACAATATTCTGTTGCCACCTGAAAGGGAAACTCTTCACAAATATTCGGTTTCAGTTTCCCCAGGCTTTCTTGAAAATTTAGTCTGCAGTTCTCCTAATTCTGAACCTGAATAAGGAGCAGCTCGAACTGTGGTGCGGGGATTCCGACCTCAGGGTCCTTCAGATGTTTCGGTCTTTATCAGTGGCTGAACAACCACTGGATTCTTCTTGTGGCTCTTTATCTGGATGTCCCCATATGTCTCCGTCCCAGTCCTCAGGCTCAGTGTTAGCAATTAACTTTCTGATTTGACGCATATTAGGGGGTCCGGGTGCCTGCATCAGCATTGTTTCAATTCGCTGCTCCAGTAAGTGGGTACGTCTCTTTTTCTTCTCTAATTCATACTGCAAGTGTGGAATTTCTGAAATTTTACTTTGATAATCTAATTTCAATTTCTCACTTATTTTATAGTCCTTCTGCGCCTGAATTAAGCAACCGCCCAGAATGGCACAAATAACACCCTTGCCTTTGCCGTCCTTAAACTTAGCATGGCATTCCTCCATTCTTTGCAAAACCTTTTCAGGATCTGACCAATTAACTCTGGCCCAATCTTCCCCACCTTCTGAGGGGCCACATTTCTGTCTCCATAGGAATTCCTTTATCGACATCCTACCGACTATGCCAATTTTGTGAAATGTTGCAGTTTGAAAGCCGTAGTGGTAGTGGTGGTGGGAGGGGAAGAAACCATCCTAACTCCTGGGTCAGTCGACGGGCTGAGCCCCCTTTCCTCCCCTCGGGTTGGGACGCTGCCTGAGGAGACTCGAGACTGAGAGCCCTCTCCCATCTTCTGGGGTGAGTAATGATTGCACATTTGAACATCAGAGCTAGCTAAAAACCCCACGCTGTAGTAGAGAATTTCCTGTACTGACATCTGAAATCTGCTTTGTAAATGTTGCATTTGAATAAATCATACTGTTTGTGAACTCGACTACTTGTTTGGGGGGAGGCGATCGGACCTACAGTTGACAGACTGTTCGTGAATCTGATACTGCCAGAGTCGAGCTTATAGGTGATCACACTATTTGGGAACTCGATTCACTCCTAGGCAGGCGATCGGACCTACGGTCCACAGACTGTTTGTGAATCCGATACTGATTTGATATCTCCTTCCCCTCGCAACCCCCACCACTACCACTACGGCTTTCAAGCTGCAACACTTGCCACCCCCCAGATTGGATTACTGTAGGTCAGTGCTCCTGAGGCTGCATGTCAAGATAACACACAAGTTCTAGCTGGTACAAATGGTATCTGTCACCTTCTCCATGTTCCAACAATCATAAACACATCACGCGCTAGTCCCTTCACTAAAAATCAGCTTGCTTTGCCAGTACAAGGCCTGATTTTCCAAGTAATAAATGGACAAATCCAGCTACTTTAAGAACTGACTTCTGACCTATAAATGACTCCAGCAGGTGCTTTTTTTTTCTGGGATGATGCAGGTCACTGAGCCAGGATGAAACGTGTGACAGATGGGGGTAGAAAATTCTCTGCTGGGGAACTTACACTTAGGAAAAGGAGAAAACCTTCAAGAGGTGGTCAGGAGAGCCCAGCTTAGCCCTCTATAGGTAATGTAGGTGTCTCTTCTGTTCCCTCCTCACCAAAACCAGGTTTCCAGATGCATAGAGGGAAAGGGGGCTCACACATTATCGAGTGACTTTGGGGATAACTTATTTCTTATATGCAAGCCGTATGTAAAGGGCATTCAGCCAGGCAGCAGATAGGTAGGCAGATAGATAGACCTCCCTTTGGTTCCTGAGTATTGTAGCAAATGGAGGCACAAGAACTATCGGAACGGGAGTAAAATCTCCATGCATTCACTGTGCATTAATTAATCTTCCATTTAGCAGTGTGATGCATGGTGCAGTGCACATATATAACAGGGATAAAGAATAATGACTTTGGTAAATTGAATTTATGCACAGTAAAAGAAAGGAAGGGAACAATAACACTGTGTACTTAAGTAACTCACATATTCCATGAATGTCGTACCAAATGTAAAGAGAAAAATAATTAACTCTCACATTTTGTTTTTTAGCGGCTGGCATGCATTGTTCACACATAATGCCCTCAGTTTTGTGATTGCAGACATTCTCCCTACTTTCTACTCCCACTGATGCAAAGCAGGAGCAGCAAATTAGACCTGCTTTTTTTTTTTTTCTGTTGTATTAACTATAAGCTCTCTAAGCAAAGTTTTCCTTGGGAATAAAATATATCCTTACAGTTGCGAAGAAACAGAGTAAACGTGGAGCTCCTCTCCAGCAACGGAGGGCAGGATTTAGTTTGTTGTCTTTCCAGTCCTTAAAAATAATATTCCAAGGGGGATCAAATTTACGATACTAGAATGGCAGTCATGACAGCCTGGCTGCTTCTCAGTTTGTTTGTTGTTCTGAGTCATCGCTCTGCAGACTCCTCAAGTCCAGAGGGAGAAAAAGAATGTGTTTTAATTGTTGTGTTCTGTCTGCACCCCAGCATTATAAGAGAAAGCCTAAAAGTAATTTGAGAAAGTTTTCAAAAAAGCTGGAACGTCTCATCTCTGTGTTTAACCGTTGGGCGCGTAAGCACAGTTGGTGAAATGAACAAAGCATAAAACATTTCTTTTTATCATTTAAAAGTGTTTCTGATACAAGATTAAAGTCCTAGGAAATTATTTGTTGAAAGAAGTTCCAGGGAACGGATGCAGTGACTGTGTCAGTGTAGAATACCTGATGCTATAGTAGTCATAGTCTGTCTCCACTGTTCACCCAGCGTAGAGAGGTTATTTACATCAGTTTCACAACTGGAGAAACCCTAATTAAGAAAGCAGCTAAACTCCAGAGGAAATCTGAGGATCGGTTCAGCATACAGACTTCCAAATCCTTCACTGAATTTTCCAAGCCATTTGACTATCGTTGCATGTGGGAAAGCAAAAACAGAAGGTGAGAGCGCAAAATGAATTATATGGACAGGAGAGACTCCTAGGAAACAGAAAACTGGAAGTTAGACCATGCTTTTCTGCAAATTTGTAAGAAGCAGTTAAAGGGAGCAATTTGTCTTTCTATCAGAAAAAAAAAATGACATATTTGTACAAAGCACTAAAAGCAAAATAAAAAAGGAGGCTTTTCTGATGCCTCTTTTAAATTGTCAGCACCGTACCTGCTCACTATTTCATTACGGCAGATGGCTGGATGCCAAGTAGGTGTTACACACATTATTTCCATCCAAAAAGATATAAAGCTCAATTATGACTTATAACTGAAAAATAGCTAAGTAACGTTTAATAGACAGCATTTGGAGATATAATGGTGTGAAATGTTGCAGTTTGAAAGCTGTAGTGGTAGTGGTGGTGGGGGGGCAAGGTGACATCAAATCAGTATTGGATTCACGAACAGTCTGTGGACCGTAGGTCTGATCGCCTCCCCCCAAACAAGTAGTCGAGTTCACAAACAGTATGATTTATTCAAATGCAACATTTACAAAGCAGGTTTCAGGTGTCAGTACAGGAAATTCTCTACTAGAGCGTGGGGTTTTTAGCTAGCTCTGATGTACAAATGTGCAATCATCACTCACCCCAGAAGATGGGAGAGGGCTCTCAGTCTCGAGTCTCCTCAGGCGGCGTCCCAACCCGAGGGGAGGAAAGGGGGATCAGTGCATCGACTGATCCAGAATTTACGATGGAATCTTCCCTCTCACTTAGTCTCTTCAGGCAACGTTCCAGTCCAAGGGGAGGGAAGGGGGCTCAGCCCATCAACTGACCCAGGAGTTAGGATGGTTTCTTCCTCCCCTCCTTTTCATCCTTAGTTCACCTTTTATACTTTTCTTTACATTCAGGTGGAGCTTGAGTGACTACAGTCATACTTAATATTGTTATTGATTGGGGAAAAAGTTTCTCGCTTTCATTTAAAGGTACAGTCAAACGAAAATCCAGAGCGCATGCTCAGTGAGGAGTGGTCGTACCTTGGAGGCGGGTAACTTTTGGGATGGAGGTGTGGTTTTCACATTATAATGGGCAAAGTTTAAGCAAAGTTCATCTGAAAGGAGTGATTTGCCACCTTTGCTGGCTCAGCACCAGACATGTTATCATATATCTCCCATTAGACAGCCACTGTGCGGCTTAGCAGCAGCCCAGCACAGGGAGTGCAACAGAGTTTGACCACAGCGTCTTTGCTCTGCTCCATCCTCCATTACTCCCCTTTGCAGCTGCGAGGAGGGCAGATTGCGTTGCCCAGGGAACCGTGGAGGATCTGAGTCCGTGCGTACCAACCATCCTGGAAGCGGCAACTGTGTATCACCCCAAGCAAGCTTTTGTAATGCCAAAACTTCAGTTAGGCCCTAGTTTTCCTCTCAGTTCCTGCTTTCAAACAATTCTTCCACAAACGTAAAGTCCAATAAATACATAATATAAATCAAGTTTTGGAAACAACAACTGATTGGCTGATGATGGCATAACAATCGGTGGATAATAATAAGCATGTTTACATTAGCCCTTTTAATTATACTGTTAGCACAATGGGATTTATGTTATAACAGTCAACTGAAGTATATTGGATAAAAGATTGGAAGTTTTTTAACATATATTTCCAGCTGAATAATCTGTTGATTTTGCCTCAGATCAGAGAATTGTATTTAAACTCTATCCTATTTGTTATTTTTAGACAATTTTCACATGTTTATTTCCTTTTTCTTTTTAATATCTCTTCTGTCTTTGTCAAGAATTGATGTGCTATTTGCAAGCTAGACCTGTCAATACATTTGAGGATGGGGCCCTGGTTTCGTAGCTTTTTGCTCTAACAGAATGACATATTTTCCTTTAAAAGGGAAAGATGTATCTGAATTTAAACATCCTGCCTACAATAAATACAGAGATTATCTTACTGCTCTTATTATTATGTATTATTATACAAGAATTACAGGGCTTGAGAGGATATCTTAACAGAGATGATAAAAATGTTATTCGTGCATTTCTAGAATCGCTAGGCTCATGTGTAACTCAGAAATGAAAACAAGAAGCATCCAATACATGCATGCAGAAACAATCCTCTACAAAGTTGAAGGATGAATCAACCTTATTGTTATTATTATTTTTGTGAGAGTCTTGTATCTGTTATGGAAAAAAAAAGCACAGACTGTTATTTACTAGCCACTCTCTTCTAATCAAAAGACTATGTATCAGTGAAGAAGTCCTTCATTTGTAGTCCTCATTCTGTTCTCTTAAGCAAAGGATTTTCAACCAAGCACTGAAAAATACCTGTTCTTTTATGTCACTCCTAAGTTTCATAAAGACTACATTTATAAGTTCATCATCAATTCGCTCACGTAGATACAAAAGTGGAAATCTAGATGCCAAATTTCAATTAGACAGAGCTGTGAAAAGCTTATCTCCTGTATCTATATCTAGACCCAGGCCAGCCTTCAACCATATCCATCCAAAAGGCAAATCAATATTTCAGTTGCCTTTTCATATAATACCAGCCACATAAATACTAGTACTAACCATCTGTGTGTTTGTTTAGTCAGGTACCAAAGAAAGGCATTTTTTGCACGGCTGTGTATAAAGGAAGACTTATCCTTCCAGGAATCCAATACAAGGTTGAGAAATGTTGTCAGGAGGTGACAAGACTATAGTTGCCTCCTTATTGCTGTCTTGATGGCTGCTAGGTTACAGCAGACCAGCTTGAGATCCCTCAGACCTTCATCAGTGTTTAAGAATTTGGTGTTCTCTTCGGCCTGTGTTATTGTTGCCATAGAGACTGGAGGAGCTACAGCAGATGGGGTTTGGGGGCCCAAGTTGCAGCTTTCTGGCCAGGTGAACTGCTGAAATTGCTTATCCTTTCTGTGCCCCTACAAGCGGCAGCTCTTCAAGCTCCTGTTTTATTCCTTCATGCACTTTGCCTGTGCATTTTCAATAGGAGGAGCCCAAGCAATGAATCCCAGCTGCACTTTCTTTGTGCCACATCCACCCTCAGCTCTTTTGGCTCAGATCATTGTTTCCAAAGGGAACTTTCTACACCACTTTGCTGTAAGGAGTGGGGACAAGGGGACAAGGAAGGAAAAGAGAGAAAGCTGTGGAATGATCTTGCAGACTGATTTTCACAGGAGGAAAACCACCTACTGCAGACAAACGGAAATGTGCTCTCGTTACATACTGACTATATTACTTATGGAAAACAGATCAGAATTGAGGGGTTTCATTGAGTTGCTGATGCAGATTTTAGTTACAGTTCAGTTATTCAAATTCCAAATTTTGGTTTGGCTTCCCAGGGCAATTTTTGCTAACTACCAAGACTATTTGTTTTTCAAGAAGATGGCTTTCCCCAGCCAGTTGTTTTTGCAGTAAAAATAAAATAATAATATTGCGTTTGTATTAGCAAGAAAGCATGCTACGAAATCAAAAATAGAGGAGTATGACTTTGCAGAAGAGAAGCTAGTTTGAGAAATAACTGCTTGCAAAAAAGAAACAAACAGAAGCAGCTTTAATAATAGTAAAATTAATGAACATAAAAAAGAGTAGATTTATAATTATATTGGTGATCCTCTTTTAGATTACTCATAACTAGAAATCTTTCTCATCATGTGACTCAGATGGCTTTAGTTGCTGCCATTTACATAGCTCTAAAATAGCAACAAAGGAAAATAATTACCATACTTTAGTCATCTTTTCCATCTTTTTCGTTGCCCTATTTTTCTGCAGGCCAGCAGTGACAGTATGTTCTCACCTCGGCTCCTCCACTGCAGGCTGCCACAGCTGAGTGTTTCACCTTCTCTGTTTCCTGATATGTTGGGAGATTTCAATCACTTTCAGGTCTAACACCTTTCATTTGTTTCCTTCTACAGAAAAAAATCTTGTCTGCAATTCTGCTCTTTGATCCTATGGAAGTGCTGATACCAATACCTATAGAGATGTTATTTGAGCTGTTCATATCAAAGATTAACATCAATAACCAATTACTGTCACCTTGCCATTAGTGAAGGTAACAGCAGGGAGGCTATTAAGGCTCTGTGTCCTATATCAAAGTCCACTGATTAATTCACTTCTGCTATCAATTTTAGAGGAGCAAATTAATGTAATAAATTACTAATGTTAGTATGTGGGAGTCATCGAAAGGAGCAGGGGCTTAAGGTTTAGGACCAGAAGCCATTTTATTGAGCATCAGACCTCCGCAAAGGTGGCAAAGATAGCAAAAGCGGAGGTCTTGAATCGCTTGGAGGGGGTGGGGGAGACGGGGCCCGTGCTCCCTTCTATCCCTGTTTCTGATGTACCCACATATTCTTGCAATGCCTCACATACAATACGCCACAAGCGCAACAGTGATGATGCCATGAAATCCCCTCGGGTAGCCCAGTCCCGCAAAACAGCACCGAACCCATCCCAAGCTCCGGGATTGCATATTGTTGTCTCACTTAAAGCGTTACAATTATCTAATCCCCATTTTAAGAGACAGATCAAATCCCCGGTTTGGATATCCTGACCTCTCCCGGACCTATCTAAAACATGCTGCATAGTCTGCAGCAACTTTTCCTGCTCCTTTGTCATGGATCCCCCCATTGTCCTCGACAGGTAGGCTCCCACGTCCCAGTGCCAGAGCTTCCGAGGCTCGCACTCTCATCGCGCCAGAGCTTCCAAGGCCCGCAATTCCCAGTGCTGCAGCTTCCGAGGCTCACACTCCTGAGTGCTGGAGTTTCCGAGGCTCACACTCCCGAGTGCTGGAGCTTCTGAGGCTCACACTCCCCCCGCACCAGAGCTCCCAAGGCCCTCAATTCCCAGTGCTGGAGCTTCCGAGGCTCGCACTCCACTGTGTTGGAGCTTCCGAGGCCCGCAATTCCCGAGTGCTGGAGCTTCCAAGGCTCGCACTCCCCCGTGGTTCAGAGCTTCATTACCATTCATCAGTTGCAGCTGCGTAGATGTCGTCCTCCATCCATCCTGTCGAGTTTTCTCCACCTCACAATCTTCCCCGTTTGCCTATCTCGGTCCCTGTTCGGGCGCCATTTGTGGGAGTCATCGAAAGGAGCAGGGGCTTAAGGTTTAGGACCAGAAGCCATTTTATTGAGCATCAGACCAAACTTATATATTCTCCGAGTATGTGAGCATACACTGTCCACATGCTCCCTCCCCCTGCCTCCAGCCAATCACTTGACTCTATGGCTATCTGGGTCCAATCCTGCTAACAGACAACAGGTAACCAACCAGAGACTGGTGCATCCAGCCTGTGTTTTAGGTTTCTCTATCTGCTAATCTGTTATTCCTAACTTTCACAGTTTCTCACTCCTAACTTTCACCGTTCCCACAGCTTCCCACAGTTTCTCACGGTTTCTCAGTTTCCCACATTAGTATAGGATATGCATTCAACAGGACCTCTGTATGCACTCCTGAAAACCTCTTCATGTACTTTTCAGTGTGACATCTGCATTTATAGCTCATAGAATTTGTTACACATGCCAGTGATTTTTGTACGAAAAATCCATCTGTACAAAGTGCACATACTTCAAATAACAATACCCATGATAACAAGCAATATATTTTGCATTCACAAAACCCATCATATTGACAGCTGCACGTGATTCTCCAGATTGCTATTTCACCTGAGCCTCCCCTCTCCTCATACACCATTAAAATATAAACAATTTATTGCCCTCTATTACCCTCTGACTGTCTCTTCTGTCCTACCTTCTTCCTCTCGCCCAATCAATCCTGCCCATATCCCTGAGTACACACACAGTCTCCACATCCTAATGATTTTTTCTATTTTCTCAAGTTGCTGCTCTATCACCCCATCTCACCTCCTGATCTGATCACCTCTCCCCCTTTTATCAACAAACACCTTTGTTCTTTTCACCCATGACCATCTTGGTCACATTAATTCCGGACTGATGGAGCTAAGAAAGGGCCATATAGAACTAAAATAACAGCAATGACAAAATCAGTTTCCTGTCCTTTTTGAATTTTATTGAGTGTAAAAGATAATGTATGGTTCCAACTTCCAGCTGTGGTTTGAAAGGTATAAACTAGTGAAGTAACTCCCTCATTAATGCATTCAAATGCTGGACCAAATACCCAGGCAGACTCCCACATTGCAGAAATGTTAATTCAAACTCTTTCACTACAATGAAATCATAAAGTGAAAGAAAAGGACATTTGCACAAGTCTCCTGCTATACATTACATGGCCTAGCCAGTCTGACCTTAGCTGAGTACTTTGGTTTAGAGGGTAAATAGATAAGCCAAAAAGTGCTGCTGAGCAGAATGGGATCCCTAGTCTCAGTAGAAAAAGTGTTATATATTTTTTATCATTCCCCTATGTACTGGACTCTTCTGTTGAAACTAGCACAAAGCCTTATTTACTATACTTCACTACAGCAATAATGGATAGAGTTATACAGCATATGTCTTGAGGATAAATTGCTTCAATTATTTTATTCTGAGGAACAATGAGAATCACACCGATCATGTTCAAGCAGTAAGAACAACAACATTATTTTTATTCTTTAGACAAAATCAGCTATGATCCAGAAGTCTTTATACATGCAGAGTTTACCTATACAGTTCAGGGATTTAATTTCTGCCCTTACACACAAGGTTACTATTGTGCCTTGATTGTGAAACACACAAACTTAAAACCTGAAATACCTAAACCACCTAAGTACATAGCTATACATGTGGGGAGCCTTTTTCTGAATACCAGCTTAAGAAAGTCCAGGAAAGACCTATCACTCTAGGTACCTATTCCTCATCATGTGAAATATCAGATTCTAAGTTTTGACTTTATGTATGTAGGGAGAACACTTGGAAACAGAACAGACTGAAATTACAGGAGAAATATCTGCCAGAACTTGCAAAAAGACTAAACAAAGCATCATGAGGGACGATTACCACACATATAATAAAGCGTTAATGCCAGGATTCTGGGAAGTCCAAAAATATCATTTCAAGAAAAAAAAAAAAAAAAAGAGAGAGAGGATGGTTTAGGAAGAGCAAGCCTACTAGCCAAGGCAAAACATTCCTATTATTTGTGCAGTGAGTATTCAGGGAGATAAAAAGGCTTTTCTACAGCCTCAAGAGGGAAGAGGGACTAGTGCTGTTTTGATGGAACCTCATGGTGGAAAAGTTTCCCCATCCTTGGTTATGAAGACACAAACCTATTACTACTGCAAGGTGGTGCATAAATTGGAGCTATAGTACAGCAAGTGTAGAGTTGTAGTGTGCCTATAGCCCCGATAGCCTTAGATTGCCTTCAGCAGGTTTAAATTCTAGGTTTACCTTTGAAATAGTCCAAGAACAAGAGAGATCTGAATTCCTCAGAAAACAATATTAAGCAAATAAAAGTGCAACTTTGAAATCCAGTCCAAAGACAAAAAAGGAAAACTACTTATCTATCTAATGTATACACTAACTATGGTGTCAAGTGGCTGAGGAGACTTACCTCTGACTGTCTGTTCTGTGGATGGTTGTTGCAGATAGTTAGGGTCTGACGGCTGGAAGATATCGTGCTGTACGGAAAGATAGGGCCCCTAATAGCCAATAGTGTTTAGTTTATGATGTAAGCAGACGGATGTGACGTCGTAAACCTTAGCTATATAACACCTTGTTACCCATCAATAAATGCCATTTGCCGTCCACCACATTGGTGTCAGCGAGCTGATGGTCCGAGCGGCTTGGGGGTGATCGCCATGCCGTCCCTGAACCAGGTCGCGGCGCCGTTTGAACTGCAACAAGAGGGATTTTGTCACAAAAAGAGGATTTTGAATAAAACTTCACAAGTGAAGATATATCCTGTTTTCATTTGTACTGTAAGTACACAGTTATTCCCCTAGAACCAGAGGTTTTATAAGGCTTGTTTAACTAACTCTTCTATTGTCAGGCCACAGCCTCTGAATGCATAAGCTGGACGGATAAGAACTAGCAGATGCAAACATAGGTGAATCAATGCCCTTGGATCGAACGCATCCCTTGGATGACTTATTGTGTTGTCCGAGACTCCCTCCATTGCTGCCCAGAAAACTGAGTCATTTCATGCGAGATTGCTGGAAGACAACATTCATTTGCATAAGAAGAGTGTCCACAAGGTCATATATGGCTGAAATCTACATTTCGAGTACTTTTCTCCACTTAGGAAAAACTATTTTAATGAGTCTTTTCCATCTTTATTTTATTCATATGCTAAAATATAATGCATTTCGGATACTAAAAATAGTGTTGCCCTGAAGACATTGGTAAATGAATCTACAAGATGATGCTGAAGTTTCAGATTGTGGCAGTTTGAAACAACTTTGTAGATGCGTTGTTTACAATTCATATAAGTTTCATATGCCAGAAATGAATTTACCCATCAAGAAATGCCTACGGTCAATCTCTGATTGCAATGTCAGACTATGACTTTGGGTAGCTCTTTTATCACATTTCTATACTTACCTGCATACCAAAATCTTACTGTAGTGGCACGCTAGTAATGCTATGTTTGTGCCTGAAAATACTTCAGTTTTAATCTTTTGTTTGTCTGTGGCTTGAAGAAACGTATAAGAAAGGATAAGGAAAAACTCTGCTTTTGGAAAATTCGGAAATACCTCATTACATTATGTCAGACAGCTAGATAAATTAACAGTCGTATGTGTAAAATGTACATGAAAAGATTAATAATTTGCATTATCTATAATATATTATCATGTTGGAACCAGCGCAGGACAACTGCACGGGCCTTCCGGGAGCCGAGACGGATTACAAGCCACGGACTCAATATGAGGTTAGGTCTTGCTCCGTTTATTAGCCGAAGTGCGCATATATTTATACCTACAAGCATCTGAGGGATTTCCAGGCTAGTTATGATTGGTTGCTAGGAGGGTTGCTAGGTCCCGACCACATCGGCTCTTCTCAGTTCTGCAAGGTTGTTTACCTGAAGCGGCTAGCTCCTCATTCCCAGCTAGCTCCTCATTCCCAGCCGGCCAAGGACAATTCGCTAACACTCCCCGGTACATTATCAGCAAGGCGCAGGTGATGCAGATCCTCAGCACAGCATTTCTCTACAATTCCCCCTTTTTTCTTTTGCACTAATCAAGCCTTGCTGGTGAGCAAGAATATCATACATCTAATACATGCAAAAGCACAGCTAAAGATACAAAGCATAAACAATAAAACAACTAGTAACATTAGCTTCGATTTTACTAATACATGCACCCATCCCCAAGTCCATGTTGGTCTGCAAAGTCTTCCCAGCTGAAGAGTCCAGCATCATGCTGCGCAGCGTCCGTTGCTTATTGATCTGTTGATGGACAGTTCAAGGACTCTCAATCATTTCAAGGCCGGGGTTGTGCAGATCACCTGGAGCCGTGAAGTGTCCTCGATCTTCAAGTCATTCCTCTATAAGTCCTCCTTTTTTCTTTTGCAATAGCCAGGCTTTATTAGTAAGGGAGAATAGCATTCGCCTTAAGCATGCGAAGGCACAGCTGAATAAGCATAGGACAAAAAGCATAACAATCAAAAGCATCAATCCTGTCTTAAGCAAGGATTTTACCCACCCACCAATACCCAATAAATCTGTTAACCCATCCAGCCCAAAGAAGCCCACGTCTTTCTGTATCTTCTCGATGTGTTCCATCAGCTGTTGGATTTGCTGGTGGATTGCCTTAGAGTGGTCTTGTAGGTCCATGCAGCATATCCCTTCAAAATCTTCACATCCATGCCCGTGGGCTAGCAGCAGGAAGTCGATTGCAGCCCTATTTTGTAATACTGCGTGCTGTACTTGTGATAAGTCCCGTGCTAAATCAGAGAGAACCTGGCTAGTGGCGTTGGCTTGTTTTACTACCCAGCAGGACAGAGTGTCTAAGTTCCTATGGGCTCGCGCCACTGCCGCCCCTGGTACAAAGAAGGATGCGAAAATTATCTCCCAGTTAGACCAGAGGCGGACTTCGTCATTACAGTCCTCCGTCTGGGTTATGCTACGCGCCATTCGCCGAGTTCTTCTCTTGATGCTGGTGCTGTTGGGATGAAGACAGGGCAAAGCCATACTCACTTGGCCTATCGTACATGGACCCCCTATAGGCTTTGATGGAATTCCAGACCAAGCCCGGTTGCCACAGACAAGGAAATATCCTGCGGGTAATCTTCGGGGGAGCTTAGGGCCGGTGGCTGGGGCTGATGCATTTTTCTCAATGTTCTTGCACCATGACTCCCAGCTACTGGCACTCCCAATTGGGTTTAGAAGAGTTGGATTTGAAACATTTTTATTCCAAGTTGCTGATGCATTAATAAAGAGGCAGTGGGAGGCATTGAGGGAATCTAATAGTTCCAGCTCCTGCGGTTCAGGCCCTATAGGCAGTCTATCCTCCCACCAATCATACTTCCTAAAAACATCAGAAATACTACCCAGGCTCCTATCTGGTGGTGTGGGCCCTTCCTAGAATGGCGGTGGTGTTGGGAGCGCAGACCTACTCGTCACTATTCCCATCTGCTGTAGCCCTCCCTTAAATCCATCCCAGGTGGTTTCATTTAATGGCACTCCTACCAAACAAGTCAAGAAGGGCGCACTGCGTGTAGCCATACTGGCACAAAAGCTGGTAGTATTTAAAGCATGAGCCAGCGTCACCCAAACATTTGTACGAGGATTGAACAACTTTGGCGAATAGGCATCCCGCAATGCCTTCACTCCAGGATTACTAGCTAGAGTCAATTCCACAAGGATCAACCAGGCCCCCCAGACCCCTCCAAACCCGATTCCCTGTCTTGCAGTCCATTCTCTGCTTCCTCGTTCTCGACGCATGGCGTGGTCTCTGTCAAGGGGTGGCAGACTTCGGGATGGTCGTTCCGTCCTGGTACGGCTCGGGTCCACCTGCTGGGTACCCACAGTGGACCTGTTTGGGTGGAAACACACATATGCCCTTGACCATTAAATATGACAGTGGCGGGGCCCTCCCAGATTCCCGTTCTAGGTTTACAATAATTAACCATCATTTCTTTAGTGGGAGTGCCTGCATTAACACAGGTGGCATGGATGACAACAGGCGGATCAACATTGTCCCCGAAGACACAGAGATGATTTAATACAAATAGAACCTTATCCAAACACTCTCTTGGGTCCACTATTGAATTGAACTTTTGCAAATAGTCCTCGAGTGTCCTGTTTGTGTGCTCCACTATAGCCTGACCAGTTGGAGAGTTTGGGAGCCCGGTGGTATGCTTTACTCCCCAGGTCATCAGAAAGCGTCGGACAGACTCACTGACACAGGCTGGACCGTTATCCGTCTTGACGTGCTCGGGCGAGCCCATGACCGCAAAACATGTGGTTAGATGCCTGCAGACATGTAGGGCCCTTTCACCGGTCTGCGCTGTGGCCCACACAAACTTAGAGTAGGTGTCTATGGACACGTGGACATACTTGAGGCGTCCAAGTTCGGGTACATGTGTGATGTCCATTTGCCACATCTCTAATGCCTTCAGGCCCCCGGGGTTCACACCAATGCCCAGACCTGGCCCATGATGACTACACTGGGGACAGGCCTGCACAATTCCGCGGGCATCAAATATAGTTATATCATACATCCGGGTCAGGCCCTTGGCATTAGTGTGGAACTGTTCATGAGCAATACGGGCGATTTCAAAACAATTCAGTGGCCCATGCTCGCGCGCCAAGCTCACTAACCGGTCAGCCCGATCGTTACCCTTCCCCAAACCCAGTGTCCATTGACGGCTCCGGACGTGGACGGCACAGAATGACATCGAGCACCACCTCACAGCTCTCTTGATTTGTAGAAACAGCTGGAACAATTGCTGGTTACGAGTTTCTTTCAAAAGAGCATCCTCAATTCGCTGTACTACTCCAACGACGTACAGGGAGTCCGATCTGCAACGAGTCACCTTCCACCGCTTGTAGGGTGTGGGCCTTCCATAGGTCCTTCTCCTTTCCAGGTGATGGTTGCCCTTCTGGAGGTTTTCCCTGCGTCCGTGAATACTGTGAGGCCATCGCACAAAGGTCTTTCTACACACTTTGGTCTTCCGACCCACGAATAGCTGGTGAGGAAGTGGCCAAGCTTTCCTGCAGGCCTTTCCAAAGTCACCTCCCCAGGGAACTCCAAGAGCGCTAACTGCAGCGCAGTGGAGTGCCGCAAGGCCCATTCCAGATCCGCCGCCTGCAGGGGAAGGTGGATCGCCGCCGGCTCACCCCCCGAGATTGCCAGCACCCGAGTTCTCCCACGGCAGACCATGTGAGCCACCGCTTCCAACCGAGGGGTCACGCTCTTGCGCGGTTGAACTGAGGAGAAGATCCATTCTAAAACTGCAAGGTAGTCTTCTCCCCCTTTTTTCTTTTGCCACTGCATGATGAGGGCAAACACCGAGACTGGGTTGGCGACGACCATGAGGTGCATCGGGAGTGCAGGGCATTCCTTCCATTGCGACATTCTCCTGTGTGCACTGATATGATGTATTGAGTAGGCTATATGGATTCAGGTCTGTCCAGTTGCTTTGAGGAATACCTAACACCAGTGCATCAAATTGATCTGCTGTCCCACAAAGCCAACAACTCTTAATTTGGGTATAACTAACTACGCCTAAGAAGCATAACATATCCATTAGCGTTAAAAGTAGCATCAGCTTCTATAATAGCGTTAAAAGAAACATTACCTCCTAAAAGCCACAATATACAGCTAATAATAACGGTAACACTTCTTCCTCCCATGTTGTTCTTCCGCAGGCTCACGCTTTCCACAGCTAGGGTACCAGCTGCTTGCCTGCTACGTCTGATGTATGCGAGTTTGCTTCCAGCCAAGGTCTCACCCATTTTTTCTGGCACCCATCTGGTTCCAGTATCTGTAACGACACAAGCATACCCTTTTCCCCAGGTTATCAAGTCCAAAGGTCCTGTCCATTTTCCCGTGTTCCAGTCTCTGAGCATCACCTTACACAGACCCAACTTTACTTCTGTCAGGGCTCCCTTTAGCCCAGCCCCGTGTTTGACCATCGGAGGGACTAGGCTGTCCTGGGGTAATCTCAAAAAATTTAAAACATATACTGCTCTTGCCAATTTTTCATTTTTTTTGTAGCTGGCATTTCGGCGTTTGGTTCATATGTTCCACTATGTCATGGTCCTCAGGATACAATGGTATGGTGAAAAAACAATCTTTTAAATCAATTATTAAGATGTCCCAATCATTTTGGAGGGTTCTCTATTTCCATTTCTATTTATGTTTGCATAGCTTCCATTTGGTTTCCTCCCCAGAAATTGCTTCCTCCGCTCCAGTAGCGATGGCTCCCAGTCCTCCACCAGTGCGGGGGGGTGGGCAGGGGAGATGGGGGGTGCTTTCCCGCTTTCACATTCTGCACTTTCGTGTTGTGCTTAGTCAGCCCTCTCTGCTGATATATATTATACAATAAAGATCTAAAGACCACAGACACAAACAGCACAAACACAATTTCTATCCAGTGGCACGACCTCACGTAGCTGTGCACTCCACCAGTGAGTTCCACTGGTTGTCGGCAGGACACTGAGACTGAACATTCTCTCAAGTTGGCAGATCAGAGGGTTGCTGACAGGCTCCTAACTCGGCGGGCGTCCCCGCAGAGACAACGTGGGCCTCAGTGTTAGGAGTCTCACCTCCCCTCTCTCTGCACTGTCTGTTTATGCCCGGTGCATCCTGCCATGTAGGGCCAGTACGTGCCAGCAGGCAGACCAGGGGGCGGACAAACTCCGCCTTCAGTCACATAACCTTCCCTCCTGGGTGCACAAGTGCGCATACCAGTAAGTGGTCCCAGCCGTCAATCTGAGGGTCCTGCCTTTCTCATCTCCCTCCCTCTCGGATGTTTGACCTTCAAATTAATTTAGAGGATGTTTGCAGTTAAGTTGGCTACAAGCCCGGTCGAGCAGCCTCCTTCAACTGCTTTCGGAGGAGGTCGGCTGTTAACCTGGCTGAGCAGCCGCCTCCGCGCTCCTTATCGCTCAGCCTGGGCAGGCAAACATCTTCTTTCTCAAGATCTTGGATTCTATTTCGCACAACAGTTTTATGACTCTACGGATCATACAAATTTCCACCTTTCAACCATACCTTGCGTCAGCATCAATATACAAAGGATACAACACATAACAGAGATGAACCCGAGCCGGATTAGAAGACACGGACTCAATATGAGGTTAGGTCTTGCTCCGTTTATTAGCCGAAGTGCGCATGGATGTTATGTGTGTTCACCACCTTTTGGATTTGTTTCTCCCGCTCCCTTTCCCATAGCAGATATTGCGCGGGAGTGAGGAGCACCTTTGCTATCATTACTTCTCGCCACGTACAACCCAAGTCCTTAGCCGTTGTACTACCCTCAATGGTGACGTCGCAGAGAGAGTCCCCTATCTCCTGCCACTCGGTGGCACTATACATAAGTTCCAGAGTTTGCAGATGTCCCATCTCTTGTGCCCATTTACACAACTCATAGAGTTTCTTCATACTCACAGCTGCCTCTTGCTTAGCGAGAATATGCAATAGCAGCTGTGTTGCCACCTCCCAGTCCATGGTTAAGGCGGTCTTCGCGGAGGGGCCCCGGCAACTCAACAGCCCCAGCCCCTGGACCCCGTGCCCGGCACCCGGTCCCGGCGGTGTGGGTACCTCACACCAGATGCCGCTTCCCAGGTCCTCGATCCTCCGTCAAGCCGTGGCGACCCAGGATCTTCCACCCGCCTCAGCACCTTCCTGCCGTCAGGTCCCGGCGTCCCTGCCGTCGGGTCCCCTGCTGTCAGGTCCCAATGTCCCTGCCGTCAGGTCCCTGTTCAGGCGCCAGATGTTGGAACCAGTGCAGGACAACTGCATGGGCCTTCCGGGAGCCGAGCCGGATTACAAGCCACGGACTCAATATGAGATTAGGTCTTGCTCCGTTTATTAGCCGAAGTGCGCATATATTTATACCTACAAGCATCTGAGGGATTTCCAGGCTAGTTATGATTGGTTGCTAGGAGGGTTGCTAGGTCCCGACCACATCGGCTCTACTCAGTTCTGCAAGGTTGTTTACCTGAAGCGGCTAGCTCCTCATTCCCAGCTAGCTCCTCATTCCCAGCCGGCCAAGGACAATTCGCTAACACTCCCCTGTACATTATCAGCAAGGTGCAGGTGGTGCAGATCCTCAGCACAGCATTTCTCTACTTTATCACTATGCTACAGATTGCTCACAGTGACTGTAGTGATCTATATAATGAATTTCTAAAGACTCTCTGAGGTTTGTCACAGGAGTTGAAACTGTTGCAATCGGACCGTCATGTATGCCTTTTCCTACCAATGTTTCCTCTCCAGGGATGGTGATTGGTTAATATGGTAATCGTTGGGAAAGAATGGGAAAAAAGGTTGAGGGGAAACTAAGGGAATGCTTTGAATATTGGAATGCCCATTGGTTGCTGGTGCCTTTACCTCTGCCCACTGAAGTCAGAAACAGCATTGGCCTATGGACCTTGAAGGGCAGATCTATGGGAAATATATTTTTGTTCGAAGTCATCACATTAACAACTGTCCTTGGCTGTGAACTGGTCAGTGCCCTTGTCACAAAAAACACGCATGACTGAGATATTTTTAGGAACATTTCCATAGTGCTTAAGAACGGTAATAAATACTAAGTAGAGCTTTATATATATATATATATGCCCTATCATTTACAGACTTTTCAAAAATCCCTAAACTTTGGGAAAGAAGGCAAGAGTTTCTACTGCAGTAAGCAAACCACTAACTGTATCCTTGTTATCTGCCTTGATTGATGGCAACCCATTCATCCCTTTCCTGACTGCTAAGACTCTGCCTTTTGTATTTGACTTGAGTTGTCCTCTGAGAGCCACTTTTGCAATATTCGGAAAGTTTCATTTGTTATCTCCAGGATGCTGTGCTGTTGAGGCTAATTCCTTGCTGGGAAGACCTTGAAATGTTAATTCTAGCTTTGGTTGCATCAACATTCGCACTTGCTGAGACTCCTTGTTTCCTGAGCTGACAGAAGGCTGTTTGGATAATATGCAGGTTGCTGAAAATTCAGCCACCACAATGTCACAGGCACTGTAGCAAGTCTAGTCATTAGCTGGGCTCCTGTTTTCAAAGACAGACCCTTGGTTTTGGTTGCGCTGCTCTTAATTCAGTGTACATAATTCTTCCTTTACTCCTTAAACATGATAAGTTCACAGTCACCAAATTGGAGCCCCATTAGGAAAACAAGGAGGACACAAGGCAAGCAGCCATGAACCTAAAATAACAAAATGTGTGACTTTTAATGTAAGAGTGAATAGGTACTGTGCGGTTTCTTGGGCATAACGCAGTCACAAACACCTTAGTGCACTGACGCCACAACGCGACAAGCATAGTACAAGACTTTTTATGCATTAAGATTTATTCCTTCTGTTTGCCATTTTATCTCTGGTAGAAGTGAACAGAGTTTTGTATGGATTTTTTTTTTTCTCAGTGCTTATGATGATCACAAACATGGAAAAGGTGTTGATAAAGTCGGGAAAACAATAGTATGTGGAAAAGGCAGGTAAATATTAAACAGTTGGCTTAGATGAGACTGAAAAAAAGCGTTTCTATTCGTTTCTATTCGTCTATTCTATTCTGTTTCTATTCGTGAAGGAATCCTGCAGGAATGAATTGTTGGATTTAGTCAGAAAATGGGCCACTTATCATTCAGAATTTTGTTTACCTTTTTATTTCCTATTTTAAAATTTGAATTTGAGGCTCTTTTTACTGTTGAAAATAATACCAGTCATTAAGCTGAAATATGTATTTTAAGAAGTGTTTTGTTTCCATTTCAAATATAATTAATTCCTAGCAAACATTAAAATAACAATCTGGTTTGGAATTTTAAAAAATGAGAAATTTTATTCTGAAAATGTTTTAAAATGCTTTATCTCCTTAGTGCTGGGTCACTAAGAAGTGGTCAGCCAAGAAGGCCAATGGGATCCTGGGGTGCATTAAGAAGAGCGTCTCCAGCAGGTCGAGGGAGGTGATCCTGCCCCTCTACTCAGCCCTGGTGAGGCCACATCTGGAGTATTGTGTCCAGTTCTGGGCTCCACAGGACAAGAGGGATGTGGAGCTGCTGGAGAGAGTCCAGCGCAGGGCTACAAGGATGATCAGGGGCCTGGAACATCTGCCCTATGAGGAGAGGCTGAGGGAGCTGGGCCTGTTCAGCCTGGAGAAGAGAAGGCTGAGAGGGGACCTGATCAGTGTCTATAAGTACCTCAAGGGAGGCAGTGAGGAGGATGGTGCTGGCCTCTTTTTAGTGGTGGTCACTAATGGAACTAGAGGTAATGGCCAGAAACTGAAGCATCAAAAGTTCCACAGGAACTTAAGGAAAAATTTCTTGACAGTGAGGGTGACAGAGCACTGGAGCAGATTGCCAAGAGAGGTTGTGGAGTCTCCTTCTCTGGAGATCTTCAAAACCCACTTAGACACAGTCCTGTGCCTCGTGCTCTAGGTGACCCTGCGTATGCAGGGGAGGTTGGACTAGATGACCTCTAGAGGTCCCTTCCAACCTTAAGCATTCTATGATTCTATGAAATCCTTATGCAGATGCATTTTTTATAAACTTTCAAATAATGTACAAAAATCTCATCATTTGAATAACAATTTAACTTATGGGCTTATTATGTTATTTAAGAGGCTCAGTTTTAAAATTATTCAAATTTAATAAGTAAATCTTATGCCAGAAATGTCTTTCCTGATCATATTTTGAATCTGATTCCTGCTAAGCTTTATACCTTTATAATCCCTTCTTTTTAATTCTCCTTGTTTGGTTAGGAATTGAGGAGCTTACCAGATCAAAATAAATATCCCACAGAAATCAAAGTAACAGAGCAAAGTTTCAACCAGTTTAAGGGCATAGAAATGCTGAAGGGCGAGTCCTAAGCCAGCCACATTCCCAAAGGAAGAAGAGCAGTTGACCACATTAGGAAGTGATGCCTTCAATAAGTTTTGGGATACCACGCATGAAAAAAAATTCCTTTTTTTTGGTGCTTTCTGTTCATCTCTTTACAATTCTTCTTCATGCAGAGCTGCTCTAATAGCCACGTCCAGAGAATATTTGATCTTTTCTTCAAAAAGGAAAAGGTGGGCTAGGTACTCAGCTGTACAGAGTAGTGTAGCTCTGTACATGTGCTTGATATTTCTAAGCTGTCTTTACATACTGATCGCATGAAACACTTTCTATACAAAGAAATGTTCAACATTTGGCTTGTCCAAGAAGAGAGAACAAGACCTTGATATCTGGCTGAATCTGGATTCACAAATGCAAGCCAGTGGCAACAGTGGTGTGTTGCCATAGCTCAATGTGTCTTCTGCAGGTCTTTGCTTCCATGGTCCAGGCCATGAAATTCTATGTGCTGAAAGCAATTTTAAAAGGCTCCAGAGAGGTAATATTTCTTCAATTTTTTTCAAGAACCATCATGATGCTACTGTTGCTGGTGTAAAAAGTAAGAGCACTCCCTCAGCAATAGGAGGAAGTGCGTAGACTAGGCAAACCACAACTGGGCTGAAGCAACAGAGAGAGCAACACAGCAGCTCACCCTTTTGCAAGAAATATCATTTCTTGAAAATATATATATATTTTTTCAAAAAAATATAAATATAAATATAAATATAAATATAAATATAAATATAAATATAAATATAAATATATATCTTGAAATATATTTTTTTGATTCATTTAAAATGAGTAACTTAGCAACCATTCTAATTTATAGGTAAATGTGTCATTCTTTTTTTTTTCTTTCTAATTTTTTTTCTTAAATGTGGCTGTTGTCAGAAGTGCCTGTAATCTCATGCAGATGAGGTATTGATCTGTTGCTGATGTTCACTCAGCAGCCAAAGGGGAACCACATTACCAGCTACAAGCTCCATCCTTCACAGTCTCCTTAATAACAGCACTTAAACGATCTCTCTTGGCATTAACTTATATTGTATCTCTGGCTAGAGTCCAAGATTCAAGCGAAAAGGGTCCTTTTGAAGGAGTAGCTTTGTGGCCACTGTGATCATTTAAATAAAAAGATTCCTGGTTTCTTGAATGCTTTGTCTGCAATAATTAGTCTGTATTAAAGTCATTAGCTTGATTTAATCCAGTTAGTTCTACAGGTACAGAAAGAGAAAGAATGCCTTCATTTACTTACAAATATCAAAGAAAGTTAATGTGATAACAGAATAATATATGGCTTTAATGCAGGAATATATAATCTACTTTGTTAAGAACTTTTATTAAAACTCAGCATGAGCCCTGATACTTGAGACATTTTGTGCATTATTTATTACCCCAATGATTTCCCCATAATGGTTTATTTTTACTTTGTAGAATAACATGTTTTAGCACAAGGAACCAAACTGTGGCTTGGTGAGTGTGTGTACAACTTCTTTGAAGGTCATGATGCTTGCCTAGGTACCTGAGAGCAGATTTACTTCCTCTGTTTAAAGATTTATTTGTTAAACTATGTCAGTTGTCACATACAATACAAATATTGAATACAAAGTCAGTATCTTGGCATTGCCGGAAAAAAAAAATGCCTAGGTTCATCAAAATATAGACAGTATAGGCAGCTAATTCCATTAGCTGCTATATTTAAATTAATTTGTAGGGTTTAAAATTCAATTTTAACAAATATCTAGATTACATGTTACAGCCCATTTTCACTTCATTATACAGGATTTCTTTTCTGAATAACATTTCTCTGCTGAAGAATTTGGAAGGTCTGTTCTTATGTCAACCTCAAAAGTAATTGACAAGAATAACATTGTCAGTGTCAAAACAACACACTACGAGATATTGGACTGATGACTACTGAATCATAATATCATAAGCCATATTGAGTTTTTCTTTTAAATCTCACTGAGGAAAATACTTTTTTTCATTAGAGCTCAATTACAGAGAAAATCCAGTCATTTTACTTGGTTTTAATGTTGCAGATAGTTAGGGAACGGCGGCCGGAAGATATCGTGCTGTACGGAAAGATAGGGCCCCTAATAGCCAATAGTGTTTAGTCTATGGTGTAAGCAGACGGATGTGACGTTGTAAACCTAGCTATATAACACCTTGTTACCCATCAATAAACGCCATTTGCCGTCCACCACATTGGTGTCAACTAGCTGATAGCCCGAGTGGTTTGGGGGTGGTCGCCGTGCCGTCCCTGAACCAGGTCGCTGCAGCCGTTTGAACTGCAACAAGTGGTGCCGAAACCCGGGAACGTCATCGCCTGGATGAGCGAGCAGCGTGAGCAGCAGCCAGAGCAAGTGGACCACCCCGGCGAAGGGGACACTACCGAATCAACAAGGAGGATGGAAGCCCTCATAAAGGTCGTATCGCAATTACATAACTACTGGGGGATTGATTGTAAGCCAAAAGATTTTACTCTTGCAGTTACAAGGCTTTTGAAAATTAAGGCTATAGACCAGCCGGTGGATATTCTCCACCCTGAACTGTGGGACAAATGTACTAAGGCATTAGCTGAGGAGACAATGTTCTCAGGTTGTGGGAAAAACCTTAAGGCTTGGGGAAAAGTTGTACAAGCCTTACAGAAAGCTATGAAAGAGCAGGAGACTTGGGTAGCAGTAAAAGACTGTTTATTGGCCACGTCCAAAGTGGGAATCGGGACAACTGCGCAGACTTTGGACCCCCCAGATGATGGCAATTCTGCTGAGCCTAAAGGTCAGCAAGAGGGTGAAACATCCCCTCCATCCCCGAACCCCGCCCCGCTTACAGAGGAGCAGAAACAGCCGAAATCTGTTTGGAGCGAGCTAGCCGAGGAAGCTAGGAACATTGAAAAGAAGTCAGAGCATGGTGACGTCTGGGCCAGGCCACCACCCTATGCCCCTCAAAATGGCGCCGAGCCACAAGGGGAAGGGCGGGGCGAAGGTGCCCCCGGCGCGAGTGAGGCGCCGGAAACCAATGGGAGTGACCGAACAGCTGAGGGCGGCCCGAGGGAGGGGCCGGGAGCGAGCCCGAGGGAGGGGCGAAGAGAAGACCCGAGGGAGGGGTCGAGAAGAAGTCCGAGTGAGGGGCGGAGAGAAGACCCGAGGGAGGGGTCGAGAGCAAGTCCGAGTGAGGGGCGAAGAGAAGACCCGAGGGAGGGGTCGAGAAGAAGTCCGAGTGAGGGGCGGAGAGAAGACCCGAGGGAGGGGTCGAGAGCAAGTCCGAGTGAGGGGCGAAGAGAAGACCCGAGGGAGGGGTCGAGAAGAAGTCCGAGTGAGGGGCGGAGAGAAGACCCGAGGGAGGGGTCGAGAGCAAGTCCGAGTGAGGGGCGAAGAGAAGACCCGAGGGAGGGGTCGAGAAGAAGTCCGAGTGAGGGGCGGAGAGAAGACCCGAGGGAGGGGTCGAGAGCAAGCCCGAGGGAGGGGCGGAGAGAAGACCCGAGGGAGGGGTCGAGAAGAAGTCCGAGTGAGGGGCGAAGAGAAGACCCGAGGGAGGGGTCGAGAGCAAGCCCGAGGGAGGGGCGGAGAGGAGGTGCGAGTGAGGGACCTGGAGCAAGCCCGAGGGAGGGGCGGAGAACCGATCAGAGCGGACATTTCAAAAAACGCCGAAGCCCAACGAAAAAGTACCGGAGCCCGGAAGTGACCAGTCAGTCGAGTTCCGACTCTGGATCAGACACTAGTCAGGACGAGTGGCTCACAACCGATTCAAACTTAAGGAAGGAGAAAAAGAAGGTAAACATCCGAATTAAAGAAAAACCGGCGGGAGCATTCATGATTAAGCATGTTGCAAAGGAAGAGCATCTGACCCCAATTCAGGTGGCTGTTACCTTCAAAATAAAACTAATGAAAATTGTGAGTTTCTGTTCACAGGACCGGATCATCGGACACCCCCGTAACCCGTACACCCCGGTGACAAGCGTCCCGCCCGAGCCTGCGAGTTCCACGCTGACCGAATCCAGAAAACAACAAAACAGCCTCCGCAAGAGGGGGCCGCGATGCCTTTGCGTTATCTTAATTTTGCAGCTTGTCACTATAGGACAGGTAGAGTCACACCAGCCCTTTAAATGGGGTACTTGAACAGATCGAACAATCTCGAGCAATTAGTACAAAAATAACTACAGGGCCACCAGTTTTCAGTGCCACGCCTTGCCAACTAGCATCCATTGAACCCTGTTCCAAACGCAGCTGGTACGAAAATTTGTTCACCGGTTCGCCGTGGTTAACCACCCTGATATCCACCTTGATAGGGCCGATCACAATGATCATGATGACGCTAATCTTTGGACCCTGTATATTGAATAAGCTCATGCTGTTTGTCAAGAATCGGCTAGAGAAGGTTAACATCATGTTAGTAGAACACCAACAACTGCTTTAAGAATATATCCACTCAGTATTACCCCCAAGTTATCCCAAGGTACACCCTATTCCTACACCCTGGTATTACCTGTCATCCCCTACCTTCTACGCACCTTCTTCTTTGTGCCTTATGTTTTATGTCAAGTTTATGATATGTAATTTTAAGATTGGTATAACTATAAGAATAGAATAAGATAGTAATAAGAATAAGATAGTTGTATTTTAGCTAGTTTTGTTATGCATAGGGAGGGGGGAAGTTGTTGCAGATAGTTATGGTCCGGCGGCCGGAAGATATCGTGCTGTACGGAAAGATAGGGCCCCTAATAGCCAATAGTGTTTAGTCTATGGTGTAAGCAGACGGATGTGACGTTGTAAACCTAGCTATATAACACCTTGTTACCCATCAATAAACGCCATTTGCCGTCCACCACATTGGTGTCAACTAGCTGATAGCCCGAGTGGTTTGGGGGTGGTCGCCGTGCCGTCCCTGAACCAGGTCGCTGCAGCCGTTTGAACTGCAACATTTTAAACAATGTATTGTGAAACAATATTTGCCATGTCTCTATGGGGGAGAAAAAAAGCAGAATTCTGAACCTCAAATTACCCATTTTAATCTAAAATGTAAGTAGAGACACAGTATTTTTCCTCAGTGATGCTCACTCCATTTAACCCTATTTTATCTTTATTCTACAAAAACCTTCCCTTTGTTATGATTTTACATCAAATTATTTCATTCAGCAACAAGAAAAAAAAATTCAAAATTAACTGTAGTATAAGCCTAGGAAAAGCACATCCTTTTTTACAGCAAAGGTAAAAACTGTAAAAATGTTTATTTTCATCATTTTGTTCCCTTAAACTCATAAGAGATCTCATCTTGAACCTATGTTGTGGGGCAGAGCTGGGCCGACAAGAGTTGTATACAAACACTCTCTCCTTCTTGATACTGTTTTTTTGTTCTAGTTTTGATATGGTGTTTACTCTTAAGACAATCATTCCCGTCCCACATGCAGAGGAAGAGGTAGGAAACTGCAGTTCACCCTAGACTCCACAGAAGTAGGAGACCACAAGGAGACCACAAGTCCTTGTCCCTAGGGCATCTGCTCGCAGCCTCAGCCCAGCTCTCGGGCATCCATGAACTACCAAGGGACATCAGTGGCTCGGCGCCAAGTTGGGCTACCTGCTGTCCCTGTGTTTTTGTCTTGTTTTAGCAACTTTGGGATGTGAGAGCATACCAGATCATTATGCATTGGCATTGGTTACCCACTGCCTTGTGTTCGTTTTCCCTTTCTAATATATTACCTAAGTAATTGTTTTTCATCTTATTTTTAATGCAGATATACAACCGCTCCAACGTTACCATCCAAACAAACCTATTATACCAGATGAAAGAATGAACATAAAATTAAACATAAAATATGACTTTTTAAGGGTCTAATTCAAATAATACTAAAGAAAGTGATCTACTCTCTTATCTCAGTGTCCTTCTGAAAAGAATTTGTTCTATTTTGCATTCTAACATTGCATTGTTTGGTATATATTCACATTTTAAATATCCATATTGTTCTATTTGATAGAATAAATGAAGCCATAATAGATGCATTTTTAATGTGTATAAAAATACATATATAATTTCTGGCCTAAAGATATTTAATATGCAGGTGTTTAATACTTTTTTTCCTCTTTCAGGTTGTATTATTTTAATAAGAGAGAAAAACATATGGTAATATTGAAACTCATAGTATACGTTTTCCTGTTCACTTCATTTGCAGACTGTGCTGTGCTGGTACAGAAGATGAAACTACTCAAGGTTCCTGTGAGCCTCTGGCTAAAATTCTGTCCCCGTTTTTGAGGGAATATTAATATGATTTACTTCTTCACAGAGTTCACTTTATCCTGGGGAGTTTCTTGCTGTTCATTCGCATGGTTGATTAAAAATTAATAATAAAAATCCTGAATTAAGATTACAGGATATGAATTCTCACATTAGATGACTGCCTGCGAATAAGAGTGAGGATTTGGCCCTGAGTTAGCAGATTCTGCCCTACAAGCGATACGTGCACGAGGGACATTGGATCTTTGCAGGCAGAGGAAAGATTGCAGAAAGTAGACAGACATAGAAATTGTCTGGGAAGTGCAGAGGAGAAAAGTATGGACCTTGAATAGTCAGAAAATCTTTAGAGTTTAATCAGGGCTTTTTCTGCGAACACTTGCAGGGGGACACACCGATATGTGGTCATGCAGCACCCAGACAGCAGCTTACAGATTTTAGCTTCTCAAAAAAAAAAAAAAAAGAAAAAGAAAGGAGAAGCTACTGGATTATTTAACTCTAATCCTAAAAAAACCCTGCGTAGGGTAAATTCCCAAGCCTTAGCAATTTTCATGTAAGTCAAAGTAAATGTAATTCTAACAGCATCTTGCAAGATGACTTCCTCAGCACATTGCAAGGCATGTTTACTCACATGTACTTTCTGGTTGTGTGGTGCACTTTGCCTTTACTGGCCTGCTATATAGTTTGAGACAATCTGAATGACCTGAAATTAGAAAAAGCACCCTTTATTTTTTATTCTTGACTCCAATTAAAAAAATATCCAGCCCTGTTCAAATTTTGCAGAATAGCTCAATTTCAGTAATCTGTAGAGGTGTCCATTAACCATGAAGTGTATTTTTCATTTTAAACTATCTTCTGGGTATATAATAGTAATCGTCAAGCCAAGTATTTTTTGAATTCATTTTATCCTTCTACCTTTGCTGCTGAACATTTTAAACAATATCTTACAGAGCAGATCTGCAGCAGGAAGGTTAATAGAGATGCTGTTTCCATAACAACAAACAGAATTTGAACAAAAACACAATGCTCAATGGTTACTGTTCTTCACAGCACATAAAAGCAGTTATTCAAAATTACAAGCAGTGTGACATTGAAAAAATAAATTAAGGCAAAGGGTGCTAGCAATTCGCTTCCGTATTTAGTAAATGTTTAACTGATTAAATGTGGAGGGGCAGCTACGAGAACCTAGAAATTTCCTGTATTGTGCACATCAAGCTAAATCATGAGCAGGGAGAGGAGAGGATTTTTTTTTTCTCAAGTGCAATTAAATGGGAAGACAATAACAGACAAGCCACAGAAACAAGCCATCTAGTTAGGTACAAATTAGCTCACACAAGGAATAAATAAAGGGTCTAATTCTGCCTTCAGTGAGATTATTTTTATCTTTTTGATTTGCAAATATGGAACAGTGCATTCAGAATGTTTTCTGTTTTTCTTTTCTATTTTCATGATTTTCATGAACCATGTTATTTTTAACATTTTGTTTTATTTTGAAAATTACCTAATTTTCTACATGTTATTTTACCCCTAAGATAGCTATTTCTTTTTTCTTTCAAAAATTAAAATTTATGTTCATGTTTTCATACAATAATAGAATGTTAATCAGTGATGATGGAAAGTGAAAATAAGTGTCTTTCAACATGATAGGGAGTGTTTCTGCTTCTTTTTTGGGGAAAAAATCTAGTTTTAATTGATAAATAAAATGGCATAGAAAAGAGCTGCCTGGGATAACTTCTATTTTCTATTTCACATGTTGTCTATTTCAAATGTACAGGTCAGAAGGGAGCTGAATTTAACAGTGAAATAATATCTAACTCATTAGGCATTTCCTGATGTAGATTTTGGAAATGCAGCCTACTTGGGTGATTGTAATGTCATATTGATAAACCATAAGCAATGTAGCCATATCCTTAGCGACTTTTGAGAGTAGCTTGATATGGAAAAGAGAATATTTGGTATTTGTTCAGTTAAGATAAATGTCAGCTGCTAATGTCACTTTATTAGAAGATTCGATTTCAAATATATATTTTTGGCTCTGATTTCACCTGGTCATTATGGCTAAGGTGAAAGAGACCATTTTACATAACTGACTTCTTCAAACTTAGTTTGGGGTCTAATGCCAGGAAACAATCAAGTTCTCAAGCAAAAGAGAAATGGAAGTCCTTTGTAAAGAGATTGCATGGAAATCTTTATAATATTATGAGCGATCTCTTCTCACTGGGCTTACACCTTGTAAACTATATCTTGTAATGAAAAGTGGGAACCACTACTGACTTCTTTGTTTTCTTCATTCACAATAGCACATATTTCAGTAAAAGGATTTCTTGATACCTAAGCAATATATTAGTTAGTTATTGATATTCATGCCAACACAGTATGGAGGCCTCATAATTTCACAAGAGCAGATCATCAAGAAATTAGAGCTGTGAAAAGTGGACAAAGTATCAAACACAGATTAATTATGCCTCAGATCCTAAGGGAAATAGCACAGCATCCAGTTTTGGATGGTGTGTTGTCTTAAACAGCAATGAAAAATGATCTCAATAGGATGTGAACGTGATGGGGGATGTTCTCCTCTGCTTGAGAACTTGATCAAAACACCCTGGATATTTATGATATTTATGAGACATAGGTCAGGAATATGCATGATCAGGAGCATATTAAGAAATTCCTAAAACATTCAGAACTGTATTAGTTAATATAGGCTTATCCTAATTACCAGCTTTTAGCAAGGCGATTTACAGCATACCACGCGACACAATGACCACAAAAGGTAAAAATCTGTCATTAAGACTATTGGCAGTGGACAATTTAGATTCAGTTTGAAGTAAATAATTTGTCTGCTAATAGAAGGGAATGTGATATGAACTCAAATACCAGCAAGACAGATTTCAGTCATATGTCTCTCATTTCAATATTAGGTGAAATTGAAAACAATTACGAGAGTTAATTTTTTGTTAAGAAAAGCTTATGGTCTGGCATGCAGAGCAATTTAAAATAGAAAAATAGAGGGAGGCATTTAGACAAAGGATTTCAAAAATCCTAAAGATTATGCAGCAAATAAAGCAAAGTATTTATAATATTAGGCACAGACACACACAAAAAAGAGGGAAACAATATCGCCAGTAATATGCATGAAGTTGAATTAGCAGAAATTAATTTAAAAAACTACCAAAATCATTTTTTAAAATATCATACACTGCTGATATTATCAGGGAATGAAAATTAAGAGCTTCCAAAGCAGTATTTTGTGATTAACTGCATTTGACAAATAATGTATATCTTAAGCAAAATAACACAGATTTCATAGAGAATTAAAAATTTAGTTGCAATTTGCAATTCTTTGATTCCCAGAAAAGCAATAATATTTATTAAAAAAAAAAAAGGGAAAACAAAAGTTACAGACTTGAAAGGAGTATGAAATTCATGCAGGTTCAGAGAACAGCTATTTTTGATTTTGATTTTGTTTAAAAAACAGGAAAAGTGTCCATTGTGAAAAATGTTGCCCAAAATGAAATTCATCTTCTCACTCAGAAACCCTGTTTTGAGAACACTTCTTTCATACAACCCTCTGAATGAATTCCTGTAGAAAATGATATTCCTCGGTAAATAACTTAGCTCATAATTTAAATAAGTGAAAAAATACAGGAAAATGGCAATCGTACTCCCCCCTGAATTTCTCATCAAAATTTTTGAAAAGCACAGAACATACAGTTTCATAAAACACTGTTTTGGATTTCAACCGCTATGTAGGAAAGAAAGCAAGAATAGGTATTTACTCTTCCATTAGCTCTATATAGGTATATAAGAGCCAAGATTAAAGGTCTCAGTGAAACTCATGCAAGATGGTTAGTATCATTATAATATTTCATGAAAGTGGTATTTCATTCAGCCATGACACAGTCCCTTGAAAGTGTATAAACTTTCTATTAAAGTCCAGAATCTATACTAGTTTGAGTCAAGGTGGAATTGTGCAAGACAGGATTTCTGTTTTCATTTAACCATCTTCATAGAATCATAGAATGCTTAAGGTTGGAAGGGACCTCTAGAGGTCATCTAGTCCAACCCCCCTGCACACGCAGGGTCACCTAGAGCACGTGGCACAGGACTGCGTCTAAGTTGATTTTGAAGATCTCCAGAGAAGGAGACTCCACAACCTCTCTGGGCAGCCTGTTCCAGTGCTCTGTCACCCTCACTGTCAAGAAATTTTTCCTTAAGTTCCTGTGGAACTTTTGATGCTTTAGTTTCTGGCTGTTTCCTCTAGTTCTATCAGTGACCACCACTGAAAAGAGGCCAGCACCATCCTCCTCACTGCCTCCCTTGAGGTACTTATAGACACTGATCAGGTCCCCTCTCAGCCTTCTCTTCTCCAGGCTGAATAGGCCCAGCTCTCTTTCTTAAATGGCAAATTTTAACACTTGAGCCTGTATGTATTCACTTAGATGTCTCTAAACAAATAGAATCATTAAAATCACATCAAATTACTGTGACAGGCAATCAAAACTAGAAAGAAGAGAGAAAAAAGTAATTTGACTAAAATTATTGTACATAATTAATTGCTAATGCAGTATCTACTTCCATTTTTTTCCCTACAAAACAGAGAAGACATGAAAAATTAAGTAAGCATCTCCAAAGCATAGAAAATGAAACCAGAGTGCTTGTTGTCATCTAAATGCAGTTACTATATTTTCTTCATGAAGCCGAGATGGCTTCAAATAGAACCTGAGAGAGTAAATCACTACAACTAAATAATTAGGTGTCCTTATTAGGTAAATGAAATTAATGAATCAATTTATTATGAGAATGAGAGAGAAAAAAAATACATGGAAGAAAAAAATAATAAAAATAAGATACTTAAAATTTAAATCTTACATAAAAGCCTGAGAAAGCTTGGTGCTACAGTAATGAAAAGAAACCACGTATTTATGACATTTAATATAGAGTTGCCAAAGTATCCAAGCTTTGGCCTACATGTGAATATGTAAAAGCAAAGTCACAAATATTTTACTGGGCACTGAATTACATTGGTCTTGAAGAAGGAAAAGGCTGCAAAGCAGTTTATTCATTTTTATAAAGATAATAGGAAAACATATGATGGCAAGCTTTCAGCCTGCAAAAGCCTGTAATGGAAACTTTGTTACATGCAGGAGAATATCATGGAAAACTGGAAAGGATACTGTCTTTGGGTGATATATTAATCTTGAAATTGCAACATAATACCAAATTCTTAGCAGAAAACATTTAACAGATGGAAAAGGAGGAGAGTGGAATGTTGTGGGGTTTTTTTCCTTTTCTTAATATATAACAACAAGAAGGTAGACAATATCTCTGAAAGTGAGAAACAACAAAGCACCTAATATTAGACCTGTAGCTGCAATGATTTATTTTTTATACCAAGTCTGAAAAATAAAAATAATTTTAACAGCACTGCAATTAAGAAAAGAAGGTTATTACAAAAACCAACAAAAATTACACTCCCATCCCATTACGCAACAGAAACATTGAAACAGACTGCATCAATATGTTGCCACACTACAGCAATATAAAAGACAGAGTATATTGAATGCATGAAAATTCCAGGAATAAAAAATAAGTTTATCAAATAGGGTTGTTTCACCTCACAATGGTGAGCTACTAGTACTACTGTGTACTACTAGTACCTACTACTATGGAACTTAATCAGTCCAAATAGCATTACAATTTTTTTATTCTATATTTCTGTATGTCAAGTGTGGGCAACATAGTTTTTCTGTACTTAAGAAGTAAAGGGCAGCAATAAATATATATACTCCAATTTTAATTCAAAAGCACAAATTTCAGATCTAGTATAAATGTATCAGTATATGAAGTGAGTCTGATAACCAAGATTGGATCATTTTTTCACAGAGAGTTCAGTGGTTTGTATTCAGATGTAAATTTGTACTTTATTATAGAAAAAAATTGGTTCCAGTTATCTGATTGGGGCTCACCTCCCACTGGGACTTTTCTCACCACTGGATAAAATACAAATAAAACAAACAATTTGTTAGTAGAGCAAATATTGTTCAGGTGACAGCTAGGAGGATCCATACAATTGTTTTTTCAATATCTTTTAAGTAATAGTTACCAAGTATTTTTGCAACATGTATTTCATTTTATTTTTTTGAAAATAATCAAATGAATGACAGTGGTTTCTTTACCTTTAAAAAAATATTTTCTATGGAGAAAACACCTATCTCTCAAAACAGCCCTAGTTTTTTTTTTTTCTTTACACATCCATCTCTACTATTTTTGATGATTTTTCTTTAGTTATATCTTATCCCTGTTAATTCAAAGGAGAAGAAATTCTAATACAAATCAAGTGATACAGGCTTTAGAAGGGAGTTGGATTTTTATAGGGAAGTTAAATAGGAAACCTCATTTAGGATGTGCATTACTGAATTGCAAAGATAATACTTTTTTTTCCTGAAAAATATAATCTATTATACTTTCTGTTTCCATATGTGCCATGCTCCATGCAGGGTTTGTAGAAATCACTGCATGTCTCAGCCTCGCATTTACTCCTGTGGGTCTGAAAAGAAGCTTGTACCAAGCAAGGTATGAGGATGTTGGGCTTGGATTTGCAGCCACCTTCATGCCACTTGTCTATGGGTTCTGGAGGTTTCTTATTATGGAGGTAAAAAAACCTGCAAGAATCCTGTCTTTGAAAAATATTAATTATTAAAGGGGTAATACTTAGAGCTTTGGGGTTTTGCCACTATTATTTTTTTTTTGTACAAAAGTGACTAAATCAGTAGATCCATTTAATTCTTCACCTATGATTTTTCAGCCATATTTTCATTCTAACACATTTTAAAGCTGATGGTAATGAACTTTATCCCTGACTTCCCTAACAGCCTAATAGTTATTTTCCTTCCTTCCTTCCTTCCTTCCTTCCTTCCTTCCTTCCTTCCTTCCTTCCTTCCTTCCTTCCTTCCTTCCTTCCTTCCTTCCTTCCTTCCTTCCTTCCTTCCTTCCTTCCTTCCTTCCTTCCTTCCTTCCTTCCTTCCTTCCTTCCTTCCTTCCTTCCTTCCTTCCTTCCTTCCTTCCTTCCTTCCTTCCTTCCTTCCTCTCTCCCTCTCTCCCTCTCTCCCTCTCTCCCTCTCTCCCTCTCTCCCTCTCTCCCTCTCTCCCTCTCTCCCTCTCTCCCTCTCTCCCTCTCTCCCTCTCTCCCTCTCTCCCTCTCTCTCATTTCAAGGCCAAAAAACCTACTTTGTAAGAACAAACTGCCGTGTCTCAAACTTACCAACCCTTGAGAATTGAGATAGTTTTGAAAAATGTGAGGCTTGTTTCCACTATTGTCACATCTCCTGATAAATGTAATCTGAATAAGCCTCAGATGAGAACCAGTGTTTTGAATGTTTCATACAAAGCAAGGCCCTTCACAGATCCTCTTCTGGCATCCCAGAATCAAATCCTCATTTTTCAAGAAAAATGTCCTGACTTCCCTGCCTTCCTACTAGTATCTCAAAATCTAGCTTTTGCTAGTTATCATGCCTAGTCCTGTCAATCTTTTAACTTAAAAGTAATAAGAAAAGATCAAGCCTATGAGAGAGGATATCTTGCACCTTTCTATTCTGCAGTCCTCTTAGTCTAACTATGTTGCCAAATGGATGATTCAGAGATTTCAGTGATCCATGTTTAATTTTGTATTTGATATATGAAAGGTATATAAGAAAGAAGCATGAGCTACATGTATTGATGCCGATAGCGAGAACATCATTAAAACGTCTTATAAATGGTTATTTGCTGTAGTAGCAAGGTTTAACCTGCTGTACTCTTGCAATATGTAACAATTTGCCACCTCTTGAAGTGTCCAATCATTTTTAAAGCTACATGCAAATGAAATATTATATTAATAATATGAGATTGCTTCAGGACAAATGATTCCTGCTTACAAAGGATCAGACAGTATCTATAGTGGCATCCTATAATATCCTGCTGAAGAAGAAGGAATGAGGTTATGTCTAGTAAATCATCACCTTCTCTTTCTTATCTCTGCGACCTTTTCAGCTCTCTTTCAAGAAGAGAGCACCTCACTACAGCTGCCAGTATTTCCTTAAGTCTCACAGGAAGCAAACCCACCTTGAAAGCGCTTTTGATAGTGCTACTTCAGACTTTAGTTTGGGTGGATATATGTGCTCTTACAATCTCCTTGGATGAATAAGCTTATAGTCAAAGCTTTGATCACAGCAGGGACATGGCCTGATAGCAGGGGTTTTGTCACAGGAAGATGAATTAAAACAACATGAGGCTGCATGGCTGGTTGACTCCCTGCTGCTGCTGCTTGCACAGGTCCAAACCTGGTTCCTCCACCAACGAGGCTCTGACAGTAAGAGCTAAAGAAGCTCCAAGACTGGTGATGGCCAAAGGAATTCTTCAGGTGATAAACATCAGATATTAATTACCACTCTTTACTGCTGGAAATGTGATAATCCATTCAGCAGGAAGTGCTGGGGAAGAACAGCATCCTTCCCTTTGCAGAAGTAATACCGTTCTGGAGAACACCAGGAAATTCTGCCATGACCTCCCTCTGTCCAGCAAATTCATGCTAAATGTACTTAAGCAAATTAACATTGAATTCCAACAGCTGAGGAGATTTGATCAATTTCAGCTACTTACTTTTAAGGCTGAGTTAATTATTTTAGGGAGTTGATATTAATTGGATTCTTTGGACTTGGTTTTAGGAAAGAAATTTGGGACTAGAGCAGCTTGTAAATGATGCTGTTGAATTTCATTATGAAAAAGATCCACCACTTCCTAATTGACTGGAAATTAGTAAAACAACCTAAGAGAATTAGATTTGTGAAAGTACTCCCAGATGTTTTCACTGGTCACTGCCCTGTTTTTAATAGAAAATCAAGCGCTTCAAATTGCTCAAGAATTAGACATAAATGAGAATAAAGAACTCCAATCCTCTATTCACAGGCATGCCTGAGACATATAATTACAAATTATTGAATCAGTCTTAATAAACTATATTGGTTATGCCAGGGATATTTAAAAAAGCTCCTGTGTGACATTTTGAGATGGCCTTGTTGACCTCTTTGAAAACACCCAGAGGCAAGATTAATCCTGAGAAACTTATGATTCGAGCCCTAGCCCCTATCACATGGGAACCTTTTCCTTTCTGCTATAACAGAAAGAATCCAGGAGAAAAATAGGGCTATTTCGATAGGGAAAGATGTGAGGGCTAAAAAAAACTTTCTAGTCCCAGGTATCAGAGCTGATGGAATAACCAATGAGGTGATTAACTGGAGCTCAGCATCTGAGGAGGAATACAGAGAATCTATTTGGTATTTGCAGGAGGTGATTTATGTTTTCACACCCACTGTGTGGGACATGAGAAGGCCCATCAGAAGGTACTGCATAATGCTGAGAGACAATATATTTTTAGTTAGCTCCGTGGAGACCATCTTATAACATCAGTGTGGATAAACAGTCTTTACTAGCTAAAGAACACCCTAACTAGCATTTTGCAAATCCATTTACAGTAACTGGCATGTAAATATAGCCCTGTCACAACTTTGGGAATTGCGACAAAACTGATGCACATTTCTTTATTGTCAGCTGCAGAATCCTTTTTTTCCCCTTCTTTTCTTTCTTTTTAGACTATATGTATTGAAAATTATTGTTTTCTGAAGATTAGGCGGACTCAGAAAATAGTGCTTCTTACTTGCATTCCAATGGGAGAATTCCCATCATGTGCTTTAAAGGCATTATATTAATTTAAAGATGTGATAGATAAGACTCATAGAATAGGTATTTAAATTGAATGGTTTATACTTTTGCCCAATTATGGTTTAACAAATGACCTGTTCTATATGTGTTTGGACTGCTACCATTTTGCATGCAAATAATTCAGTCTTCTATATGAGATCCACAGCTAATGAGTCCAAAACAATCTTGAATGAAGTGCCCGGATAGCTAATATATTTTGTGGGGTTCCACTGTTACACCTGCAAAAAACACCTTTGGCAGCTTCGTGATGAAGAGTTCTGACAAATTATCTCTGACTTCATTGCCTGAATTACATTAGTTCAAAACATGGCCAAAAGCAGGACTTATAGTAGAGATCAAATCTGTCAAACACTAAGGTCAGAAAAGGATGATTGTGATTGTTCTTTTTGATCTATTCTATTAAGAATGCTAGTCCTGTCAAGTTTCAGATTGTATTCTGAGTAGTGGCAGTGAATACTTTTTCAGAAATGTCCCATTACACTGGTTCTGAATGGCAAATCTAGCCCATCAGGAGCCAGATGATAGATATGTGATATAATTAAGTATGTTTAGAATAAATTAACATGGAGAAAATGAACTACACGAAGGTTCAGTTCTGAAATGTTAGTGCTTCCAGTCTGCAGAAGAGAAAGGGTTTCTTGATGAATATTTGAATGCTTACACTGTAAAATGATCTTGCAAATGCAATGTAACATTCTGGAATATTATTCACAAATGTTCAAGTGTTAAGAAACTCCATTTATTGAGATGATAAAATATTTTTTATGGTCGTTTCATTTTGCTTTTAACTGTAGCTCCCAGAATTATCGACTCTGGTGAGACCACTGTTGTTAGGGTGTTTTGCTTTGGATCCAAAAGTGCCAAAATTGAACCTTTTTCTGCAGCAGGGCTAACGGTCACAGTCGGCCCAGCCACAAGCCAGGAGATAGACATATGGGCTAAGGACTTGGAGGAAGCTGGATGTGGTGTCAACTGCATAGGCTTCCCTTGTACTGCTGTCTATGGGAGACTGGCATGCTCAGTTTGTGCTAACCAGGCTTGGAAACTCTACTCATCTGCAGATGAAACAGGAAATTTCATCCTATAAAGAGCAGACACTGTAGGGCGGGTTGAAATCTTATGATGCTTAATGTCAGCTCATCCAAATCTAGTGAGACATTTTGTGGGGGCCCGCTTCAGGGACAATAGTACGGGACGTCTTGTTAGTAAATAACCAACATCAAGGATGGCAGTGCAGATGTCCTATCAGCAGACAAAGCAAAAGCAACTGTATGTCTGCTACGTGACCAAGAAACTGATTGGATAGTTTTAATATAAGCCTTTAGATTATTGGTTTATTTAGTAACTGTGCTTCGCATGCTTGTAGACAAGTAAGGTATTGTATCTGGAAGAGTACGGTATATAAGTTTTGTCTCATGGTCAATAAAATGTCTTTGGGGCATTACACTGGAGTCTGTTCCTTTGCAAGATGCAACAAATGGCGCCCAACATGGGGCCCCAAGACTAGCTGTCTCTCCGGTTGCATTGCCCAGCTGAACTCTGGGATTCACGCTGAAAGGAAGCGTAAGGATCACGCTGAAAGGAAGTGTCCCTTGTGCATGCACTAAAGTCCTCATGAAAGGAAAGAGGTAAGTGGCTGGGAACTATGGGGTCACACCTAACGAAGGAACAGAAGGACATTTTAGAAGCTTTTCTCAAAATCCTGAAGCAGCAAAGAAAAAATTTAGGTGAAGAAGATGTGCAAAAGGTTTTTGTGTGGCCTTCTAAAAATGATCCTTCGGTAAAGAGTAAGAATATTTTTGATCCAAAGATGTGGGACAAGATTGGGGTCCACTTGTGGGGTAAAGCACTATACATGCCCAGATCCGGACTTTACAGGATCTGACTCATCAATTGAGAGTTGATGATGATGGGAATCTATTTGGACAGTGGAAGTGGGGTTGGCCGTGGCTACAGAAACTGTTATTAGGGCTATTATTTCTATTCACTATATTTGTCTGTATTATGTGTTGTATCCCTTGTGTAATGATGCTGACACGAGGTATGGTTGAAACTGCTATGAAAACGTTATCTGTTTGGGTGCTTCGCTACAATAGATTGACCTCTACAGATCACGGGGTAGCATATATAGGAGGTGGAATGATCTGTATGGAGTGATGGAATGATCTATAGGAGGTGTATGATCTGTAGAGTCATAAAACTATTGTGCGAAACAGAATCCAGACCTTGAGACAGAAGATGTTTGCCCACCTGGGCTGAGCGATAAGGAACACAGAGGTGGCTGCTCAGCTAGGTTCACAGCCGACCTCCTCCAAAAGCAGTTGAAGGCGGCCGCTTGACTGGGCTTGTAGCCAACTTAACTGCAGACATCCTCTAAACTAGTTTGAAGGTCAAACACCCAAGAAGGAGGAAGAAGATGAGGAAGGCAGGACCCTCAGACTGAGGGCTGGGACCCCCTACTGGTATGCGTGCATGCGCACTCAGGAGGAAAGGTTATGTGACTGAAGGTGGAGTTTGTCCGCTTCTCAGTCTGCCTGCTGGCACGTAGTGGCCCTACGTGCCAGGATGCACCGGGCATAAACAGACAGTGTGGAGAGAGCGGGGGGCGAGACTCCTAACATTGAGGCCTACATTGTCTCCACGGGGACGCCCACTGAGTTAGGAGCCTGTCAGCAACCCTCTAATCCGCCAACTCGAGAGGATGTTCAGTCTCAGTATCCTGCTAGAAAGTATTACATCATGAGTAACTATCTGTGCTTTGCTTCTTTAACGTGTTTTCACCTGAATAAAGGCTTGACACTTAAAGGCGACGAGGATGGGATTCAGCAATTGAAACAGTCGAACTCGCTAGTGGAGTGCACATCTACGTGAGGTTGTGTCGCTGGATAGGAATTGTGTTCGTGCTGTTTGTGTCTGTGGTCTTTATGTCTTTATTGTGTAATATATATAAGCAGAGAGGGCTGAATAAGCACAACAGGAAAGTGCAGAATTCGAAAGCAGGAAAGCCAGGAATAACTAAGACCGTGCCCCCCTCCTTCCCCTCTTGCCAGTGGATCGGATGTTCCGGGAGAGAAGGAGGACTGGGAACCATACTCTGACTTGTATCCTTGGAAAGGGACTAGGGAAATGGTTCAGCATAGGAAACAAGAATGAAGCGATGGCCAAGCTCCAGTGCGAAGGGCACGGAAGGACCAGCAACCCCATGTAAAGCTTCAAATATTTTGAAAAAAACGGTCCTCACAAATTGTAAAAGCCTCAATTTCTACTGGAGCGGAGGCCTCCTTAATATATAGCAATCCCAAGAAATTTAAAGGACAACCTGTAATTATTACTGGTTTGGAGGGGGAAAACAAATTCAAGTTCTGCAAACACAAATAGAAATGAAAATAGGGACCTTCCCTAAACGATTGTATTCAGTTATGATTGTTCCTGTCCCTGAATATATAACTGGGATTGATATTTCAAAGGGACTGACTTTGAATCTTTCTGATAGTTTGTACCAATTTGGAACAAAAACTATATTAGTGCCCAGACAATCTTAGTTGGAAAAGTAAAAATGCCCCCTGTGCAGATTCCTGCTGCAACTAAATTGATGGCCGTGAAGCAATACAAGATTCTGGGGGGGCATGAAGACATTTTGCAGACAATTAAAGACCTAGTGGATGCAGGAGTTTTAAACCCACTACCACAGCTTGGAATAACCCTGTCTGGCCCGTCAAAAAGAGTGACGAGTCATGGAGAATGACTGTGGATTTCAGAGAATTAAATTAACACACCCCACCTCTTACAGCAGCTGTACCAAATATTGTTGCCTTGATAGAAAAAGTCCAGAAGCGTTCCGGAACTTGGTATGCAGTAATTGATTTGGCTAATGCTTTCTTTACCATACCCATTGCTGAGGAGCATTGGGATCAGTTTGCCTTTACTTCGCAGGAGCAACAATATACATTCACCTGGTTGCCCCAGGGATGGTTGCACAGTCCAACCATCTGTCATTGAACAGCGGAACAAAATAATGTGTCCCTCGCTCTTAGTTGCACCCAGGCCCAGACGTGGGTGCAGAGTGTCTTTGCAGGTATACTGAGAGATGGAGACAACGGAGTCCTCCCCACCAAGATCTGAAAGATCGTGTGGGATGCGGCCTTGGAGAAAGAGTGATAGCTTCAAGTGTGGTGAAGACCTGTGAACTTCACCCACGACCAGGTCCTCAACGCAGTCATCGCCTACGTACTGACCATGGCGGATGCCACCATGGAGAAGGTTTATACCTTCTGGGAATTAACACCAACGAATCTGTGCTCTACCTGCCCCCCCTCCTGCCCCTGACCACCAAATGTGGGCAAGGGTGTCTGATAAAAAATGGCAATTCGTAGGTCTAGTAGCTTGTATTTTAGAACAGGGGCTGGGGTTCATATGCGAAGATGATGCCCTTAAGGTGAGCGATGTTTGCTTTGATACCAAAGAGGGCGTGTGCCATTTTGGTATCAATCCGCAGAGTAATAATAAAATTGCATTAGTTAATGTAGGAAAAGGATGTGTGTGTTTTAGAACAATGTGTAAATATGTGCTAATTAATGAAATTTATAACCAGACTGCCGAGGCCCACCCCGCGAGACGGAATGAACGACACTTCAATGTGAAGCAGGTTCAATTCGTTTACTATTCTCTACGGTGTAGCTTTATACAATTCTATCACCTGTAAGCGTACACACGCGCTAAGCAACAGCATTCTCATTGGTTAAGCTATAGTGTCCATGCATAACTAGCTTGCAGCTGGCTGACATTCCTTTCCGATGCTCTATCGCTGGTCCTCCCGGATGCTTATCTGGCTATGGCCGGCCTAGTTCATTAAAAAGTTGCTAACGAGCGTTATCTTCTCCGGGTGGCCTTGGTTCCCATCGCTTCAGTTCCCGGTTCTCACCGCCTCAGCTCCTCGGTTCTCATCACTTCAGCTCCTCAGTTCTCATCACTTCAGCTCCTCGTATTCCTGTAAAAGTGCTAAGGCCCCAACATTTCCCCCTCTTTTTTCAAAAACAGAATTAGCGGTATTATGCATCAAGCGTTGCAAGCATTGGCAAAAGCAAGGTAACATAATCACAAGCACGAGTATAACCATCCCGATCACGCACAAGTGGTACAACATTTCTGTAACCCATGGTCCTAAGCCTAACGATCTGAGCCAATCTTCTAATCCCCAACTTTCTTCCTTCAACTTGTGCAGCCCTTCTTTCAAGAGTGCAATCTTTTTATGGATAGACTCTGAATGATCGGATAAGTTTAAACAACACATACCTTCAAAATCCTCACACCCATGCCCATGTGCTAAAAGCAGAAAATCTACTGCGGCTCTATTCTGCAATACTACATGATTTACACTAGCTACATCTTGCGATAGCTGATCTAAAATGTCTGATGTTAAATTTAATTCATTCCTTGTCCAGCATGCTAGCTGTTTCAAGGAAGTCATTGCTCGTGCGGCAGTGCTCCCTGGGATAAGCAGGGACACGAAGATAGTTTTGACCCTTGACCAAAATCTTGGATCCCCAACTTTTGTACAATCTAACTCATGTATCGATCGTTTCTTCCTTTTGGATACAAAGGTCATCACTTGAGATATATTAGGGTGAAACAAACTCAGTCTCCCCAGATAACACGGACCTCCTTGTGGACTGGACGGTACTCCGTTCCATGCCCGATCTCCGCATATTAAAAACACTCCTGGTGGTAGCCGTTTTGCAGAGAAGCTCGTTAATTTACATTGGGTATATGTGTGAAGATAAACATCATTAATTTTCAGCCCCGAGTTAACTGTTGCCCATTGCGATGTACTTTCTTCAAGTGCACCCTTGCTATGCAGTTCAAAACTAACCCATCCACCGTTTCGGGTGGTATTTGTGGCATTCAGACTTCCCAACAAGTCTAATTCCTCCGGCGGGGAAGTCAGAGTGCCATTCAGACTTTTAATGATTTCACATTGCCAGCACCCGTCTAACTGTTCTGCCGTTCGCTTTGATCGGTAAGAGCACATAGTAGTATTTAATAGAGTATCATTAAGCACAGCAAAATTAGCTACGTACCCATTGAATTCTTGAGGTTGCCAAACAGGGACTCCTATCAAACAAGTGCGAAAAGGGTCTCCTGGACGTTCCAAGCTAAGACAGAAGGCACTTTGGCCTGTCTGATTAGCTATGGTGACCCAAATGTTCTCCCTCTGCTGAATTTCTGTCTGCCATTTCCCCTGCACTATTCCTGTCACTGTTATCAAGATGATTACCAAACAGCTGAACCTGGTCCATTCTGACATCCTGGTCCATTGATTGTTCCTGTCTGTTCCGCAACCACGGTCGTACCCACTTGGCTGGTACCCAGGTCGCTCCATCTCCTGCAAGTACACAAGCATAACCCCGTCCCCACGTAATTAACTCGACTGGACCTTCCCAGATCTGTTTCTGCGGCCAGAAAACTTCTACCTGCACCTTCTTTCCTGAAAGATCAGCTGGGTTTTTAGAAAAATGGGTGAAAATAGGTATACTATCATCATTTCGAGGGTTAAGCCAATTTAAAACATAACATGCTTTACTGATTAACTCGTAGGGACTCTTCTCCCCCTCTTTTTTCAAAGCAAACAGTAATTGTTTTAAATTTTTATGGTGACGCTCGATAATGGCCTGACCACCAGAATTATAAGGGATACCGGTCTGATGGATTATTCCCCATTGCTGGAAAAAGGTTGCACAGGTGTTACTCTTATACGCAGGTGCATTATCCGTCTTTATGATGTCAGGCTTTCCTAAGACAGCAATTGCCTGAGTCCAATGTTTACAGGCTGACTTGGCATTTGCAGAAGTGGCTGGGGTGGCCCATAAAGCCTTTGAACAGGTATCCACAGTAACATGTAAATACTTGAGGTGCCCAAAAGGTGCAAACTCTGTTACATCTGACTGCCATATCTGTCTTGGTTGTAATCCCCTCGGGTTAGTACCCATTTCCTGTAAAGGGGTCAAGCGTGCACAATCAGGACAAGCAGCAATAATAGCGCGAGCTGTTGCTCGGGAAATTTTAAATTCGCGTTGTAACGCTCGAGCAGACTGATGAAAAAATGAATGAGAAGTTGATGCCTGCTGTTCCACCGAACAAGGAATACCTGCTGCTGACACAGCACTATCTATGACTGCATTGCCTTCTGTTAAAGGACCAGGGAGTGCAGTGTGGCTACGGATATGTGATACCCAAAAAGCATACCTCCGCTGTTGTATGATGTTCCAAAGCTGAACAAACAAGGCTTGGAGACTATGGTTGTTTACGTGCCCTATAATTGCCCTATTAATTCGTTGAACAATGCCTACCACATACAAGGAATCGATGACTATATTCATGGGCCGATCGTGAAAGGTTAAAAATGCCCAAACTACAGCTTCTAGTTCTAGGACCTGCACGGATGCAGTCTCTTTCCGAAGTTGTGTTTTCCAGAGATCTAACTCCCGGAAAGCATACCCATACTTTCCAGTTTTGCTACTAGCATCCGTGAACACAGTAATCGCGTTTGACAATGGTCTTGAGCTCCGGATTTCTCGCTCTTCCAGCTCCAAAGAGGTGTGGAAGAGAGGATGCTTAGGATAGTGATTGTCCACTTTAATTCCCTGAATGGCTAAGGCAAATTCTACGCTGTTCAAGCACCATTCTTCGACTATCTCCAGAGCCTTTAGAGGCAGAATGATACTGTCAGGCTCCCTACCGGCAATTGTTCGTAAACGCTGCCGGGCTTTCAAAACTCCCATTCCAATTGCCTCATGCCTCTGAGTTAAGGTGCGTCGTAGGTGACTTGGAAGAAAAACCCATTCGAGTATAAACAAGATCCCCTTCTCATTTATCTGGGCAATGATTACTGCTACCTCCCTTTTCCGATTATAAACCACCAAAGATATTGGTAACCCTTCCTGTAATCTATAGGCAGCTGTTCCGGCTATCTTCCCCTCAATTCGTTCTAAGGCTGTGGCAGCCTGTGGAGTTAAGCTCCGCTTTTCCGCAGGCTCTTTAGCTCCTCTGAGCAGTTGAAACAACGGCTCCATTTCCTCATTGGTAATACCACAAAAATTTCTGATCCATTGAATGTCTCCCACTAATTTTTGCACACAGTTAACAGTGTCAATTTTTGTCTGCAATTTAAGCTTTTGGGGTCTAATTCTAGCCTCTGTGATAACCATACCCAAATAATTCCAAGGAGCTTGCCTTTGCACTTTCTCAGGGGCAACGACCAAACCAAATTCCTTTAAACAAGTAATTAATTCCTCTTCGTGCGTAGCTGGTAAAACTTCAGGGCTTGCTACTAGGATGTCATCCATATAATGATACGTAATTAAATCTGGGTGATTTTTCCTCCACGGTTTCAGGGCCAAATTCACAAACCATTGACAGATGGTTGGCGAATTTTTCATTCCCTGTGGAAGAACTACCCACTGATATCGTTCCGATGGGCCTTCCCTATTAATCGTAGGAACCGTAAAGGCAAATTTGTCACTGTCTTCCGGGTCGAGGGGTATTGTAAAGAAACAATCTTTCAGATCAATTACTAACAAATGCCATGCTTGTGGGAGCATAACAGGTGAAGGCAACCCTGGCTGTAATGCTCCCATGTTTGCCATGCATGCGTTAACAGCTCGGAGATCATGTAACAATCTCCACTTTCCTGATTTTTTCTTAATGGTGAAAATAGGGGTGTTCCAAGGACTTGTTGACGGCTTAATATGACCTTGGTCTAATTGTTCTTTAACTAGTTCCTTTAGGTAATGCAGCTTCTCCTCTGGCAGCGGCCATTGGTCCACCCACACAGGGTCCTTCGTGGTCCATGTTAACTTTAAGGTGGGGCGGAAGCTGCCCCCAATGGCCGCTAGGGAAAAGGTGTCTGCAAGATGATTCCCCACTGGGCCAGAACATCCCTTCCCAACAGCCACAGTGATGTACACATCACATAAGGTTTTATCATGGCTCTGTTTCCCTCTTTATCCATGATGGTTACAAAGCATCGACTAACCTGCGTAGGAGATTGCCCTCCGATACCTGTCACAGGAGCATCAATTTCTTGCAGATCCCACTGAGGTGGCCATGCAAACTTGGGAACGATAGTGATATCTGAACCTGTATCAATCATCATGGCAACATCAGTAAGACGAACACCATCCGGTCCCACCATACTCACGAGTCTTGTCGGACGCTGAGTAGTTATTTTTTCACAAAAGGCAACCTGGGGGGGTCCAGAAGATCCAAAGCCTTTGTTTCCACGCTGGGCCTGTCCAGGATTAGGAACTAGAGCTCGAAAAGGTATCAATTGGGCTATCCTGCTCAGTGCTGGAATAGTAACAGGAGGATTGAAAATTTTAACCATTATGCCAATATTTCCAGAGTAATCAGCATCAATACACCCTGGTAGAACAAAAATACCCATTTTTGAAGCTGAGGAACGGCCAATCACCAAAGCGGATAGGCCCTTCCCCAGGGGACCAGTGCACGTAGATTCCAATATGTGCACATCAGAATCTCTAATTACTGTGGATTTTGCCACGGCCAAATCGACTCCTGCACTTCCGCAAGTTGCGGAGGAGAGCTCACAGAGGCAGCCATCGTTCGGGGATATTTGTTCGCCGCGTCCCTCATAACGCGGCAGCTCCCGTTTCCCTGCAACTGTGTACCGTTCTTATAACATCGTGACCGACATTCTGCTGCCTTATGCCCAAACTTTTGACATTTAGCACAGTTCCCATTAAATCCTTTCGGGCCCACACCTTCAACTCTAAATTTATTAGGACACCTTCTTTTCACATGTCCTGGTAGGCCACATTGAAAACACACTCCATGAAATCCTTTATCCCCCTTTCCAGATATTCTCCCCTCCTTGAGTGCTGTAGCCAAAGCCACGGCATGTATTTTAGCCTTCTGCTCTTCTTCGACCAGTGGTGCTCGGGAACATACTTCTATCATTTGAATAATTGAGGCTCCTGGAGGCAGAGTAGCCAACAGTTGTTTACAGGATTGATTTGCGTTTTGTATTGCCAATTCCTTAGCCAATATTGCTTTCATCTCTGGAGGCACATTAGGTGCCATATCCAGGGCATCCTTCAGCCGGTCGACAAAACCGAAAAAAGGCTCGTCTGGCTTTTGCATTATTTTAGTATATGGCAATTGAGGTGTTCCTATCTGTGGCAGGGCAAGAAAGGTTGCTAAAGCTGCATTTTTTGATTGTTGTAATACTCTAGGGTGAAGCGCTGCTTGGGCCTCAACTGCCCGATAACGCCCATTTCCCATCAGTTGGTCGAGAGTGGCGACCCTTAACGGATCATCCATACTACGATTTAGATTTTCCAATTGCTTTTCTTCTAACCTTTCTTGCCACTTTGCTAGCCAGAGCATATAGGTAGTAGAGGAAAGCAGAAGTTCCATTATAGCCCTGCTGTCTGCAGGAACCATATTAGAATATTTAAACAAGGCAGAGACTTGGTTTCGAACAAGCTTATTATCATGTCCATATTGCATCACTGTTTTTTGTAAATCTCGCACCAATTTCCAATCTAAAGGCTCCCACTTGGGGCCCTGGGCTCCCACTACTACGGGGGCTGCTATTGGAGTTAATATAAAGTCCCCCTGTAACCGAGCATTCTCTATCAACCCCTTATACCGCGCTCCCGCGTTAAAAGTTGGATCAATAGGTGGCGCCACATCCTTACTTTTTCCCGCACTATCACTTCCACTTACAGTGGCTCGGAACCACGACAACAACCCTTCTTCATTTGGATCGCTCCCTCCAGCTGCTTCCCCTTTCTTTTGAGCCTTCCATAACTCCTCAATCTCTCCACCCAAAATGTAACCCTCCATACCAAATTTTGCCTGTAGATAATTTTTTGCTTCGTCAATTGTCATACTCCCTTCTTTAACCTTCTGCAGTACCCACTCCTTTTGTCGTTTCATAACCTCTTCATTCACCTTAGAGCTAGAAGCACCTTTTCGCGCCTCCCATTGCCCCAGTTGTTTATCCACATTCTCCAACCCCTCTACGATAGCCTTATGGGCAGCCTTATATGCTGCCTTCACATCCCTTGCCCTGGACCCACAATCTAAGCGCCGCATCTGTTCCAATAACTCCGTCATTCTCTCTGTTTGCTCCCGAAGTTCTCGTCGCATTCCTTGGATGGTACTGTCATCGTCATCCGACCCATTCGGGATCGGTACTTTAATCGGATCCACGTCCATTTCGGGCGCTGTGGGGAGTGGTCGTTCCGGGGGTGGTCGTTCCTCCCCCTCCCATGGTGGAAGATCCTCATCCACTCCCCCCCATACTTCACGTTCAGCTAGAGTTACTGGACACGCCTGTCGAGATGAAATCCCTTTTTCCTTATTGTCCATTTCCTCGTATGGATTCGGTTCAATAATTTCAGTCCACTCGGAGTCTCCTGAGCCACTCTCCTCCCCCTTTTCTCCGCCGAGTGCCTCTCGCAAAGCAGCAGCGACTTGAGCCTCCCCGTGCAATTGTTCAAGCATTAGCCGCACGGGACGATATATTTTCGCAAGTCGCCGAGCTTCCTTTGAACCTACTTGCACACCATCCCACAGTTCTTTTCCCACTCGCTCCCAGGACTCGAGCTTATATACCTGAGAAGTTTCTTCTATGAGTTTTTTCTGCTTACAAAACAGCAGCAAGTCAATTAAATCGTCTTTTGAGATCTCAGTTTCAGTCTTTTGAGCGAGCTTTAACAAACTTTCTATAATAGCACGCTCCGTTGCTGATGCAGCAATTTCCATCCTAGTTGCTGATGCAGCAATCCCCATCCTGCCCCTGACTCACCAGGTCAGTCCTGACTCACTAGGTCAGCCGTGGCCACGATCCGCCTCTCCCGGGCGCCCAGCTACTTCTCCGCTGGCTGCAGGATCCCTCGCGTTCTCGGCTCCACTCTACCCACGGTCGTATCACGTCGGGGTCACCAGATGCCGAGGCCCACCCCGCGAGACGGAATGAACGACACTTCAATGTGAAGCAGGTTCAATTCGTTTACTATTCTCTACGGTGTAGCTTTATACAATTCTATCACCTGTAAGCGTACACACGCGCTAAGCAACAGCATTCTCATTGGTTAAGCTATAGTGTCCATGCATAACTAGCTTGCAGCTGGCTGACATTCCTTTCCGATGCTCTATCGCTGGTCCTCCCGGATGCTTATCTGGCTATGGCCGGCCTAGTTCATTAAAAAGTTGCTAACGAGCGTTATCTTCTCCGGGTGGCCTTGGTTCCCATCGCTTCAGTTCCCGGTTCTCACCGCCTCAGCTCCTCGGTTCTCATCACTTCAGCTCCTCAGTTCTCATCACTTCAGCTCCTCGTATTCCTGTAAAAGTGCTAAGGCCCCAACACCAGACTGTGTTTAATGACTTTAATATGTGTGTTTGTAATATAGTTATTATTATTAGAGGCTGTGATTTTGTGTATAAGCCACCTGTGTTTACCAGTCGATTGTTAATTAGAAACTGTACCCTATATCATGGCATAAACCCGACCCCAATCGGTATGGGTTTGTCACTTGTAAAAGAGATATTAGAGCGTGCAAAGTTACAAGAGCTGTTAGAAAACACTAAGGCAGAGGCTAAAAAGATCCTAATAACTGTGCATCATGATAGCAACTTGCTACTGGATGAAGCAGGGGAGACACTACCTTAATGACCAACTGCAGAGCCTGGGTCTGGCTAAGAGCCTCCTACCATAGTCAAGGGCAAGACTGGGTTGGCCTCTGTGTTTGCCACCAAGAAGAACCTCGAGCTCCGCGATTGGCTGCAACCCATTAGGCGTTGAGCGGTGGGGACACATGCCATGCCAGACCTTGATGTGAGTGATGGCCACCTCTCTCTGAGGGCCATCTGGGAGGCAAGAGTAGGCCAAGTGGCCTGTTGTTGACATGACTGACAGTTAGCATAAGTAACTGATGATTGAACATCTCAACCCCAAATCATCATAAGAAGATGCTGCTCTTATACGCTTGTATGATTTAAGATTCCTTAACCAGGGCAGAAAGGGCCTAAGGAAAGCCAAGGACCACGTCTTTGGAAGGAAATAGAAAGGAATTTAATACCAAATTGATTAAAAAAAAGGGGGGGGCGGGGGGTAAGAAATCATATCAAGTGCATTGTTGAATGCTTAGCCATGGTATAGGATTTTTTTTTTGCAGAACCTGCATGGCTGAATCTACCTGTTTACCACCACGGCTCCTTCAGAAAAGGATATTATTCACGATATCTGGTCTGAAAAATCAACTTTTCTGAATGGACTTTATCTTTGGGTTTAGACTGTTGGACCCTCAATTATCCTCCTTATGATAGTTATTCCTTGTTTAGTTCCTTGTGGTGTACAATTAATTAAGCGTGCAATACAGGGAATGCGGGTAGCAGTCATGTCTGAAGAAATGGATAAACCAACAATATATGCCACACATGTGGAACAGCTGTAATTCAGCTAAGTACACAGAACTCGCCTGTAAATTGCTTATGCTAACTTGCACGTAGGCCTGCCAGACTGCTTATGCAACCCTGCACGGTAGGGTGCACCTTACCCCAAGTCCTCTGGAACCCCAGGAGATCAGTCTGCTGGGATCCTTGTGAATGGATTACTGTGTATATTCTAACTATTCTGGTAAAAAGTCTCAGGTCCAGAACATTAATTCGTCACTGCCCACCTATCAAAACAAGACTGCATCAGTATCAACTAACACCCCAATAGCCTTACCGCCTAGGATATTTCTTATCTGCGGCGGTAGAGCATGGGGTGCTATTCCCTCCCACTTGCGTGGAGGGCCTTGTAGACTGGGGCGCTTGACGCTCCTGACGCCAAACATATCCATGATATCAAATCATACAAGGGTACATCACTACCACAGAGCAAAAAGATCATGACAAGTGAAGTGATGAGGTAACATTCTGGAATCCTGGTGAAATAATCGCTGCATCTATTTTTGCTGCTGCGGCCGCCCATAATCACCTCGCTAAGTGTTCCCATTCAAGCAGCACGGCGACCTGGTTCAGGAACTGCACGGCGACCACCCCCAGGCCGCTCGGGCCATCAGCTCGCTGACACCAATGTGGTGGACAGCAAATGGCGTTTATTGATGGGTAGCAAGGTGTTATATAGCTAAGGTTTACAACGTCACATCACGTTACATCATAAACTAACACTATTGGCTATTAGGGGCCCTATCTTTCTGTACAGCGCGATATCTTCTGGCTGCCGGACCCTAACTATCTGCAACATTTCCCCCCTCCCTATGCATAACAAAACTAGCTAAAATGCAACTATCCCATTCTTATTTATTCTTATCTTATTCTAATTACTTATTCTCATTATTATCTTATTCTTATTGCTATCTTATTATTATCTTATTGAGATCACTTATTCTTATATTACTCTTTCTTATTCTCATTATTACCTTATTCTTATTACTTACTCTTATTATTATATTACTCTTACTTATTCTTATTATTATATTATTCTATTCTTATAGTTTATAACAATCTTAAAATTATGTATCATAAACTTGACATAAAAACATAAGGCACAAAGTGTAGAAGGTAGGGGATGACAGGTAATACCGCGGTATAGAAATAGGGTGTACCTTGGGATAACTTGGGGATAATACTGAGTGGATATATTCTTAAAGCCGTTCTCGGCGTGCTACTAACATGATGTTAACCTTCTCTAGCCGACTCTTGACAAACGGCATGAGCTTATTCAATATACAAGGTCCAAAGATCAGTGTCATCATGATCATTGCTATCGGCCCTATCAAGGTGGATATCAGGGTGGTTAACCACGGCGAACCGGTGAACCAATTTTCGTACCAGTTGCGTTTGGAATAGGGTTCAATGGGTGCTAGTTGGCAAGGCGTGGCACTGAAAACTGGTGACCCTGTAGTTACTTTTGTACTAATTGCTCGAGATTGTTCCATCTGTTCAAGTACCCATTTAAAGGGCTGATGTGATTCTACCTGTCCTATAGTGACAAGCTGCAAAATTAAGATCACGCAAAGGCATCGCAGCCCGCTCTTGCGAAGGCTGTTTTGTTGTTTCCTGGATTCGGTCAGCGTGGAACTCACAGACTCGGGCGGGACGCCTGTCACTGGGGCGTCCGATGATCCGGTCCTGTGAACAGAAACTCACAATTTTCATTAGTTTTATCTTGAAGGTCTGGTTTAATAGACTTAAGCGGGCACCACTTGACTCTGCCATCTTTCCTGACAGCGACCTTTGGGTTGATCTTGGCATGGGGGGAGCGCTGCCAGCGAGTCCCCCAGCCAAGGGCAATTTACTGCAACATGGCCTGCCTGGCCACATTTAGAACATGCCATTACGTTGGCTATTGCGGTGTGAACAGCCACCTGAATTGGGGTCAGATGCTCTTCCTTTGCAACATGCTTAATCATGTGTGCGATACTTGCCCCTGCCGGCAATGATCGCAAGATTTCTTTGGTTGCCGAATTGCATTGTTGGCGTAAACATTCCGCTACGACCGGGCTTTTTGCCTCCGCAGGCAGGGCCGAAGAGTCGACCGCTGCTTGGAGACGATCTACAAATTGTGTAAAGCTCTCACCTTCACTTTCCTTTATTGAGGACCATGGCAATGGTCTGGCAACAACTCTACAGGCTGTGCGAATAGCTTCTCTGGCCGCACGAGTAGTTGTCATAACTTCATGGGCCCGCAGGCCATGGGCCTGCGACTGGGGGGTGATCATTGTTGGATCTGTACCCATTAACCACTGCAGGCTGGAGCCGTGTAATGGATGATCTGCCCCAGTTACTTGGGCTAAACACTTTGTACAGTTGTCTTCCCAGTCTTGTTTGAAAACGATCATCCCTGCTCCATCAAAGATTAGCCTACAAGTTTGTTTTATATCGAACGGGAGCATATCGTCCCCCCCGAAGATACCATCTATGAGGGTTGAGACCATGGCAGAATTAATCCCTTTATCTGCAATTGCTTTAACAATCGCTTGTACGTCCTTAGATTTTATCGGCGAGTAGACCCTCTGTCCCGCCTCCGTCACCCGGACTGGGAACGCTAGCGCGGCCGATGGGGCCCAATCGGCACACGCGATCTTTATTTCCTTCCAGTCCGTGAGAGGGGTTTCTTCCCTTCGCGGTTTTTCTTTAATTCGAATGGGAATATTTTGGCTCTTAGTTCTGTTTACCTTCTTTTTCTCCTTCCTTAAGTTTGAATCAGTTGTGAGCCACTCGTCCTCACTAGTGTCCGAGCTGGAGCCGGAACTCAACTGACTGGTTACTTCCGGGCTCCGGTACTTTTTCGTTGGGCTCCGGCCCCGCCTACTTCCGTTGCGGGCGGGCTGTTCTCCCCTCCTTGGCTCGCCCCGCCTTCTACTCACAGAGGCGCGTTTTTTCAAATGGCCGCTCTGATTGGTTCTCAGCGCCTCACTCGGGCCTCCCTCACCTGTCTGGTCACCCCCACCACCTTTCTCCTCCTTGTTCTCCTCCCCCTCTTGTTTATCTAACGGTTCCCATCTGTTCTTGTTCTCCTCCCCCTCTTGTTTATCTAACAGTTCCCGTCTGTTCCCCTGGGAGCATCCTCGCCCCGCCCTTCTCCTTGTGGCTCAGCGCCATTTTGGGGGGCATAGGGTGGTGGCCTGACCCAGACTTCCCCAAGCTCTGACTTCTTTTCAATGTTCCTAGCTTCCTCGGCTAGCTCGCTCCAAACAGATTTCGGCTGTTTTTGCTCCTCTGTAAGCGGGGCGGGGTTCGGGGATGGAGGGGACGTATCGCCCTCTTGCAGATCTTTAGGCTCAGCAGAATCGCCATCATCTGGGGGGTGCAAAGTCTGTGCCGCTGCCCCGACTCCCATTTTCGGGGTGGCCGACAAACAGTCCTTTACCGCCACCCAGGTCTCCTGCTCTTTCATAGCTTTCTGCAACGCCTGTACAACTTTTCCCCAAGCCTTAAGGTTTTTCCCACAACCCGAAGACATCGTCTCCTTGGCTAACGCCTTAGTACATTTGTCCCATGCTTCAGGGCGGAGAATATCCACCGGCTGGTCTATAACCTTAATTTTTAAAAGCCTCGCAACAGTGAGAGTAAAATCTTTTGGCTTACAATCAATCCCCCAATATTTATGTAATTGCGATACGACCTTCACGAGGGCTTCCATCCTCCTTGTTGGTCCGGGAGCGTCCTCCCCGCCGGGCTGGTCCAGGTGCTCTGGCCGCCGTTCACCCGTCCAGGTGATGGTTCCCGGGTTTCGGCACCACTTGTTGCCGTTCAAACGGCGCGGCGACCTGGTTCAGGAACGGCACGGTGACCACCCCCAGGCCGCTTGGGCCATCAGCACGCTGACACCAATGTGGTGGACAGCAAATGGCATTTATTGATGGGTAACAAGGTGTTATATAGCTAAGGTTTACAACGTCACATCCATCTGCTTACATCATAAACTAACACTATTGGCTATTAGGGGCCCTATCTTTCCGTACAGCGCAATATCTTCCGGCCGCCGGACCCTAACTATCTGCAACAGCTAAGCTTGGATGCTGGCTTGCTAAACAAAATAACGCAGCGTCGCTTGCTCTCTCCAGCCTATTAATGGACATGGACTCCGTCCAACATGCCACTCGGCAAAACAGGGCAGCTATTGATTTTCTGCTTTTAGCTCAAGGACATGGGAGTGAGGATTTCAACGGCCTGTGCTGCATGAACCTATTTGGTCACTCAAAGTCAATCCACAAAAGCATCCAAGAACTGCAACAGCTAACCAAAAGGCTCAAAATAACAGATGGGTGGAACCCCTTTGAATGACTCTTCCCTGATCGGGGCCCTTGGCTAAGGAGACTGTTGGATGTTGCTGCAATGCTATTCTTAATCTTTTTCGAGATTATGATTTGTGTTCCATGCTTGTTACAGTTAATGCAATCCATTGTTAAATGCGCTCTGAAGCAAGTATTGCCAGTACAAGTGCAAAACAAAAAAGGGGGAGATGTGGGCCAAGATGTCAAGATGATGGTTTTAATTTTTTGGGGAATCTTTTGGGGAATTTAGGATTAGCCACATGGACTAAGGGAATATTGCAGATAAGCTTGATACATTTGAAAATCTTTGTTTGCCTTTTAATCTGTATCCCATGCTCATTAAAAACAATTCAATGTTTAATAGACTGTGCCTTGAAACAAGCCTTCTTTATGAACAAAAGGGGGTTTCAGGAGCAGACTCAAACGGGCCAGTGGATCAAGAACAACCTTGGGAAAAGAACACTGTTATGCTTGTAGGAATCAAACCATGGAAATAAACATGACAAACTAAATAACCATTTGCTTAGCCATGTTAATGCAAGTTGTAACGCTTCGAATCATTGTACTAACTGTATTTTGTTTATTGTTAATGTGTATTGTTAGCGTTAGTATTGCTTCTTATTATGTGTTCAATAATTGATTGATTCCTCATTTAACCAAGTTATGGCTGCTCATTTAAAAATAGCTATAGTAATACAGTAATTAAATAAAGAAGGGGGAGATGTGGAGGCTTCAAGGGCAGTAGTACGGGATATCTTGTTAGTAGATAACCAACATCAAGGATGGCAGTGCAGATGTTCTATCAGCAGACAAAGCAAAAGCAACTGTACGGCTGCTGCGTGACCAAGAAGCTGATTGGATAGTTTTAATATAAGCCTTTAGATTATTAGCTTATTTAGTAACTGTGCTTCGAATGCTTGTAGGCAAATATGGTATTGTATCTGGAATAGTACGGTATGTAAGTTTTGTCTCATGCTCAATAAAATGTCTTTGGTGCATTACACTGGAGTCCATTCCTTCACAAGTTGCAACACATTTCCTTGCTAATGAAAATGCTGAAGATGTCGGCTGTGTACCCTAACTCCTATGGGGGTAGATCGAGGAGTGTGATGCATGTAAACGGAGAATTCATTAATGCTGGTTATATACTAGTTACTGGATACTGTGCAGTTATATTAGAGTAGTTGGACATTTACTTTTCTTGCATGATTTATTTACCTTCTTGGCAATGTTGGTAGAAAATTAGCAAGTGAATCCATATAATAGATCCAGATAAAGCAGCTGGTGAAACAGGACAACACCCAAGCTCATGGCTGTGACAATGCTAATTCCAGACCTTGGATAAGGTTGCCAGTTGTTTTGCCAAGGCTGAGAGTTCAAATATCCAAAGGATACTAGCAGTTAGGAAGTGATACTATAGGAAAAATTAGGATTAGGTGGTTGCCAGGAATTATTAACAAGAAGGAATTGTTAAGCTTTGAATACATTATCCTGCATATAAACTGGGGTTTGCTTATTTATTTTTGGAGCTTTATTGCTCCTTTTTTAAATAAAAATATTTTGTTTAATAAGATTATCTAGGCTCTCTGTTCACAAGTCACAGTTCCTGAGGGGAAATCTGGTCAGAGCTGGCCAGGTGTGATGAGTTATTTTGGTTGGGAGCAGCTGATGATGAGGGAAAGATGTGATTCTAAGGCAAAGCTCCTGGTAGAAGTAGTCTTATACCTAGAGAAGATAGAAGAGTCCTGAGAGACCTGAAAATGTTTTCCTGCTGTAACATTAGGATGTGACTCACAACCATGTTCCTCATATGTGCAATTCTCTCCTTGATTTCCAAGAGCAGGAAACAGATTTAAGAGACCTACCCCCCCCCCCAAAAAAAAAAAAAAAAAAAAAAAAAAAGAAAAAGAAAGAGCAGAAGGAAACTGAATAAATTTCAGCAGTGGCCTTCAAGGAAGATGGTTACAGACAACATAGTCATAGAGAGAGGCACTAAAATCAAATCAAATGTGGTTACTTATAAGTAAGTGTCTCTTTTTTAATTAAAGTGTGGCTGTTCTTTATGAGAAAGAAAAATAAGCGTTCATTCAATCAAACTTTAACTGCAGAGCTGTGAATTCCTGTCTGGAGGTGGGAACTAGTAGGTATATAGGCAATTAAGTCTGTGAAGGGAGTGGTTTTGTGTATGTTTCCATAACTAGGAAAGGAAACATAAGTAGGAAAAACTAGCCATAACTAGGAAGTGGTATGTTTGCTTCTACCTGATCCTGACCCTAGCTTGGAAGGCATGTATTGGGACAAATACTATCACTGCTTCCAGAAGCAGTGGAAAAGGAATTCTGTGACAAAATGCATGTTTCTTGTTGATGCCCTGCTAGGCTTTTATCGAAGGGCTGCCTCTATATAGAAGCGGTACTATCTCCACATCGGAGCACAACTCAATTGGGCCTTACAAAATCTTTTATGTTCTTTTTTGTCCTATATTTCCCATTAGTGTCACGACAGGACAGGGTTTGGGGTCACTTTAAATAAAGAAGTATTTATAAGCAAGATTCCCCACTTTGCAGAACAAGTGTTTACTTTCCCATCCTGTGACAGAGTATGAATACCTCTTAGGCAGCGAGTCTGGCTTGGAGTAAAATGAAAGTAAACGATTGCCTTGTTCACATCAATATCTAAGCTCTTAGGAAGAGACAAAGTATCTTCAGCATCTTGGACCGGTGTATTTATAGTTTATAGGTTCTTATTCTTAAAAATATCTTGTCCTTTTCCAAAAAAAAAAAAAAAAAAAAAACCCACCTTCAATAGTTTGTTTTCTTTCTAATGTTCATTATATATTTAAAACTTAAATCCTGAGCATAATTACAATAACTTCTATTTTTAATTGTTTGTATGCTCTTAACATTTTTAAGTAACTAGAAAATACATGTTTTCCCTGGTTTGTTTACTGGACAACTATTCTGATATTCCAACTGGAGATTAAATCTGTTCTATAATTGAGGATAGATCTGTATAAATTTGTTTCACAGTGGTTGGTGGGATTACAGAGCTTTCTGCTGTCTTTTGTTTTTATTTTATTTGTAGAGTTGCTCTGTGTCATGCTGCAGAGTCTGATTTCAAAACTACACTGGTAGGTTTGGTTTTAGTGAGAACTGTCTGTCCCACTGCTTTGTAATATTATGTTACAATTACAGCTGTTGTTCTGTCACTGAGAGTGGTGAACTCGTCAAGTCTCAAGCAGCCCAAATCAATGAAGTTACCAGGCAGGTCTGAATTTCAGGCAGTTGTCTATATTGCTGAAGGAGAGCTCTTGTTTTGCAACTTACCCATGCTGATAGTAAAGTTTCACTTTAATTTTCATGTTTTTTCTCATCTCTTCTAAATAAATTTATAGGAAACTATTAAGGGATTTTTGTAGCACTTTTTTGGCTTTCCCACTCTAGCTCACTACTGACTTTACCCGTGTGGCAAATGTTATTAGAAAAGTCAGGATCCTTTAACCTTGCGGTCTCCAATAGCTGGATCGATGGTTGCTTGGACAGAATACAGCTTTGTTTTACTTCCAGACAGGAAGCTGAACTACTTGGAGTTATTTTTGTCCTCTTGGGTTCTAAGATAATTTTCTCTTCCCTTACACAAGCCACATGTTTCTTATCAGGCAAGCAGACATACGATAAGGGTACCTTCCTGAGGTGTGCAAGAAGAAATGATACTTCTTACCAATCAAAACTAGATCAATCAATAGTGCAGGAAGAAAACAGGAGAGGTAGTCAAAAAATCAGATTCTTATCATCCTTTAAGACCCCCTAAAACATTCTTATAAAATGAGGAAGCTACTAAGATTAAGTTTTCATGACACAAAATCCACAGGGCTTAGTTTCAGATCATTTTAAGTCATATGTATGTGTTAGGAAAACTATAATTGTAGGAGCTGACAACAGTAGATATTTGTTGTATCTTGTCTCCTTTATTTTCAGTCATTGCCAATCACTAACTTTCTGCTTTCTGGCAGATGTACTCTATGGCACTTACTTTAGTAGTACCCTATCTCCAAAACTTGGAGTAATCCAGATGATTTCAGCTTGGAGCATTGTAGTCTACAGGTTGTCCCACACAGCATATTTCAAGTTTGCATGGATCTCTCTCTTTCTGCTGTAAAAGTGTTTTATTTCTAATTTTCTTATTCTTGTCTTTTCTACTTCACTATTTTTTCCTGGCTGTTTCAGTGCTTTCATTCCTTTCTTACTGATCTAACCAAGCTTGTACCTGAGTGCTTTACTCTGTCCAAGTGCTGTCTATTTTTCACCATGCTTCAATATCATTCATTCTTCAACTTCCTTTTCTCATCTCCTTTTCTGACTTTTTTTTCCTCCTTTCTCCAGCTCAGTTCTACTTATGCCATATCACCAGACTCAATCCTTCTCTACCGTGTGTCTAAACAATGAGTAACTGCCTCCAATTTTGCTGAAAATCTAGGTATTTTGGCACTTTGAACATTGCATGCTAGGCGTTACAAATCCACAAAAAAAATATTTTAACAACATGAAGGCTAGAGATGATTAACCAATTGGCCTACTCATGAATAATTCCTACCCTCCTCCACCCCCAAATTTCAATATCTGTATTATATCACTCATTTTATGGGGAGGAGCTCACACAGGGTGAGCAAACCTGCATGTTTGTAATATATCAGAAAGTTCAGGGATTTAATATTATTATTAATCTTATTCCAGCTCTGTGGGGCCAACCAGACATGAAACACTGGCTTGAACCTCTGACAGTTTCCTCAAGAACTAGGAAAATAGTAAGAAACACGAGATATTCTCCACAATACAGGAAATATCACGTGCCTGGGAATTTGTTTAAATGAATGAAGAATTTATTCCTCAGAATACCATTTATGTGACTCCACTACAGATACAGCCCCTGCTATTTCAGAAGCATGTGATAACATCACACACAGGATAAGAGCCTATACGAGTGCACTTGGAAGAAGAAAAATGTTGAATTATGCTTATTTTCTGGAATCGGGTAAATAGTAATGTCTAGTATAATCAGGAATAGGTTTTAAGTTTTCCGTAGCAGTGATTTACAGTCCTGAATAGGTTTGTTCATCTTGACAGTGATATCTTGGAGCAGTTGCTGCCAGCAACTGATGGAGAGCAGCTTGGGTTCAGGATAGCTAACTCAACAGCTGTTGAAACACTTTTCACATATGTACTAGCAGGATGCCAAAATACCAAACATCATGTAGGAATGCCAATAAATGGAGTTACCTGACAGCTTTTCAATTCTTTTTTTTTTAAATGTATATTCTGGCCTTTGTCCTCTTTCTTTCCTACCAGAAGATTCTTGTCAGGTGCGTACTCTCAAATAGAGCATGTATGGGACCTGACAGAAAAAATAACTTCCAAATATTTCATGTTTGTTACAGCAGATTAATTATGTGGGATAACTCCCTATTACTTCCCCTTAAGTTACAGACTAGGCGTTGAGAACCGTGATGGGTACAGCCTAATGATGTTATAAACTTTTTTTTCCTATAGTGATAAAGCAATGTTTAGGAGAACTGGAAAAGCTGGGAACTAGGAGCAATTAGAGAAAGAAGAGTGTGCTTTAGTTTTTAATCTGAAGTGATATGATCGGAAAAGGAATATTTGAAAATTACTTTGATTTCCACGTGGGCAGAATAAGAACTAAGCTAGAATAGTGATGGGTACAAATGACAGTTTCTCCCTCTGGAAAATTATTCCATAAAATAAATAAGAAGGAACTTGAAGAAAAAAGTTGTCTTATACTATATATATTGCTACACTTATAACTCTGCTATTAACCATTGCAGCCCTTTCCATTAGAATGCTACAAAAATGAATTTTAAAGGAATTGGGGCTTATAGAGTAAAGCAGGCAAAAGAACAATAGATATTGCTATACCTCAGGCCATGTTATATGATTGTTACAGTTCCAAAGGGAACATTGTTATTATCTAAATTGGACTGTCTAGCCTTTGAAGGGGGGGGGGGGAGGAAGCACTATAAAATATTGTGGCAAAAACTTTGCAGTAGAGCCTTAAAAATGAAATATACTTGATCATTTCATACATGACTTGAAACCCTACCTACCTGTGGTAGAAAGAGAAAAATTGCATGCAGAAAAGCGTTTTCCTCTCTCAGAGAACCTAAAGAGTGGTTTTTTGTTTTGTTTTGTTTTGTTTTTCCTTAGGAAGCCTTGAAAGTTAACTCTTTCTCTCTCCTGCTCTCAGCCTTCACTTGCTCTTAGATTGTTTCTTGGCTTTGTCTTCTAAATTTACCTTATTTTCCTGCTGAAGTCTGTGTTGCAGGCAGTAGTGCCACACTCATGACTTAGAGCTGGGTCATGCAGTGACAAAAAAAGTAGCTTTTTCTTGACCCTATTTCTCTGTGTCTCTGCTGACATCCTATCTGCACTGGCTTTGTTTTCTTACTGATGTTTGTTTTCTGAAGCTGACAAGTGTTAAGGCATGAACCTTGCATGCTTGGGCTGAAGTCTGTCCTCTAGTTGAAAAACATTCTGAAGTGCCAAAAGGGTAAGCTTTGCTTCTGGCTCCTGTTTGAGGAAAGTGCTCTCTACAAGAGAGGGATTTTTTTTTCCTTTTTCTAAAATTTTCTTTCTCTATATGCACAGATGTATACATTTGTGTACACACATGCATAAATACTACATAAAGTATAGCTATAAAATCATGGTGTGAATGTGTATAAAGGTATTGCAAAAAAAAGACTTGAATCTGGGTATCAAATAGACCGTATAAAACAAATTTCTCCACTCATTGGCTCTCTCCACTTAGAGCCAATGAGTGCATGCATTACTTGATGGTACAGACTGTTTTGTAAAACTGTTAAAGATCAACAAGCAGGTGAATTTCCATGTTCTTAGATTAATCTGTCCTTTAAAGCCGCAAATCCTTAGCTCAGTTGTGCCTGATCTAGAGGAGACAGACACTGTCTGCAGGGAGTTGGTGACAAGCACTTTATCAGGGTTTAGATTTTTTTCTTTTCTTTTTTTTTTTTTCTTTTATTCTTTTTCTTCCCCCAACCCCTCACCCCCTCCCCTTTCACCCCCTGCATCTCCATATGTCCTGAGATTTCGTGCTATGCTGCAGGTACTGGTCTTTGTGAACCAGAGAATTTTTGGGGGGGAATACATCTCCTTGTAACAAGAAGAATTTGGCATCTGAAATAAAGTAGCATGGAGAGAGGTTTTTACACGCATAGGTTGTGTTTCCTTGGCAAATAAACACTTGAGATACAGATTATCATTGTTATTTCTCAGTATGTAGTACTGACACCAGTGCTAAACTTGTTTGTCCATTAGAATATCTCACAGGACTGTGGAAAGCTATCAGTCAGCAAAGATAAAGGAGGAAAAAAAACCACTCAGCACTGTCTTTTATCAATACTGCAGCTCCACATCACTAGAATCAAAGAAAATCGGTATGATCAAGTTCTCACATCTGTGCAGTTATATTGCAGATGGAAATTTCTATGATCTGTAGAGTCATAATCGTCCTCCAAACTAGCTTTGCAGGCCAAACACCCGGAAATGAGGAAGAAGAGGAGGAAGGCAGGACCCTCGAATAGAGGGCTGGGACCCCCCACGGGTATGTGCGCCTGCGCACCTGGGGGGGGGAGAGTTGTGTAACTAGAGGCGGAGTTTGTCCGCCCCTTCCCCTACCCCGGCCTGCCTCCTGGGTCACACTGACCCTACCTGCCAGGATGCACCAGGCATAGAGAGGACAGTGTGGAGAGAGCCGGCGGGAGGGAAGAAACTCCGAACTCTGAAGCCTACGCTGTCTCTGTGGGAACCAGTCAGCAACTCTCTCACTCTGATCTGCCAGCTTGAGAGGATGTTCGGGTCCAGTATCCCGCCGGCAGGTATCACCTTGTGAGCAGTTATCCATACTTTACTTCTTTTATGTGCTTTCACCTGAATAAATGCTTGATGTAGTCACCTCGTTCTGGCGTGATTATTGCCGAATCCCGAGCCCATCCGGAACATAATTGGCAATGAGGATGGGATTCGGCAATTAAACAGTGGAACTCACTAAGGCAAGTGCACAGCTACGTGACGTCGTGCCACTGGATAGAAACTGTTAGTGCTGTTTGTGGTTCTTCTTGGCTATTGAAATAGTGGGACTCACTAAAAGCCCTCCTGGCTTTCGTCAAGCCCTCAGCAATGTAAGTCTCCTTGATCTCATTTGCCTTTTCTTCCCTGGCCCCCTTCTAAGCAGGGGCACAGACGGTGCAGGCGCCGCGGGCAGGGGGGTTGGCGATGGATCTTCCAAACACCAGCGGTTTTCGGTGGCATGGCAGTCCCAGTCCTGACGTGCTTGCAAAGGCTTGTACAGGTACGCTGCTCGCAGCTTCGCACTTCCTGAGAGGAGGTAGCCGCTTTCGTCGGCCCACTCTCTGAACTCGGTGACGTGGTAGCCACAAGCACCGCCATTGCGGCAGCGCATTCAGCCTTTAATACCTGTCGTACCAACCACCACCCAGTGGCTAATTTAACAGCGTCTTTTGACCCCTTACTCACTTCTTCCCACAATTCGGACCCGATCCGATCCCATGTGGACATCTCGAAAGCCTCATCGAAGCTGGAGAAGTACCCATTGTCCTTCGCCCAAAGTAATAGCCTCTGTAACGCGGCTTCATCATACTTAATCTCTCTCTTAGAGAGGATATGTTGGAGGAGTTTCACCCCTGCTGCCTCGGCCGCCGACAGCCACTCTGTGACACTAAACATCAGCTCGGGGCTTTGCAAGTGTCCCTTGTCTCTAGCCCATTTGCACAGCTCATAGAGCTTCTTCGTGCTCACACTGGCCTCTCGTTTAGCGAGAATTTGTCCCAGCAAAGTTAGTGCCACTTCCCTATCCATTGTCTCTCCTTTCTCTTTTTCTCTACCGGTGGTCTTACCAGAGCAGGTCCATGCCTTCTGCGCGCTATCCGGGCCGGTCTCCTGCCTCCGACTTCCACCCCTCCGTCTGCCTCCTTGACCGGCGTCTTCGGGATACAGATTCAAGGGGTCCGCATTTAAGCGATCCGCATTTAAGCGTGGTTTCAGGGTCCCTGTTTGGGCGCCAGATGTTGGAAGTCAGCCAGAGTCAAGACGTACACTCAATGTGAGTTAAGAATCTAGCTCGTTTATTTGGCTCAAACACGTTACATTTATACAGCACAGCACTGCCCATGCAGTGTTCACGCACTCAGATTGCCTTCTCATTGGCTACATGCAAGTGCTCACGCGCGGCTGCGATAGCTACTATTGGTCACCATCATATCTGCGCACTATTAACTACGTCAGCGCTCGGGCATCCTGTTTACCCGAATCGGATAGCCAAGTTCTCTATTCTTGCCTAGTCAAGGACAGCTCAAGGGCGTGCCTCCATCTCAAGGCCTGGATTGCGCAGGCCTTCTGGGAGGGCATGTCCTCGGCTCTCTAGCCATTCCTCTATACTTTGCTATCATTGTTGGTAGATGTAGACTCAGCTCGGCACACAACCTCGCTGCGATGGCTATGCTTCTGCTTATGCATGGCCACAGGTGTGAGGAGGCAGGGTGCATGTGCTGCATGACTCTAAGCGACCTTGCCAAGTCTATGCATGTCCAGGTCCAGACGTTACAGGATCTGACTCATCCATTGAAAATGGATGGTGATTGGACTCCATTTGGACAATGGACGTGGGATTGGCCATAGCTACAGAAACTGTTATTCGAGCTGTTATTTCTGTTTGCAATATTGTTATATGCTCTATCTCTTGCATAATGATGCTGACACGAGGCATGGTTGAAACTGCTATGAAAATGTTATCTGTTCGGGTGCTGGGCTACGATAGATTGACCTCTACAGATCACACAGTGGCATGTATAGGAGGTGGGAATCTTTATGATCTGTAGGGTCATAAAAATCTCCTTTGAGAAGCAGAGACAAGACCTTGAGAAAGATGATGTTTGCCTGCCTAGGCTGAGTGATAAGGAGCACGGATGCAGCTGCTCAGCCCAGGTCACAGGCAGCCCCCTCTGAAAACCTGTTGAAGGCGGCCGCTCAACTGGGCTTATAGCCAGCTTAACTGCAGACATCCTCCAAACTAGCTTTGGAGGCCAAACACCCGGATATGAGGAAGAAGAGGAGGAAGGCAGGACCCTCGAATTGAGGGCTGGGACCCCCGACTGGTACACGTGCCTGGACACCCAGTGGGGAAGAGTTGTGCAACTAAAGGCGGAGTTTGTCCGCCCCCCGGCCTGCCTCCTGGGTCATACTGACCCTACGTGCCAAGATGCACTGGGCATAGAGAGGACAGTGTGGACAGAGCTGGAGGGGAGAAGAAACTCCAAACTCTGAGGCCTACACTGTCTCCGCGGGAGCCGGTCAGCAACTCTCTCTCTCTGGTCTGCCAGCTCGAGAGGATGTTCGGGTCCAGTATCCGGCCGACAGGTATCACCTCGTGAGTAGTTATCCTTGCTTTGCTTCTTTTATGTGCTTTCACCTGAATAAATGCTCGATGTAGTCACCTCGTTCTGGCTGATTATTGCCGAATCCCGAGCCCATCTGGAACAGCAGTAAAACGGAAATATACCATGAGAGGAAGAGCTACGCACAAACAGTGTTTTCTGTGGGTATATATTGCCTATGTTATCTATACTATTGGCCAAGTCCTTCCTGAAGGATAACGTGAACGTGGATACAGGGAATGCCTTGGAAAGCTCATGAAGCAGAAATCCAGTGGGGATTTCTAAAGGCAGAATAGCCATATAGGGCCCAAGTATCTTCTGAGCTAGAAGCAAATGGAGGCTGATAGGGAACCCAAGGGATTCTCCTGTCTGCTTTCTCCCATAGGTTATGACTGCAATTAGTAGACCACACAGACCTTTGTTTCATGTATACATCATGTGGAGTAAATAATCACTTTTTTTCCACCTATCGGACAAATACTTCAAGAATAATATCGTTAAAAATGTTTAAGATTCAAACGATGAGCACTAAAGTGAAAATGGATCTTTGGAGGCAAAGGTTTGCTTCAAAATGTCTTTCAACTTAAACAGGAAATGTCTTCAATCAACAGAAAGCAAAAATGTCAATGGTGAAAGGTGTCTCATATAGGTTAGAACACATATAAACTGAAGAAAAATAGAAACGTATCCTGAAGCTCTAAATCAGAATCATAGTGATAATATCTAATGTATTAGTGTAGGGGAGAGGTATTAATGAAGACCGTATTACACTGCATCAGAAAGAAAAGAATATCAAAAATGCTAATGGTAACAAGAATATCAGTAGAGTTACAGGTCTTTCATTGATGTGTATCATGTGCAAAGCAGCTGGAGATCATAGTAAATAACAAAGCTAGGTGCCTTTGTGGCTCTATAATGAGCAAAATAATGAGCAAAAACAACTTCCTTGATGTCTCTTTACTTGGTAAGCATTTGCACAGCAGTTGTAAACTACTTTTTTCTTAAAATGGCCTATAAAGTTTATACTACACTTTTCCACTTTTCATATAAAACCAAGAAACAACCTTTAAAGTAACTTAGAAGTCAACTCTGTGAGAAAAGTAACCTATTTATAGAGAAAACAATGGGGAGGGGAATCTTTTGAGAAGAGCATTATTAGAGCAAACTATAGATTTCAAGCATGAAGTTTTGCTTATAAACTTTTATATGCTAGTTGTTTGTTTTATGCCCATTAGGATCCACATGTGCTGAGCCCTCTACCAAAGTAAATACAAGTAGTTTTCCAAAAAATGTTGCTTTTGTGTTGCAAAAATGCATAGAACATTGTAACAAATGACAGTAGAGTTTCTTTAAAATAATTTTATATAGAAACTTTGGCTATGCATGTGCTGAGAAAGATGAAACAAAGATCAATGTGATGTTCAGATAACTACTTAAGAAAATTAATTTTAAAACATGTAAAACAGACTCGAGCTACGAAGAAAAAAGCCTTACATAGGCTGAACAAACAAGCAAACGAAAGCACTGGCTTTTCTTTCTTTTTCCTTTTTTTTTTTTCCCCTCCATTTAAGTCTACTGTTTACTGTAATACATATTCAGCTCTCCTGTGTGCTTGTAGTTTTTGTTCAGATCTGTTATAGGCACAAATATTATTAACTGACATAGGGTCTAGATGTTTGCACTGTGAATTCCCAGGTATTTTGTATTGACGCTCCACTTAAATGCACAAATGCCTGTGTGTGCATACCTGTATTTTTATTATTATTGTGCTGATTTTATCTGACTCTTATTTTTATACATACTTTCATATATATGAATATATATAATAGTATTTCTATGCGTTTTACCTTATCAGTGAGTAGCATGTCTACTAATAGTGGTAAGTAAGGCCAAACTAGAGTAGCAGCTGGTTTTGATACCTTTTTATTAGCTTGCAATCACTTTGGTAGATATTGAAAACAGGCTCTCTAATTAGTTTAGCAAGAGCTTAATTTCCTCCTGAGAATTTTTCAACATTGAAAGCTTTGTGATATGACATCATGTAACTATCAAGCTACAAGTTAATACTAGAATAATAAAAACAATACAGTAAAGCTAAAAAAGTTAAAACTTGAAATGTTTTAAATCTTTCTTTTTTTCTGAAACTTCCAGAAAAAAAAAAACTCTATCTCTTGCACTTGGAATTCCGTTACTTCCTTATGACTTTATGAAGGAAAATCAGTGATGCCCAAATATGCTTTACACTTTACTGATTTTTGACCTGGCTTTGTTAATTGTGATTGTCTCGAAAGAAGAATCAAGATTTGATCTTATCTTTATCTTATATTTTCAACTGGTTACCTAAAGAACTTATTGTAATGAGCACCAAAGGATTTTGAAATAATTCCAGTTGGGAATTTGGGAACAATTTTGAATAATTCCAAAAAACTTGGTCTCATGGGAGCTGATTACCTGGATCTTTTAAGGATATTAGTTATTTGCTGCCTTTTTTACCTAAAGTTAACAGACAGTGAATCAGGCTTGAGCTAATCTACAGTTTAAGATAATCTATCATAGATTTGATTTTGGAAAAAAAAAAGAGTGAACTTTTTCTCATTTTTTAAATCTGTTCTTTCCAAGTGTCCTCATCTGTAGTCTTTGAATTCTTGTGAGCTTACATTTCCACACCTTATCATGTAATAGTATGAAATCAGGCATCACCTAAAAGCATATATTTATTATTAATGGGCTCCCTCTTACCTGACCTTGAAATGTATTCGTGTTGCTTGATCTGCACAAGGTCTTTAACCTCTTAATTACCTGAAAAGTAATGTTCCCCTTTTTTTAGGTAAATGAATTTGAAATTATTAACTTGTCACAGGATGAACTAGCACAGTAAACATCTTTTGTTATATATACTAGGTAAGATTGCTTTTTAATTAATTAAAATGACACTTATGGTGATGCTCATTAGAAAGTGAAGTGAAATAGTCACCTCTGAGCTTTTCCTGTGCTGTTGACAGTTTAATAACCATTTGTTGTTAAATGTTTTCTAATACTCTGACATTTCTGAGCAGCTCTATGATTTTAAGGCACTCACTCTTTCGCTGCTGTGTAAAGATACAATAAATAATTCATCTGTTTGCAATTATGGTGGTAAAGTGTTAATATGTGGATTTGGTTTAAAATGTGCACATGGAGGGGCATAATACATGTCTGTTTATTCACTTTATTTGGGAATATTTTTTGTAGCCCATATGCCCATAGAATCTGAGTGCCTAAGTTGGTGTGTGTGTGGTGGGTTTTTTTTTGTTTTTGTTTCTTTTTATTACATGAGGTGCATGCTCCTTTTAAATAAGAAAGTGTGATAACAGTCTAGTGAGTTTTTTTTTTATATATATATAAAAAAAAAGCCAGCAGGAGAAGCAAACTAGATACGATTTGCTTTTAGCTAGCAACCCCCCCACTACCACCACCTCCCCAAACTGCAAGGTTTTATGAGCTGCTGTTTTCAGCAGACTTTTCATTATTTTTCTGTGCTTCAGAGTCATGGTCACACTGATTACAATAATTTAAAGAAGGAAACAACAGTGCTTTTTTAAAGAAATTAATATACTTTTTATTTCTCCCTTTTCATTTATCTTTTCAGATCCTTTCACCGGGCACTTTTGCAGGGACAGCCAAATATAACTTCCAGCACAAAAGAGAAGAAATTCTTAATGCATTAGAGACAAAACTAGGCACCCAGTCATGTTACTAATAAATAAGTATCTTAAAATGATGTCCCTAGCCATAAAATTAGTTTATCCACACTTGTGATGATTAAACTACTCCACTCATCCATTAATATGAACTTGTTTTACTATTTTTTTTATTTTTCCAGATTAATGTAGATCAGATAAGAATCTTGTTTGGTCATGAGACTGCTGGAATTTTTCAGTTTAAGATTACTTTATTTTCTTTAAAGGCCTCTCAGATCACTTTTCCAGCCTTAAGAGATTCTATGAAAAGACATACACTTTTAATAATTGTTATATTGCTAGACTGCTGCTTATTTTGCTCATAGTTCTCTATACCAGGGCCATTCCAACCATGTACCTCTTGCTTAAGATTTCTCTTATTTCCCTGGTAATTCAAATTCACAAAGAATAATCATAGGGCAAGAAATGCAAAAAATAATACTCAGCTAAGTCATATTTTCTTTGTAATCGCTGGATATTGATATGCACCTCCTCTCAATAGCCAGCTTGTCCTATGCAGAACACACAGCCTGTCACAGATTCTCTGTTAAAGCAGGTGCAACTTGTAATGTTGTGATGGGTGGGCCCCTTCCCCAGCTCAACCTGACTTCTCACAGGTAGCCCTGGTCAGGTGTTAACTACCACCTTATCTGATTCTGGTAGTTGCCTCCCTGATTTCTTCCCTTACCTAGACATTAACCATCAATAACAGTCCTGATGGCTGTATTCTGATGAGGAGATAAGGCTAATTGTGTGTACATCAGCCAACAGTCATTTCTGAATTGAAAGAATGACTATCAGTCAATCATCTTATCCCATAAATGTGGGGACAGCCCAAGAGCCCTTTGAGCTTTCCTTGTATGGCAGCGGGCTGCATGCCAGGATCTCCCCTTGAGCAGGGACGCCTCTCAATGCTACTCCTCGAGGTTAAGAGATCCTTCCCACTACAGATTTGTGGTAAGTGACTATAGCGCGCCTTTCTCTTTTTGAACTTGTAAACTTTACCTTGTAACTGTGCACAAATCCCTTAGACGTAAACTGTTGACCAGGTCTGGGACTAGGACCAGATCCAGCCGCACCCAGACTCCTCTCAGAAGGAGTTTGGAAAGCAAGGGGAAAAGGGGAAAGGGAAAGCAAAGGAAAGCAAATCTGAACCTTGTGACTGAATGGGAAGGTGTCCTTGGTAATTCTGTGTGTATTTCAAACCTCCATGTAGTAACTAATAAGTGACCTTGCCATAGAATCTTGTGAAACCACTGTCATTATCAATAAAACCTATTCCTATTTCTTTCCCATGAGTGAAGTGCATTCACCACTCATTCTGTGACAAATGTTTTTCTGGTTTTCTATTAAGTTGTTGTAGCAGTGTATATTGTGTTGCAGTATCTTTCTGTGAGTGATGTCCTGGTATAGCTTACCTGTCAATGACAAAAACACTTCTGAAATGAGAGGAAACCTCCTTTGTACAGAGCAGAGTCCTCTGTCACTATCTAGACTGGCTTTGCATTCACACGACTGTAAGAGACTGTTATGGATTGTGTTTGTCTCAGCATTGTTGACATACCATTTACCTGAACAATGCCCTGGTATCTTGTCTCTGGAAAGACTAGCTCAAGACCCAAACAAGGACGTTCTCAGCAGTGCCCACCAGAGCCGTTTGCATTCAAATCAAGGGTGAAGAGGAATACCAAAGCACACAGCATGTATGACACAGACAACATGTCCTCCCATTTTCTTGAAGTTTTCTGGTACCCTTTGAGAAGGAGGATAAAAGGACTGTGTATTCCTGCACCGAGGTGTGCAGAACATCACCTGCACCAAGATGCACAGCCTTCTGTCCCTGAACATCATCTTCACTGAGGCACCTTTACCTGCACCGAAGCGGAGCCAAAGACACTCCGCCAGACTGGTGGTGATGATAACTATAATCTTGTTGCATCTCCTGCTTGCTTGCTTATTTTCCTTTTCTTCCTCTTCTTCTCTCTGTCCTATTGTGCTTATGAGAATAAAGCTAATAAGGTTGTATGGTATTTGACCCTATTTGTGTCTTAATCTCACTCTTGGGATCGTATCAAAACTTCCCCCTGAGGTTGAGATAGGTCGTTGTCCCGATCTGGTTTAACTGGAAAAACCAATGGTGTAATTTTTCTAATATTTTGATGACTCATCTAGTGAGAGAACTAGAGAGAAGTTTAAAGCACCTATACATTACATCTATAGTAAATTGCTATTTATTATTTAAGAACTGGATTTTCAAGGGTTAGTCAGATTGCTATTAAGAAAGGCAACTTCTGGGGGGGGAAAAAAAAAAACATGAAAAATGACTGAACTAAATTGATGAGACTTAGCACAGGTGAAGTATGATTATTTACACAGCATTTGCCTTTTGTGCACCTAAAGTACAGGGGAAACAATGGATTCTTGCTATGCATTTGTCAGTTATAGTGGGAAACTCTATCCCACTCGAGGAGTAACTAGAATTATATAGCTCATGCATAGGAGCCTTGGCCATCATCTATCATGTCATTCAATAAGTAGGTCATTTCAGAAAGTAGTATGTGAACTGATAGACTGTAACATACTTAAATGAGTCCTTATCACCTGTATTTTAAATATTTCTAAGTTCAGAGTTTACAGACCTGACCATTTACTGTTACTATCTTATTCTAATCTTCAAATATCAGGGTTCAGAGGGTAGCACCCTAACAAATATATATATTTTTTAGTCTAACCTATGAATCCTAATAAACAGCTTATCTGTCAACACAAAATCAGAAGCAAAAGAAAATGTATATGTGTGTGTAACAATATCCTAATAACAGGCCATAAAAGTGCTTTCATTAAGGCAGCAATAACATGACCTCATGAAGTAATCCACAGCAAACAGTTCAAGGGGACTTTACAATAAATAATGTTTGGAAAGCAATCATTAATAACATCTGAATAAGATAGAAAATATAGGATTAATTTTATATATAGGGATAGCTCTGTTTTCTGGCTACAAGTACGTGTACAGATGTATGTATATTGATATATGTGTGTAAATTACATTTATACATGTATAAGATAACTTTTAGACAGCTAAATTACATGCAGTGAATTCTCTCTTAATAGTATATCTGTGTTTTTTTTCTAGATTTCAGTAGAATTCCGTTTATAATGTAATATTCCATGACAATATTCTGTATTTAATATTTGCGTAGCCCAACTTTCCACTGAAAAAGTGTCTAGCCTATCTTTGGTGGTTAGAAGCAGGCACAGATAACTGATTATCCTCTGAGCAATACTGAGTTTGCTCCATTGTACCCTGGATGTATGGAGCCTTAGATAATAAGGCAGAAAGCAATAATTTCCTTCATGCTGTTTGAGGATGTATTCTTGCCCTCTTCAAGAAAATGCTAAAACAGCAATCACTGTAATGCATAATGATTTGTGTTCATGGCAATGTATATCATGCTTTTTAGCTTGCACCAGAATTATAGTCAAAAAAATGAAAATTATAATTATAAGTTAGAAACTGAGAAAGTATATTTCTTTAAAAAACTTGATCATAGTTGCCTCAGACTATATAAATCAAGCCAAAATGATCTCCTGTGTAAGTATTAAGAGCTTCCAAAGCACATATGTAGAATTTTACTCAGCATCCATAAATTTTATTTGCAACGTAAATTCTTATGTAGATCAGATGAAAGTTAATTTCTTATGAAAATTTTTCATTGTTTCCTAACAAAGTTCATACACCCTGAAACACATTATCACTCAGTGGATGAATTATATGCATTTTATTAGTAATTAAGAGCAATAGATCAATTACCATTTTCAAACTAAAGTCAAGAAAAGCCTTGCATACCTAAATCGGATGGACTTTGTAGACCCATTGCCCAGAACTGCAAGCAGCTTCTCAAACAAAAATGAAATGTCCTGGTCATGTTCAAGCAGCTTGTTCTGAATGCCTCTGTTCTGCAAACCTTTTCCTTTTGTTTCATTTCAGGGCAAAAGTGAAGTTCATATTCCCATATGTTAGAAACTGGTCACCATAAATGCAGCTTGAGGGGAACCAGCTCAGTGGAGGCATCTGAGCCAGGCAGCAGGTTTGCCGGCTTGGCCTGGGATGCTCTATGTTCTTTCTACCAGGGAAACCAGCAGCCAGGTAGAAAGGGACCTGCTGTCTCAGAATTTTAATTTAATTTAACGAACTTCTGTCAGAACTAAAGAAAATCCTAAAAATGCCCTATCAATCATATACATTTATCAGTCTAAGTTTGTAAAACTGTTTTTAGGAGGTGAAGCCTACCAACAGTATAAGTAAAAATGTCAGTTTGGCAAAGACTGCCCATGTTTTCTTATAGCTAGTGAAGGACAGCAGATAGTGTATTCTGATTCCAGACCATCTCTTCTGTGAATACAAACATGAAAATGAAATTCCATAGCTATGTGGATTTTGGACATGTCTCAGTAAACTGCTCCAGTATAATTCAGTTAGTCAGTAGACCACGGTGTCTACTGTTTTACTTCAGAGGCTTTACAGTTCAAACCATTTCTGCCCATTGCAAATAGGCAGTCAGCTTGCATCCAAATTTTTTTTTTTTATTGTCACAAATCTGCTTCTGAAAATGACACAATCCAAACAAGATCTGCCTGTTTGAGACCCACCTTGTTACCATGTTCTGGTTCTGCGATCCAGGACAGGCTCTTCAGCACCTAAAAAAATAAACCAGAATGCCATAATGCATATTATTAGGAGAAGCTATATATTATCTAGATAAATATATATATTTATTCTGTCAAGGTAAGCTAAATAGGATAAATATATAGATGTATTTTGATAAATTATAAATCTTCTACATATATTCATATGCATACACATATTTATATCTTCTGACACAGTATATTAAGAGAGAATAAATGAATATATAATTCAGCAGTTTGTTTTGTGTGGTGTGCTGCCAAAATGGTGCAAGAACAGAATGTGTTTGCTAACATACGATTTATCAATTTTCTTCCTAGGAACCTATTTCTTTTTAATTTCACAGGAAAAAGTAAAATCTAATTCCCGCTCATGTATACTTGGGCTGTGTACTGAACCAAGCTGACTGAAAGTTCTTGTCCTTAATCATTTTTCATTAGCTTCACGCATTTTCAGTGCTCACTCCTGAATTATCATGATGATGAGGGACACAGAGTTTGGTAGTTTCATGCTGAGTTAGTTGGTCCATTTGGTAACTTCTTACATGAAATGTGTGCGTAGGTACTGAAACACTGCAGCGTGTATCAAATTAAGAACCTACAAATGTTTAGATGTCCAAACTAATTGGCACCAAGAATAATCGTCACTGATTTAAAGCCACTTTAAGCCTTAAAAGATGGGGAGAAAGTGTTTCAAAAATTAGGCTATGATTGTTCTTTCAGTTACAACACAATGAATCAAGAACAACTCTGCTGATCATGCCACTGAGGTTATAATCAGTGTGAAATGAGATCAACGCTGCAGTCTGGCCAAAACAAGGCTTTAGCATGCTGTTAGGGAAGAGCTTGTGTGATGCCAGCGGCATCTTTTTTTTTTCCCCTATCGATACCCAGGCCTTTAGCAACCAACACTGTCAGTCCTAAACATTTCTCCAGACTAGTTCCCTTCAAAATATTATTTTTTCTTGCTTTAGAAATGTGGACAGAAAGGCATGGTGCAGTTAAAAGCAGTTTTTAATTAGAAAATGTTAGGGGATGCAATTTCAGAACAACAATTTTAAGCCCAGACATATGCTCCCACCACAGGAGTGTATTGGAGATGGAAATTTCTGTGATCTGTAGAGTCATGAAAATCTCCTGTGAGAAGAAGAGGCCAGACCTTGGGAAAGAAGATGTTTGCCTGCCTAGGCTGAGCGATAAGGAGCAGGGATGCAGCTGCTCAGCCCAGTTCACAGGCAGCCCCCCCTGGAAACCTGTTGAAGCCAGCCGCTTGGCTGGGCTTGTAGCCAGCTTAACCGCAGACGTCCTCCAAACTAGCTTTGGAGGTCAAACACCCGGAAATGAGGAAGAAGAGGAGGAAGGCAGGACCCTCGAATTGAGGGCTGGGACCCCCATCTGGTATGCGTGCCTGCGCACCCAGGGAGGGGAAGAGTTGGGCAACTAGAGGCGGAGTTTTGTCTGCCACTCGGCCCGCCTCCTGAGTTGTACTGACCCTACGTGCCAGGATGCACCAGGCATAAAAGTGGACAGTGTGGAGAGAGCATGGGGGCGGGGGGAGAAGAAACTCCTGACTTTGAGGCCTGCGCTGTCTCCGTGGGAGCCGGTCAGCAACTCTCGCTCTGGTCTGCCAGCTCGAGAGGATCTTCGGGTCCGGATCGGCAGGTATCACCTCGTGAGTAGTTATCCATACTTTGCTGCTTTTATATGCTTTCACCTGAATAAATGCTTGATGTAGTCACCTCATTTTGGCTGATTATTGCTGAATCCCGAGCCCATCCGGAACATAATTGGCGACGAGGGTGGGATTCGGCAATTAAACAGTGGAACTCACTAGTGGAGTGCATAGCTAGGTGAGGTCGTGCCACTGGATAGAAATTGTGTTCATGCTGTTTGTGTCTGCGGTCTTTATTGGCTACTGAAATAGTGGAACTCACTAGTAGGGTGCATAGCTAGGTGAGGTCGTGCCACTTGATAGAAATCGTGTTCGTGCTGTTTGTGTTTATGGTCTTTATTGTGTGTGCGACATGTGGTGGGTTCTTTTTCGGGAGAGCTGCAGGCAGCACTGGTGACTGCAGGGAGGTTGGGCCTCCGAGGGAGTGTGCTGAATGGGGGCCAGAGCCATGGAATACTCTGTGGAACTGATGGGAGACCTGCACCCGGGTATTTCCAGAACCATGGACACAGAAGGACCACATGGCGGTTTTACAGTATTGGGGTCAGTTTGGGGAGACTGACCGTACTAAGAACTCAGTCCAACTGGAACATGCTGGTCGGATGGGAGATGCTCTGCTGTGTGCATATAAGATGTTAGCGGGGCAGTTAAAGGAGGAACAGGAGAGGAATCAGCTCCTCCAAGAGCAATTACAGGCAGTCTGAGCCACCCAGGTGGTGCAGAGGCAGGCTCTGCTGGAGGTCAATGATCAGAGGGAGCTCCTGGAGGAGAAATATGCTAAATTGGCGACACATTACGCGATACGAGTGGTAAAGAACAGGAGAGGGAGAAAAAGAGGGCAGAAGGGGAGCTGGGTGCGGACTATTATCACCGACCCTGACTGGGACCCGGCAACTTGGGATGGGGATATTTGGGAATCAGACGAGGAAGTCCCCACACCAGAGGAGAAGGGCCCATCGCAGGACAAACCAAAAAGTTGAGCTGCCCCGGTAATATGAAGGAAAGCTGTGCTGACAGGGCAGGGACAGGTGGTGCAACAGGATGAACTAACCGATTTTACCCCTGAAGATATTAAGAATCTGCTAGCGAAATATAAACAACAACCTGGGGAGAAACCACAGTCCTGGTTGGTAAGATTAATGGAAGAAGGGGCTGATTCAGTGATAATTGACAATGTCGATGCCTCGAGGTTTTGGGGGTTAACTAATGACGTGTATGTACAGTCCGCCCTGCGAAGAGTGGACAGAAGCAGCAAGAGTCTTATGGCTGTGGTAGCCGAGGGTCTCGCTTACCGCCACACTAATGACAGCGATTGACCCCCATCCAGCTCCTCCTGGGTAAGTATAAGACAAGCATGCCAGATGTTTAAGGCAGAGTCCATGAAGATTGCTATAGAATTGGGAAGTCCAGAGCTTTATCTGCAACAGTCGCTGTTACCCGGGATGCGAAATAAGTTGTTGGAGGGACGCCCAGGAGCGTGGCGCCCCTATCTAATTCCAGTTCTGATGTCAGAACAAGGAAACCCTATTGAGAACGTAGTTGAAAAGTTGCAACAGATAGGGGACCTTCCAGGATTGGTGTTAGAGGTGGATGGAAAAGGCAGCAGTGAGAAAAGATGTCTGAGTGGGAACGCGAGGTCGGAATGCGGGGAGCGAGTTTGGATCTTCCATCTGCTTTTACAGAAGGGCGTTAATAGACAGGAAATTGATGGGAAACCAACAGAAGTGTTACGCCAACTAGCACGCCGATATAATGTCCGTGCGGTCCAGGCTGCAAAGCAGCGCTCAGGAATAATGTCCAAGGCTGATAGATCACAGGTGTTGCACCCGTGGGAGTATTTAGAGCAGACAGTGTTAAGATTCAGACCGAAAGAGAAGCTGGAGACAGTTTCTCCCCCTCAGGAGCGGCTTGGACGCCTGAAACAAGAATAGGGGCGTGGCCAAGCTCCAGCGTCCGAAGGGTTCCAATGTAACATCGCTTGCCAAAACAATCGTTCATTCGTTACAGGTGCCATTTATTGTTCGGAACAAAATAGACAAACAGTTCGTGCCTTGGTGGACACGGGAGTGGAGGTCACAGTAGTGCACAGGAACCCAGAAAAGTGCAAGGGGGAAGTAATCCCTGTTTGGGGTTTGGGTGACCAGCCTGTCAAGGGAAAACTTGTGACTGACTGCCATAAAGCCATACACCAGACTCTTGAAGCTGCTGGGGTGCTGCGATCAGGGAAGGTCAAGGTGATCCAATCAATCAGGGTGCTCCACAATAGAGGGTTGACCAAAGAGTGGACGCCCCTTACCCTGATGAGAGGGATCCCCCGTGTGAATCGTGCAGTAGCCACCTCGACTGTAGCACATGAATCTGGAGCGAACTCTAGTCTCTTCCCTGTGAGGGAAGGGTTGGTATTAAACCATAGAGGAATACTTGAATGGGATCCCGGGGGAGGACTTCTCGAAAATTAAGGCAAAACTGTCCGCCTCCACTTCCCCCCTCCCCCCCACTTTCCCCCATGAGTGGACCAGATGTTCTTGGGGAGGAGGAGGATTGAGAGCCATACCCTGACTTGTATCCTTGCAGAGAGACTAGGGACATAACTTCAGTATAGAATACAAGAATGAAGCAACAGCCAAGGTCCAGTATGAGAGGCATGGAAGGGACAGTGACCCCATGTAGAGATCATTAGGTGTGCTGCAAACAGTGGGAATTGAACAAAATAATGTGTCCCTTGTTCTTAGTTGCACCCAGGCCCAGATGTGGGTGCAGAGTGTCGTTGCAGGTATATTGAGAAATGGAGACAACGGAGTCCTCCCCATCGAGACCTGAAAAAATCGTGTGGGACGCCACCACAGAGAAAGAGTGACAGCTTCAAGCGTAATGGAGACCTGCAAACTTCACCCATGACCAGGGCCTCCATGCGGTCATCACCTACGTACTGACTGTGGCGAATGTCACCGTTGAGAAGTTTTATCTGTGCTGTACCACCCCCACCCACCCACCTCCGAAGATGAGCCCCCTTAAGGCGAGCAATGTTTCCTTTTGATACCAAAGAGGGTGTATGCCATTTTGGGATTAATCCACAGTGTAATAATTAAACCGTATTAGCTTATGTAGGGAAAGGATGTGTGTGTTCTAGAACAACATGTAAATACGTGCTAAGTAATGAAAGTCATAATCAGACTGCATTCAATGAATCTAATACGTGTGCTCACAATGTAGTTATTAGAGGCTGTGATTTTGTGTGTACGTTACCCATGTTTAATGAGAATCTGTGTGTGCATTGCCATAATAGTGCCTTGCTACTGCATGAGGCAAGTGAGACTACCTTGATGACCAGCTAAAGTCTAAGCGCCTCCTACCATAGTCAAGGGCAAGACTGGGTTGGCCTCTGTGTTTGCCACCAAGAAGAACCTTGAGCTCTGCTGTTGGCTGCAACCCCTTAGGCGTTGAGCGGTGGGAACACATGCCATGCCAGACCTTGATGTGAGTGATGGCCATCTCTGTCTCTGAGGTCCATCTAGGAGGCGAATGTAGGCCAAGCGACCTGCTGCTGGCATGAGTGACAGCGTAATTAACTTGTGCTCAGAACCACAGAACTTGCCTGAAAAAATGGCTTATACTAACTCTGCTTCATGCAGGCCCATTGGACTGCTTACGCCACCCTGCACAGTAGGGCGGCTTACTATTTTAGGGACCAGGTTTCAAAAAAAAAAAAAAAGAGAGAGAGAGAGATGTAAGAACGTCATTGCTCCAGGGATCACTGTCGCGCAAGCACTGACCACGCTACACAGACCAGGATGCTGGCTAGCAAAATCCTGCAGTGCTACAACGACAGCTTTGCCATCATTGTTAGTAGCTGTAGACTCAGCTCGGCACAAGAACTTGCTGCAATGGCTATGCTTCTGCTTATGCATGACCGCAGATGTGAGAAGGCAGGGGCATGTGCTGCATGACTCTAAGTGATCATACCACGTCTATGCATGCCCAGGTCCGGACGTTACAGGACCTGACTCATCAATTGAGAATGGATGGTGATTGGACTCCATTTGGACGATGGACATGGGGTTGGCCATTGCTATAGAAACTGTTATTCGAGCTGTTATTTCTATTTCAAATATTATCATATGCTCTATCTCTTGCATAATGATGCTGACACGAGGCATGGTTGAAACTGCTATGAAAATGTTCGGGTGCTTGGCTACAATAGATTGACCTCTACAGATCGCAGGGTGGTATGTATAGGAGGTGGGAATCCTTATGATTGTTTATGATCTCTACAGATCCCAGGGTGGCATGTATTGGAGATGGAAATTTCTGTGATCTGTAGAGTCATGAAAATCTCCTGTGAGAAGAAGAGGCCAGACCTTGGGAAAGAAGATGTTTGCCTGCCTAGGCTGAGCGATAAGGAGCAGGGATGCAGCTGCTCAGCCCGGTTCACAGGCAGCCCCCCTGGAAACTTGTTGAAGCCGGCCGCTCGGCTGGGCTTGTAGCCAGCTTAACCGCAGACATCCTCCAAACTAGCTTTGGAGACCAAACACCCGGAAATGAGGAAGAAGAGGAGGAAGGCAGGACCCTCGAATTGAGGGCTGGGACCCCCATCTGGTATGCGTGCCTGCGCACCCAGTGGGGGAGAGTTGGGCAACTAGAGGCAGAGTTTTGTCTGCCCCCCGGCCTGCCTCCTGGGTCAGACTGACCCTACGTGCCAGGATGCACCGGGCATAGAGAGGACAGTGCAGAGAGAGCACGGGGGTGGGGGGAGAAGAAACTCCTAACTCTGAGGCCTACGCTGTCTCCGCGAGAGCCGGTCAGCAACTCTCTCTCTCTGATCTGCCAGCTCGAGAGGATCTTCGGGTCCAGATCGGCAGGTATCACCTCGTGAGTAGTTATCCATACTTTGCTGCTTTTATATGCTTTCACCTGAATAAATGCTTGATGTAGTCACCTCGTTCTGGCTGATTATTGCCGAATCCCAAGCCCATCCGAAACAAGGAGCCATCCCAGTGTTTGTAGCACATGAAGAATGTGGGAAACTGAGAAACCGTGAGAAACTGTGGGAAGCTGTGGGAACGGTGAAAGTTAGGAGTGAGAAACTGTGAAAGTTAGGAATAACAGATTAGCAGATAGAGAAACCTAGAACACAGGCTGGACACACCGATCTCTGGTTGTTTACCTGTTGTCTGTTAGCAGGATTGGACCCAGATAGCCATAGAGTCAAGTGATTGGCTGAAGGCAGGGGGAGGGCGCATGTGGACACTGTATGCTCACATACTCGGAGAATATATATGTTTGCTCTGATGCTCAATAAAATGGTTTCTGGTCCTAAACCTTGAGCCCCTGCTCCTTTCGATGACTCCCACAGAAGAAAATTCATTATTTAGCATCCTAAAGGATTCATTGTTCATCTACAATAAAAGTTACAATATGAAACCCAAAACTTTGCTAAGTGTTGCTGCTCAGTGCAATTTTTTTGTTGTTGTTGCTTTGGATTGGATTTGGCATCTACTTTTCTGAGTTACAAGGTTGATATACAGATGCATTTTTAATGAAATGATTTCTGCATTTCAGTGGAGCAAAAGTACTCACCTTCCATATTTGGGATGTAGCTGTGCATGGCTCACTTTTGTCACTAGGTAGTGTCACTGATGGTTTTTTTTTTAAATTAATCCACTTGGAGTTCATTTTGTTTGTTTCGGTCATCTTTAATTCTTCATCGTATTATTTCTTATACTGCCATTTTTTTTGTCTTCTGTGTAATAGCCCTTGCTTCTCAGCTTCTCTTCCTCATTTATTCCATATTTCAGGCAGATTTCATCCCTTTTCCTTCCCTCTATTTACCTGCTAGTTCCTTCTCTTGATAATTTATCTTTTGCTCATTTTCCCTATGCTTTCCACATGCTTACTTGTTCTCTGTGGAGATTTTGAGCCAGAAAAAAAAAAAATCTCTTAGTACAGTACAGGGTCTGGCAGCAGCCAAAAAGAAATCTGGTTGAAGAATGATGATATTTTGCACATCTGTGCCCTCTTTTCTTGGGGAATTTGGGGGAAAAAGAGGGATGCTGTGAGTTCTGTGCTCCTCATTCTCCACACAATTCTGGATTTATATTGTAACTGAGTTCCTTTTTGGAGGACAACCGGTTAAGTCTTTCCCAGGAACCAGCGTGTCTGGGAGAGTCTCTGTTCTTATTTCTCATCCTGTCTTTGATGCTGTTCTGACAGCCATGTTCTCTTCTTCTGCCAGGCTTCTGCATAGAGAAAAAAAACACAAAACACAGCTAGAAAGGAGGAGGTAAAGAGCCCATTAGTCCTCAGCTCTGGCAAGATGGCACTCTGAGAGAGTCTTTTCTTTGCCCTCATGAATATTGATATTTTGTAATTATTCTTTTTTTGTTGTTGACATGAAGCATTACAGTGCTGTATTATATTTTTCTTATTTCATTAACATATATTTCTTCAAAGTTTGTTTATATTCTAATTTGATGCACAGACATACAATTTATTATATCAGCGGAGGAAAAAAGAAGTGTCTTGTTTTGGAACCATTTGTAGAAAGAACAAAACACAAATCTTTCGATCCATGTGTTGACATTGTAAGGATGAAAATGCAGACTGAGAAGGAACCTGTAATTAGAGGAAATTATAAAGCTATAAAATAAAACAAGAAAACATTTGCTAAAGCTAATGAACTCATGGATTGAACTATCTCCCTTCTGTAAGGCAATCTCTCATTCCCTCAATCTTCCATAGTCCTGAATGATTACAGTTCATTTTCCCTGCTATCATCATATTCATTTCTCATCCTTAAAAGTTGTAGGAATTCTAGAGTAATCTAAGGCATAGTTCTAAAGTCAGTTCAACAAAGTGGTGTGTTAGGAAACTTTTCAATAGAACTTACCCAAGCTTGTTCAGCTCCCTTCTCTAGCACACCTCCTGTGCCTTCTAAAACATTATCACCACCTGTCAAAGCTGGCATGAAATAGCTTGCAAGGTTTTTGTGTTGATTTTAAGGAATTAGAAGCACTTGGCATGTTATTTATTCAGAGCTTATCTACAGCAAAATATATGGTTACTAGTAGCTCCAGAATGCTTCCTGAATAGGTTTTAAGGATGGGTAGCTGAGGTACTACAGTGTCATCTATTGTCTATACTATCCATCACACAGGACCTTAAATAATTAGGATCACTGTGGAATATGTTAAATTCAGTTAATTAAGACTAGCAGAATCACCTTGATGATGGATAATGACAAGCCTAACACAATGACAATTGCCTGCTTATTGCTCCTTTGAAATACAAGCTTGTAATTTATGGGGAATTTTGTTTTGCTCCGATTTTTGAAAATGCAAAGAATGACCAAACCAGTGTGCTGCCAAAGGTACCAGGAGCAAACTACTCAGGTGAGTGCATTATTACAATATACTGAAGCCTCACTGCAGTTGCATTGCATTGCTGTTTCTCAGTATTTGACCACTGCAGATCATAATTCACTCTGGAGCCTGAGGAAGATGTGACCACATTACAGAAGATCATCGTTAGCATGGACACACCACAGAGTTGTTGCTTTGATGGTAGAAAAGATGATGTTTGGGCAAATACAAATCATAACTATTTTCATCTGAAGTGATTTTTCCTCTAAGTCAATTTTACAGTTTTGTTGCATCTTAATTTGCATCTCACGCTGAGTTTGTATCAATTTGTATCAATTTGAAAGCCAGAACAAAAGGATGGGGATGAAGAAGAGTAGATATGTTCCACTTTTCACACACTTTCTGTGTAATGAATCTTACAGTTTTTGTCTGATTTAGGGGTTGCAGAGAACAGAAGTCTCCAGAAAAATACTCAGATTGTAAAATATTCAAGACAATTAGCAGTGTGAAATGATTCAAACCAAGCATGGCTACCAGGCCCTTGCTTTTCTTTCTTACAAAACCTTCTTTAGCCACAGTTTTCTTTTGTTGCTCCTGGCTTCCTCAAATCAGAAAAGCCTAGTTTCTGCAATGCACCCATGTAAACAGGAGCCATTGATACTATTGCTGTTACTGAGTAATTTGTGGTCTTGTATTTAATTGACTGCAATACTTTGAGTGGCTTTCTTGCTAAGAACAAAAGGTACTCATTTTTTGTCATGCTCGCTATTTCATTATAACTTTCTTTCCTATCCTTGAATCTTTTGCTTCAAGGAAATTAACACCCTTCAGTTTCCACCTCCAGAGAAAATGAAATAAACACTCATAATAGTGCTCATATATTCTTTTGAAGGCCAACAGCAAAAAAGAAAATGAACAGTCATGACACACACTGCAAATTAATAACGGTCTTCCGTAGTGTTTTCCAGTTCAGTATTTTTCCAGAGATCCTCATTTGCTTAATGCTTGTCAGCCAAATGCTAATCGTTCAGATGAGTTTCTGTCCAAAGCCATGCTGTACCTACTATCCTTTAACCACTTACTTCCTGCCTCCAAAGCCTACTTATATGATTCAAGATGGTTATTTAAAATGATGACAGGTCACCTGGTGACTACAGAAGGACTAAGAGCTTTGGACACCAAAGCCCTCTGTTCACAGTGTAGCTCAGACCCTGCCCAGATCTTGAGTGTTTTTAATTTATGACCCCAAGATTGTCCCATTTATATTCTCCCATATTGGTCTGGGATAACCATAATGATCTTTCAGTGTTTGTCTTCTTTCACTCCCTGGAAGACTGCTCACTAGCTGAACTGATGAAGTCTGGGATTATGGTCAGCTCTGCCCTGAAATTAGACTTGTGTCTAAATAGAACAGTGAAAGGATACTTTTGCAAAACAATCCCTTTTATGTATTAGATATACAAAACTAGAATTTGTTTTATCCTAATTTATTTGTTTTATCCTAATAGAGAAATATTATCTCTCTCTTGTACATCTTTACACCTCAAACTTCCACATCTTCCTTCTTTTCATGAAGGACATCCTAATGGTCACAGGAACGTTTACTGCAGATTTGCAGTTTCTCCACATAATAATTTTTCACATGTTGTAAGTCTATATTCATCGCCACTCAAAAGCATATGAGGTTTTGCTCTGTTTTGAATGCCACCGTGTCAGAGACATCAATCAAAACCAATAGCATCAATTATGCAGCTGCAGAGCAGTTGGATGGCATCTGCTACAGTAATGGGCCAGAATTTTGATGCATAAGACTGCTGGTTTGCCTGATGCCAATTAATCATGACATTTCTTAATGCATCATATTTTTAAAGGCATAACATAAAGCTAATAAATAGGTTAGCTTCTACTCTTCATTCAGCTGAAGGCAATAAAGACAGTTTGAATTCAAAATGGTATATTGAGAAAATAAATCAGATCATTCAGATTAGTTTTACAAATACAATACACTTCTTTCAGACATATTCTTTTTCATATATTGCTATTAACCATGTCAATATTAATCCCAGGATTCCATGAAGAGCACCTTTAATAGTGGGAAAGAGGAGCACTTTTTTTTTTTTCCCTGAGCTAAACTTACATATGAGAGCAGAATTTGTTCCAGCATATGTACACGAGATTTTTATTTGCTTCTGTAGTTTAAAAGATAAATGCAAAGGCGACTCTTTGTTGCAGCTAAACTTAGCCACTGGCTCATTTACAGTAATCAAATATATTCTGTTTTTGACTTAGCATGTCATAAACTTACAGAATTTTCCACCACAAGATAAAATTAATGCCCATTATTTAAGTGTTTCCAGATAAAAGTAGATAATAAGATAGACAGAAAAATGGCTGTTCTATTTATATATTTTTAAAACATATCATTGAAATCTACAAAGAATATAAAACTTTTGTGCTTGTGACATTACGAATATCCCTATTTGACATGGAATTCCCATTATAAAAGGTAGCTAACTTGGTACTGAAAATGGTACAGTTGATAGCATATAATTTTACAATCTAGTGCAAACTTTTCCTTTCATCCTGGCGTGAGTTAGCTTTGTTGGTACTTGATAAATTTTCTTTAGAACTATATCAGGTATCTTCCTGTTTCATTTTAAATGACTTGATTTCTGCATACTTTTGGTCACGTTTCTGGTCATTGTCAGAGATGAAATACTTGACTGACTGTACTGTTTGTCTGATGAAGAATTTCAATGTAAAATCAGTTTTAATATGAAGATAACCCACAAATATTTTTATTCTGTTAATGTAAAGGTGTGCTAAAATTCTGTTAAACTGAAAATTTATTTTCATTTGCATATTTCAAGACCCTTGATAATATTTTATTTCAAAAGGAAATATTTTCCAATATTCTGAAAGCATAGCAGCTTCAATGGCAATACTAATAATGAAAATAAAAACAATCTCACACTGAGAGGAGCATATCTAAGCAAGAATGGTAGACAGTGGCTAGCAATTTTATTCAGCTTTTGCTGGCAACCTCAGAGCGCAGATGCTAAGCACTAGAAAATGTTTCTTCCAACAGCAGCATCTGGTACTTTGGGAGACTCCATAAGCAATTTTGTCTTACAATTTTAAAGCTGCTTCTGGGTCTATTACATGGTTAATCTGATGGGCTGACTTGTCCTCCTGGATGACATATGCCAGCAGCTAGAGATGCAGTGAACTGTTTGCCCATTATACTTGCATTAAAAAGCCAGACTAAAAAATCTGCTGAAAATGGTGCACTTCTTTAGTACAGCTCACCAATTAGACTTGTGACGATGAGTGACCTACCTTAAAATAGTTCCAAAGAGCTGCCAGGAAATATCAAAGAGCAATGACAGTCAGGGTTGGCAGAGACCATGCAAACCAGGTAATGTTTCAAATGAGGTCACTGCATACTTAGTACATCCTGAAAGCAATTTTTTTCCTTCAGAGTGCATGAAAGTAGCTTCAGATAGGCAAGGAACTATATCGAATGAAATAGAAAAAGATGGGAAATGTGTATTTCTTACTTTTTAGAATAATTCTAGGAAATACTGGTGGATATCATAACAAATTGTGTGCTAGGTTTGTTAATACAAAGCTCATAAAGACCACATTTTACTGAATTTCCAACTTGCTTATGTTCTTTACCGATCTGCGTACGTCAAATTAGAATAGCAAAAAGATGCAGAATTGACATTGCAAATAATCTGAGAGAGTGGATATATGAGGTGTGCTGCAGTAAGAAGGCATGTGGGATGAAGTGCAATGCACATTTTATTTTGTGTGTGTTTTAATACATCTAAACTATTGGGGGAGTTTTGCAGTATCACCAGTTTCCATAAATATTTCTTGAAAAGAAAGAACTCAAAGAGTTAAAAGCCCTTGTGAATTCCTAACAGAAGTACTCTCTGCACAACTAATACCTTCCAAGAGTCATTAAAAATAGAAGGTGAACCCCCAAAATAGGAAGAACTGTAATAAAAGGCATTATTACCCTATTCTGTATCTAAATATGGCAAACTTTGAAGAATTTCTTGCCATTACAGGCAGACCATCTTGTCTGGCCAGATGAAGGTCAGTTTATATTTTCAGAAATATGTCATTCTCCTCAAGCAAAAAAAAAAAAAAAAAAAGAAGAAAAAAAAAGAGAGAGAGAGAGAGAGAGGAAAAAAAAAGAGGAGTTTTTTGCATCTAGAAAAAGCCAGATATGCTGAAAAGCTGTGGAATTAATTCTACTACTACTGACATTAAAATATCTAAATTGTGTCGCTGTTGTGAGGAAAAGACGAAATCCTATATTCTGTGCAGTCTTGATTCAATATTTCTTTGACATTAGGAGAGATTTTTTTTTCTAAGATCGGTTACAACTAGAAGTTCTGATATCACCAACCTCAATATGATTTTTTTCTTCACAATAAATTAAGACTTTTATCCAGCTAAGTGTCTAGTAAAAGGTTTCTGAAATGAACCTGAATTGCTGACTGCCTATTCTTCATGACTATAGGATACTTAAGGTCTACCTATTCCTAACTGAGCAGAAGGCATTGCGGCGTGACACAAAAATTGTTCTCAGCTGTATTCAGATTATCAGACCATTAACTACCACATGTTCATTACACTGGGCATTTCCCACTGCGAAGCTTTATGCTTATATTAACTTGAAGCATTTTAGCATAGTCATTTTAGATTATGTGCCAGGCCATAACAATCAGCAACAAAGGTGAAAGTTTACCAACATTCATTTAAAATAAAAATGATCCAAGACATAAAATGAAAAATGAAATAGAAAACCCACTAAGGAGCTATGTGACTAACAGAAGTAATGAAGAACATTTTCCTTCATCTTACTGTCTTATGGTTGCATTAACCCCATGGCTAAAAAGTGCAGGGTCTGATCAAAATTCTTTTCATGTCTGGAGTTCTGGGGTCTTTCTCCCCCGTGGGTTCCCTAGTGTTTAATAATACAGCTGAGTTCGTGCTGTATGTAGTCATCAGTAGATGCCCTAATTTGAATTGCTATATCACTTAGATTCCTATTTTCACAATCATAGAATTGTTAAGGTTGGAAGGGACCTCTAGAGGTCATCTAGTCCAACCCACCTGCACACGCAGGGTGACCTAGATCACGTGGCACAGGAGTGTGTCTAAGCGGGTTTTGAAGATCTCCAGAGAAGGAGACTCCACAACCTTTATGGGCAGCCTGTTCCAGTGCTCCATCACCCTCACTGTTAAGAATTTTTTCCTTAACTTCCTGTGGAACTTTTGGTGTTTCAGTTTGTGGCCATTTCCTCTAGTTCTGTCAGTGGCCACCACTGAAAAGAGGCCAGCACCATCCTCCTCACTCCTTGAGGTATTTGCATACACTGATCAGGTCCCCTCTCAGCCTTCTCTTCTCCAGGCTGAACAGGCCCAGCTCCCTCAGCCTCTCCTCATAGGGCAGATGTTCCAGGCCCCTGATCATCCTTGTAGCCCTGCGCTGGACTCTCTCCAGCAGCTCCACATCCCTCTTGTACTGTGGAGCCCAGAACTGGACACAATACTCCAGATGCGGCCTCACCAGGGCTGAGTAGAGGGGCAGGATCACCTCCCTCGACCTGCTGGAGACGCTCTTCTTAATGCACCCCAGGATCCCATTGGCCTTCTTGGCCACGAGGGCACACTGCTGCCTCATGGTCAACTTGTCATCCACCATGACACCCAGATCTTTCTCTGCAGAGCTGCTCTCCAGAAGGTCAGTCCCCAGCCTGTACTGGTGTCTGGGGTTATTCCTCCCCAGGTGCAGGACCTTGCACTTGGCCTTGTTGAATTCATAAGTTTTTTCACCGCCCAGTTGTCCAGTCTGTCCAGGTCCCTCTGGATGGCAGCGCAGCCCTCTGGGGTATCAGCTGCTCCTCCCAGTTTCCTATCATCAGCAAACTTGCTGAGGGAGCACTCTGTGCCTTCAGCCAGGTCATTGATGAATAAATTGAATGGGACTGGACCGAGGACTGACCCCTGGGTGTTCCAGATGAGCTCGGGATTCGGCAATAATCACGCAGAACAAGGTGACTACATCGAGCATTTATTCAGGTGAAAGCACATAAAAGAAGCAAAGTATGGATAACTACTCACGAGGTGATACCTGCCGGCAGGACACTGGACCCAAACATCGTCTCGAGTTGGCAGATCAGAGAGAGAGTTGCTGACCAGCTCCCGCGGAGACAGCGTAGGCCTCAGAGTTTGGAATTTCTCTCCCCGCCCCCACTCTCTCTGCACTGTCCTCTCTATGCCCGGTGCATCCTGGCACGTAGGGTCAGTCTGACCCAGGAGGCAGGCCGGGGGGTGGACAAACTCTGCCTTCAGCTGCTCAACTCTCCCCCCTGGGTGTGCAGGCATGCATACCAGTTGGGGGTCCCAGCCCTCAATTCAAGGGTCCTCCTTCCTCCTCTTCTTCCTCATTTCCGGGTGTTTGGCCTCCAAAGCTAGTTTGGAGGACATCTGCGGTTAAGCTGGCTACAAGCCCAGCCGAGCGGATAGCTTCCACTGGTTTTTGGAGGAGGCTGCCTACTGGGCTGAGCAGCTGCCTCCATGCTCCTTATTGCTCAGCCTAGGCAGGCAAAAAGCTTATTTCTCAGGGTCTGGCCTCTGCTTCCTTCGGGGGATTTTTATGACTCTACAGATTATAGAAAATTCTATCTCCAGTACACTGGGGGACACCTCTAGCTACAGGCCTCCAAATAGACTCTGCACTACTGATCACCACCCTCTGGGCTCTGGCATCCAGCCAGTTCTCAATCCACCTCAGCGTCTGTTGCAGGTAGTTAGGTCCGGCGGCCGGAAGATGTCGTGCTGTACGGAAAGATAGAGCCCCTAATAGCCAATAGTGTTAGTTTATGATGTAAGCAGACGGATGTGACGTTGTAAACCTTGGCTATATAACACCTTGTTACCCATCAATAAAGGCCATTTTGTCGTCCATCACATTGGTGTCAACTAGTTAATGGACCGAATGGCTTGGGGGTGGTTTTGAACCGGGTCGCTGCGCTGTTAGAACGGCAACAAGTGGTGCCGAAACCCGGGAACGTCATCGCCTGGATGAGCGAGCAGCGTGAGCAGCAGCCAGAGGAAGTGGACCACCCCGGCGAAGGGGACACTACCGAATCAACAAGGAGGATGGAAGCCCTCATAAAGGTCGTATCGCAATTACATAAGTACTGGGGGATTGATTGTAAGCCAAAAGATTTTACTCTTGCAGTTACAAGGCTTTTGAAAATTAAGGCTATAGACCAGCCGGTGGATATTCTCCACCCTGAACTGTGGGACAAATGTACTATGGCATTAGCTGAGGAGACAATGTTCTCAGGTTGTGGGAAAAACCTTAAGGCGTGGGGAAAAGTTGTACAAGCCTTACAGAAAGCTATGAAAGAGCAGGAGACTTGGGTAGCAGTAAAAGACTGTTTAATGACCACGTCCAAAGTGGGAATCGGGACAACTGCACAGACTTTGGACCCCCCAGATGATGGCAATTCTACTGAGCCTAAAGGTCAGCAAGAGGGTGAAACATCCCCTCCATCCCCGAACCCCCCCCCACTTACAGAGGAGCAAAAACAGCCGAAATCTGTTTGGAGCGAGCTAGCCGAGGAAGCTAGAAACATTGAAAAGAAGTCAGAGCATGATGACATCTGGGCCAGGCCACCACCCTATGCCCCTCAAAATGGCGCCGAGCCACAAGGGGAAGGGCGGGGCGAGGGTGCCCCCGGCGCGAGCGAGGCGCCGGAAATCAATGGGAGTGACCGGACACCTGAGGGCGGCCCGAGGGAGGGGCCGAGAGCAAGCCGGAGGGAGGGGCGGAGAGCAGACCCGAGGGAGGGGTCGAGAGCAAGTCCGAGTGAGGGACGAAGAGAAGACCCGAGGGAGGGGTCGAGAGCAAGTCCGAGTGAGGGACGGAGAGAAGACCCGAGGGAGGGGTCGAGAGCAAGTCCGAGTGAGGGGCGAAGAGCAGACCCGAGGGAGGGGTCCAGAAGAAGCCCGAGTGAGGGGCGAAGAGCAGACCCGAGGGAGGGGTCCAGAAGAAGCCCGAGTGAGGGGCGAAGAGCAGACCCGAGGGAGGGGTCCAGAAGAAGTCCGAGTGAGGAGTGGAGAGAAGACCCGAGCAGTCATTTCAAAGAAAAACCGGGGGGGAAAGAATCGCCTTACACAGACTGGAAGGAAATAAAGATCGCATGTGCCGACTGGGCCCCATCAGCCAAGCTAGCATTCCCGGTTCGGATGGAAGGAGAACAGAGGGTCCACTCGCCGATAAAATCTAAGGACATACAAGCGGTTGTTAAAGCAATTGCAGATAAAGGGATTAATTCTGCCATGGTCTCAACCCTCATAGATGGTATCTTCGGGGGGGACGATATGCTCCCATTCGATATAAAGCAAATTTCTAGGCTGATCTTTGATGGAGCAGGAGTGATCGTTTTCAAACAAGAATGGGAAGACAACTGTATAAAGTATTTGGCCCAAGTAACCGGACCAGATCATCCGCTATACGGTTCCAACCTGCTGCGGTTAATGGGTGCAGATCCAGCAATGATCACCCCCCAGACGCAGGCCCACAGCCTGCGGCCCCATGAAGTTATGGTAACTACTCGTGCGGCCAGAGAAGCCATTAGCACAGCCATTAAAGTTGTCGCCAAATCAACGCCATGGTCCTCAATAAAGCAAAGTGAAAGTGAGAGCTTTACACAATTTGTAGATCGTCTCCAAGCAGCGGTCGACTCTTCATCCCTCCCTACGGAGGCAAAAGGCCCGGTCATAGCAGAATGTTTACGCCAACAATGCAATTTGGCAACCAAAGAAATCTTGCGATCATTACGGACGGGGGCAAGTGTTGCAGACATGATTAAGCATGTTGCAAAGGAAGAGCATTTAACCCCAATTCAGGTGGCTGTTCACGCCGCAGTAACCAACGCAATGGCATGTCAAGATCGACTCAGAGGGCCATGTTGGATCTGCGGCAGGAAAGGACATTTCGCTAGAGAATGCAGATCCAGATTCCAGGGAAACGGGGTGGGGAGAGGGCGCCTGGGCCGTGCACGGCTCTCTCCCACTCAGAACATGAGGCGGCCCAACTATGTCAACCCTGGATGGAGCAAGGCATTCTTGAACCCGCTACCCCCTCGAGCGACCAGCTTAATGGCCCAACCGACGGCGGAGCGAAATCAGCCCCTATCGCAGGAAGAACAAGAACCACCACTTGGGGACGAGACCCCAGAGTGGCCTTAGCAGTGAGATGTGACCACCCACCGGTAGTGTGGGGAACTTGTTCCCTCTCTAATGCTTTTAACGACACCGCTATTAATATCCCCTTTTTAATTGATACCGGCGCAGATGTTACAGTTATTCCGGAGACGAGTTGGCCCTCACGTTGGAAATTGGAAGACGCACCCATGGTGGGTGGAGTCGGCGGATTAACCCGAGCTCGAAAAAGTGTTCAATCGGTAGCAATCACGCTTCACACAGAAAAGGGGCCTGAAAAAACCATCACCCTTTTTCCATATGTTATGGCAGGAGTCCCACCTTTGTTGGGAAGGGACGCTCTGGCTCTATTAAAAGCCAGGGTGACAAATTTACTCTAAGGGCCACTGCCGTACACCCACTTCCACCAATTAAACTGACGTGGAAATCGTCCGACCCAGTGTGGGTCGAGCAGTGGCCCCTATCGAAGCCTCGAATGGATGCCCTTCTAGAGATAATCGACCGCGAATTACAGCGAGGTCATATAGAACCCTCCACCAGCCCGTGGAACACCCCAGTTTTTGTAATACACAAACGAAATGGCAAAGAGTTCCGTCTCCTCCATGATCTACGCGAAGTCAACAAGAGAATCCAACCCATGGGTCCTGTTCAAACGTTATTGCCTATGAACTCTATGATACCGGAAGGACAACCCTGTGCTGTCCTTGATATCAAAGACTGTTTCTTCTCAATACCTCTGCATGAGGAAGACAGGGAGCGGTTTGCTTTTTCTATTGTGTTTCCAAACAGCCAGCGCCCCAACCTACGTTTCCAGTGGAAAGTGTTGCCTCAAGGAATGATCAATTCACCCACTATCTGTCAGATTACGGTGGATCGGGCATTGGCACCAGTCCGACGCAATAATCCGACTGTGACTATTATTCAATACATGGACGATATTTTAATCGCTGCACCATCAGGAAGTCAAGTGGACCAATTGGTGTTAGTAGTTTCAGAAACCCTGAAAACGAACGGATTCGAAATTGCAAGTGCGAAAATCAAAAAGGGACCATGTGTAAGTTTTTTGGGAGTAGGGATCACAAGTTCTTATATAACCCCCCCCAAAATAAAAATCCGTCGAAACATTAAAACACTCCATGATATGCAGCAGTTAGTCGGATCTTTACAGTGGCTCCGCAATATTGTCCTAATCCCTCCTGAAATCATGACCCCCCTGCACGATCTTTTAAAAGGAAAGAGCCCATGGGAACAAAAAACTTTAACAGCAGAGGCAATGGACTCTCTCGACTTCATTGAACGGCAAGTATCATCCAGCACACTTGCCAGGTGGAACCCAAATTTACCACTTGATCTATACGTACACTTTACGGAAGGAGGAGGGGTAGGAGCACTAGCGCAGGGCCCTCCTGAAAAAGCTCAGCCAATACAATGGATAGTCCTAGGAAAACCGTCACGTGCATTTTCTCCGGGAGTCGAGTGTCTTGGCAATCTCATCATGAAAGGCAGAAAACTCGCCTTAAGACACCTAGGCATCGAACCTACCAGGATATACCTGCCCTTCCGCAAACAGCTCCCAACGCAATCAGTAGCGATGTCAGAATATCTGGCTGTAGCTCTCGTCGGATTTGGTGGAGAAATCCGGTACGCCGCAAAACCTCCCTGGACCCAGATGCTGACAATTGTCAACATGGACCTCCCACAGAAAATCATGGACCGACCCCAACAAGGACCAACGGTCTTTACAGACGCATCCTCAGCGACTTCAACAGCAGCGGCAGTATGGCAATCGGGAGGAGAATGGCATTGCATTAAAGTGATCGATCGCACGCTTTCAGCCCAACAGTTAGAAGCGATGGCCGTCGTATTAGCGTGTGGGCTATTCCCAACAGAACACCTCAACATAGTAACTGATTCAATGTTTGTGGCCAAGCTTTGCTTGGCCATGTTGGGGCCTGGCGTGTCAACATCCACGACGGCCCTAATGCTGGAAGAAGCACTTTTTTCTCGAAAGGGCACCATATCAGTCATCCACGTCAATAGCCACAGCCCAATTAAAGGATTTTTCCAAATCGGTAATAATAAAGCAGACGCCGCTGCAAAAAGACTATGGACGCTAAGAGACGCTCGACAGCTACATGAGTCTCTCCATATCGGAGCCAAAGCGTTGGCAAAAAGATGCGAGATTTCAATCACTGACGCGAAACATATAATAGCTACGTGCCCCCACTGTCAGAAAGCACCACTGTGGTCTAGCGGGGTAAACCCCAGAGGTCTTAAACCTTCCGAAGTGTGGCAAACAGATTTTACACTCTGCCAGTTGTTGAAACCTCGAGCGTGGCTAGCGGTGACTGTAGACACATATAGTGGAGTGATCGTAGCCACTCAACACCTTAAAACTGACTCCAAAGCAACCATTCAACATTGGCTAACAGCCATGGCGTGGCTTGGTGTTCCTAATCAGATCAAAACAGACAACGGTCCAAATTTTGTATCTAAATCAGTCCAAGCATTTGCCCTGAGATGGGGTATTACCCTAACACATGGCATCCCATATAATAGCACAGGACAAGCCATAGTAGAACGAGCAAACCAAACTCTGAAGTCTAAATTAGAGGTATTAGCAAATGCAGAGGGCTTTAGCAACGCCATTCCCACAAGAGACCAAACACGTCTACTAGCGACTGCCTTGTTAGCGCTAAATCAATTTCCCAGGGGGGAGGAAGTGAAAAGTCCCACCCAAAAACACTGGGCCACTCGAGCACTAGAAGAAGGCCCACCAGTTATGATTAGAAATGAACTGGGAGAATGGGAACAAGGGTGGAAACTAGTTCTAACAGGGCGAGGGTATGCCGCCGTCAGGAAAGATGGCAGAGTCAAGTGGTGTCCGCTTAAGTCTATTAAACCAGACCTTCAAAATAAAACTAATGAAAATTGTGAGTTTCTGTTCACAGAACCAGATCATCGGGCGCCCCAAGTAACCCGTGCGCCCCAGTGACATACATCCCACCGGAGACTGTGAGTTCCACGCCGACTGAATCCAGAAAACAACAAAACACCCTCCGCAAGAGGGGTCTGCGATGTCTTTGCGTCATCTTAATTCCGGAAGTTATAAGACAAGTAAAGTCACACCAGTCCTTCAAATAGATATTTGAACAGATATATCCACTCAGTGGATATCCACCATACCTTCTTCTTTGTGCCTTATGCTTTTTAATGCCAAAGTTATGATACATAATTTTAACATTGTTATAAGGATAGAATAATATAATAATAAGAATAGTATAGTAAAAATAAGGTAGTAATAATAACAGTAAGTAAGAATAAAATAAGAACAAGTAATTAAAATTAGAATTAGATAAGAAAATAAGTAAGAATAAGATAGTTATATTTTAGCTAATTTTGTTATGCATGGGGGGGGGGGGGAAATGTTGCAGGTAGTTAGGTCCGGCGGCCGGAAGATGTCGTGCTGTACGGAAAGATAGAGCCCCTAATAGCCAATAGTGTTAGTTTATGATGTAAGCAGACGGATGTGACGTTGTAAACCTTGGCTATATAACACCTTGTTACCCATCAATAAAGGCCATTTTGTCGTCCATCACATTGGTGTCAACTAGTTAATGGACCGAATGGCTTGGGGGTGGTTTTGAACCGGGTCGCTGCGCTGTTAGAACGGCAACAAGCGTCCACTCGTCTAATCCACACTTCCGGAGCTTGCCCAGGAGGACGCTGTGAGGGACTGTGTCAAAAGCCTTGCTAAAATCCAGATATATGACGTCCACTGCTCTCCCCTCATCTACCCAGCTGGTCATTCTATCATAGAAGGCTATCAGGTTAGTTAAGCATGATTTCCCCTTGGTGAATCCATGCTGACTACTCTTGAGCACCTTCTTATCCTCCACATGTTTGGAGACAACAGTCAAGATGAGCTGCTCCATGGCTTTTTCAGGGATGGAGGTGAGGCTGACTGGCCTGTAGTTGCCTGGGTCCTCCTTCTTGCCTTTTTTGAAGCCTGGCGTGACATTGGCTTTCTTCCAGTCTTCTGGCACCTCCCCCATTCTCCAGGACCTTTTGGAGATGATGGAGAGCGGCTTAGCAATAACATCCACCAGCTCCCGCAGTACTCTCGGGTGCATCCCATCAGGTCCCATGGATTTGTGGACATCAAGTTTCCCTAGGTGCTTTCTGACCCAATCTTCCTCTACCCAGGGCAAGTCTTCCTCTCTCCAGGCACCTTCCCTGGTTTCTAGGGTCTGGGATTCCAGAGGGCTGCCCTTGCTAAACACCGAAGCAAAGAAGGCATTCAGCAACTCTGCTTTTTCTGTGTCTTTCATAACTAGGGCACCCACGCCATTTATCAGCGGGCCCATGTTTTCCCTAATCTTCCTTTAGCCATTGATATATTTGAAGAAGCTCTTCTTGTTATTTTTAACATCCTTTGCCAGATTTAATTCTAATTGTGCCTTAGCTTTCCTTGTCACATCCCTGCATTCCCTGACAACATTCCTATATTCCTCCCAAGGAGCCTGTTGCTGTTCTTTTTTCCACTTTCTGTATAATGCCTTCTTCTGTTTGAGTTTTGCCAGCAGTTCCTTGCTCATCCACGCAGGCCTCCTGCCCCCTCTGCCTGACTTCTTACCCAAAGGGACACACCGCTCCTGAGCGTGGAGGAAGTGCTCCTTGAATACTGACCAGGTCTCTTGGGCCTCCCTTCCTTCTAGAGCCCTAGCCCATGGGATTCTTCCGAGGAGGTTTCTGAAGAGGCCAAAGTTGGCCCTCCTGAAGTCCATGGTTGCAAGGCTACTTACAGCCCTGCTTCCTCCTCGTTGGATCCTAAACTCAACCAGCTCATGATTACTGCAGCTGAGGCTATCCTCACACAAATTAACTTGTGCATAATTTCTTGATTATTCACAAGTTAGCTCCTGACTGGAGCCGGCTGCAGCATAGCGCCGTTCCCCCTGTGCGCAAAGAAGCAGCAGCAGCAGCTCTGAACCATGCGGCAGGAGACCGACTTTCAGCAATTAGGATGACCTTCAAATTGTCGCTGCACCAGATCATTGAGGGGTTTTGGGGGAATTTGACAATAAGCTGGTGGATTACTGGGTGATACCATGTCAACACCTTGGATAAGCACTCACAAAATAGATGGACATATCTAAAGAAATGATTTCAAACAAACAGCAGCACTTCAGAGCAACAACAGGAAAAAAAAATTAGAGGAGTTCTCTGTGAATCAGTTTCTCAATGTCAACGTACAGCCTTTTATTTACAGGAATATTTATATAACAATAAAAAAGAAGTAATATTGAATATTTATGAACAGTTACTTACAGGAAAGTGCTTGGAAGAATAAAAATTCTGTATTACTACTATCTGCATATTATTATTGTTGTTGTTGTTATTAATAGCAGTATTAATGCAGCAGTCCTTAAGGACAACATAAAAACAAAGCATTAATTGTTCTGGGAACTGTGCACATACAGGGCAGGAATAAAAATCACTCCTTGCCTCCTAATAAAGTACTATTATGCTTAAGGATACTTCAGTAACTTTGGTGTGACTTGCCCAAGAATAATAATCGGTGTTAAAAATGGAACTTCAGAAGATTTGATAGGAATTCTTAGAAATACCATCATAGAGAGAAGGAAAGTCCCAGTATGAGATTTTGCCCATTTGGATTATTCTATGTAGCACAAAAAGCTAAAAGGATGGGGTTTTTTGTTTGTTTGTCTGTTTGTGTTTACCTAAACTTCTATAGGTGGCTAAGTTAGACATTGCATAAGTATGTTGAAGGACAACAGAAGATGTAATGCAGCTGCTGGAGCACCACAGTTAAAGACTGTGTAAATGAATCAAAATCCACATTTCCTCTACTGTATTAAAAGTGTAAAATCTTCAGACTTTATTTCTTAGAACTCTTCTAGCACTAAGAAAAGAGGTAGCTTTTCAGAGATTTTTATATATATTCTGAAGAAAATTAGGTTCTATTTGAAAAGGCTATGAATATTTCAAAAATCAAGCTCCGTCAAATATATTGCTTTGCATATTCTGGACCATATGCATTGTTATTTATGGAAAGAAAAGTTTGTATCACGTCACACCCTCTGTGCATGCCTCAGATATTTGTATAGGAGCTGGGAGTTGTCTTAATCTTTTTTTTTTTTTACATCATTCCTGACAGTTACTGGGGAGAAAAGAAGGACAAACGTGCCTTTCAGGTCACTCAGAAGACATCTGGTAGAGCTGGATGTTGAGAGAGAAGGCAGAAGCCATTGAAAAATTAGGAAAATAATAGAAGCAGCTTCACCTGCACAGTGAACAAGGCCAGGTCTTCCTACTGACTGTGAAATAACTCTGCCTGCTAAATCATAACCATTTGTGATATGCATGGCTATTAAGGAAATAAAATTCTATTTTTAGACTTGTGGCCTGGGGTATGAAGCAGTTGTATGACCTCATGCTGAACTCGTATTCTCCTTCACTATCCCTATTTGCATATGGCATTGGAAACACAGAATCTCTGTAAACTGAAACCTGTGATCTTTATCTTCACTTGGCTTTTTAGAAATACCTAGGATTATTCACCACCCATTTTCTCCCTAGCATTAAAACCCTACATATTTGAAGAAAATGTTAGGTTAAACAATCCAGAATACGGCTGTGGGGTATAATTTTTGTAAAGTGATCGAACCCTTTGGTATCAAGATTTTGCAAATCTAGTTCTTGGGCACTGCAGACTTGAGAAACTCAAGCTATTCTGAGCACTCCTGGAATACTCCAGTTTTTCTACTGATTTGTATACTGTCCATTAGAATGATCCTTTTAATAGAGAGTATTGGGTTTCTAGCAATCAGGAATTTATTGTCTCATTAACTGAAGACTCAGGTCATGATGCTCACTCTCTTCCTCACAGTTTTAATCTCTTACTTGGTGTTACTTTTCTCATATTGCAGGTAATATGCCAGTGTTTACACTGGATGATTAGATGATTTCACTGTAATTCTTTCTTGTATGATCAATATGCCCTGGTCCAAAGGAGGACAAGGAGGCAGGGGAGTCCTGCTGGTGTGAGGCATAGCGCTGGCGATATGCTCTTAGAGGGGCATGGGGACAGTTCAATATTTTAAAGTGACGCTGATTGCCTTGCTGCTAACTCCCTATAGGATCAGCTTTGAGTCCCGCCACTGGTTATACTCACTGAGCCTCACAGCAGGACATGATCCTAATTCCAAGGCAATGAGATCAGCCAGCCGGAAAGTCAGGCGTTATCTCAGTATCCCAGAGAAAGGTCTCAGAGTTAACTGCAGAGCTGCAGCATAGCTGTGACCCTTCAAAAGCACAAACAGTATCCCTTGCACTCTAATTGCAGGGAAAGCTGTTCTGATTTTTTGGCAAAATGAACAAAATTTTAAAGGAGGAAAGACCAGCACCTGAATACATGCAGGAAGATCATGTTCTTAAGCAAAGGCTTCCCTTTTGGTAATGCAGAAAGCTTATCCTGCCCCTCTAATTACACTGTTGCCATGATCACCAGACCTGGAAATAAGGTTACAGGAAATAGGAACTGAGCCTTCATTATGGGGAGCTCATACAACATGCTAACCATGGTTACTTCTCACAGCTGTAACATTAATACTGTTTAGTACCTCAGACAAAAAAATGAACACTGCATCTCCAGTAAGCGCAATCCAAGGTGTGAGCTGCCTGGAGCTAGATCTCTATTTTTATCACAATAACTCACTTTTCGAGCCTAGTCTAAACCAACCTCAATTTATGACTCATTGCCTCCACTGTTGCCTCCAACCCAAACAGAAATCTAGCATCTTGGGCAACTCCGTATGCTACTCCTGCTTCTCACAGATGAACCTAGCTCTTTGCCCTGCAGACATCCCCCATGTGCCAGCTATATATACATTTTCCCCTTGTCGGGAGCCTTGCTTTGTAGCCAATGTACTGTGTCATGACATAGCCCTGTCCTCCAGGACTCTCCATTAGGGCACTGCCTTTGAAGAGTGAATGTCCTTGGCTTTTCTCATGTCCCAGCCCTCCTGGTGACCCCATCTTTTTGAATGCCACAGACTGCTGGGATAACAGATATCAAAGGGACACAAAGTTTGAAACTGGAATATTCTGAGAGAAAGAACATTTGGAGTATAATTTACTTATGATTGTGGCATTCCTTTCATTAAAAAAAAAAAAGTGCTCAAAATATTGATAGTCTTCAGTCAAAAAGGCAGGTTTTCTTACCTATGATTCTTTTGAGAAGTCAACAGTCTGGTGTGCCTCATTTGAGTCTGAGCTGTTAGGACAGATGTACTAAGGCTGGGGCACTTGCACACTCTGCCACCTGGCTTGCTTACAATAACTTTGAGGATGCCACCCTCAAGTACAGAAACAAAAAGCTTAGGACATAACAGCAAGGATGAAGGCTCTCCAGAAAGAGCACAGTAGTCCAAGCCAGGTTATGATAAAATGATGCTTGTTGATTAAGTTAGTTGCCTGCACATTCTGGGACCAAGGCAATGGACATTAGTTTGACTGCTTTTTCACTGAAACATTCATTTTTGCTTAAGCATGAGGCTAAAGAAATTGTAAAAAAGGGTATTTGTCCAGACAATATGATTGCTTCTCAGAAATAATATGTGATACATCCAATACATTAATTCTTGAGGCCCTTAAGTTGTACAAATGAGAAAATAATGATTCTGAACTGCATCTGAAAGGATGGTTCACAGGTTCACTCATGTGAACCAGAAGTATTAAACAGGCTTGTGATTATTTCTTGATACTAGAGTTAGCATACCTATACTTACCTGAAATATATATTACTTGTTCCAGTTTATATTCACACTGTAAGTATCAAAGAACAGATAATAGAGCCCTCCTTGGTATACATGCAGTTACATTTGGTTGAGGAGGTGGAGGAAGATCTTATAAAAAGCTTCAGGCTACATAAATTGGCAGTGTTGCACCTGTAAGTTCAATGAGTAACAAAGCACTTACTTAGACACCAGGAAACTGGGAAGCCTACACAAGGAATTGGAACATTTTGGTGGTTCTCACTCCCTGAATAACTTTTTTATCTTCTTCAGTTTTTGATCTATCAGGACACAATCTGGTGTGCTGTAAACCATGAAAATCTAAGTAGTAAAAAGAGACTGTTCCTTTTTGTTTTTCTTTTGTGTAGTACCACTGAGAAAAGTGGAACTTTCTTTTGTGCATGAAGGGTGAGTGTAAAAAGAAAGAGACAGAATATCTCAAGCAATAATTTTAGGTCTTCACAGATAAATCTAGCCTGTGGTTAATAAATTATGAGAGTATGGATTTAGCACCAATGTCAATGAGCAACTTGTTGTTTCCTATTTTTGCCAGTAAGTCATGACAACAGAAGAGGAGACATAACACGACTTAAGAAAAAGCTTTGAGAAGGGTATAAATAGAAAAAAAAAATCTATCTGTGTAACACAAAAGTAATATCAAAAATCAAGCCTACATAGCAATTATGTACTCGGAGTATAGTAGAAATATATTTATAGAAAGCAGAATGGAAACTTAAATAACAAGACAGTTGTATACACCTTTAGATTTGTACAAATAGGCACTTAAGGCAATTACAAGAATTGGAGGTAATCTGAATGCTGAATTGTGTAATTTAAACATAATCTCTGTATACACATGCCTGTGTAATAATGTTCATTTACTTCAAATATTATAGCTGTGCATTCTTTCTTCTTTTGCTACATGCATACATGTATTTGGGTTAATCCAAATCAAATTACTATATATTATATAGTAATATTAATTATTATATTAATTATAATATACTAATTTTATGGATAATGAATCACTTCCTTCAGGTCATATAAATGTACATGTAAACATCCTAAAAGGAATGCATGTGTTTGGCCAGCAGAACAAAATCTGTATTAAAAGGTGGTTTGTAGAGAAATGGCTTCATATTCAATATAACATTCTTAAAACTATCACGGGCCTATCAGTAAACAATGAAAACTGCATATTTTTCAATGCACATTTTGGGTTTCTCCTTTTCTCCAGTAATTTCAAAGATGGGCTTTAAAAATGATAAAGGTTGGTTATGAAATTCAAAAGTGACCTATGTGGCTTCACTGTTTATATCAGTTCTTTCCTCACTTGAGATGAAAAATACTATTCATGATCAAAGTGCTCCCAGTTGCCTTCAGAGTTAAGCATTTTTACAGACCATTGTGAACTTAAGGGATCCCTTGAGCCTAATTGAGGCTATCAAGGTCTAATAATTATAGAAAAGAGTTTGGAAAACATGAGTGTCATTTTAGTACCAGTAGTGAATTCTGCTCTGTTGTGTGAAGATAATTTTGGTAAAAGCATTACTCTATATAGCGAACGTATGAAATGAAATAACAGTTTGGTTATCTCTACTAAATCTAATTTGAAACATTAAATTCACAAATTTAAATCTACTAGTCCAGTATTATTAGCCACCTAACACTTTTGCTTCATTTTAACTGCTTAGATTAAAACATTTAAATTCAGCCATCAATACAATTTTATCTTGACTAAATAAGAATATATACAAATGTGAAAAAATTTTCACAGTTAAAAAACTTTCATTTTATGACTTTTAGAAGTAATTGTTGAAATTCTGATTCACACATAATTGAATAATTGTGCAAATCTACTTTTTCTCTTCTCTGAAACTGCATGTTTTTAGTAAGTTTCATTGCAGTCTGGAATCTCTCTGTTTAAGTTTCCTTTGTTGAGCTGCAAAGGTATGCAACAGTGAGATTTTATTTGTTCATTTCATGCCTCTCTAGTTTTAGGCAAAGTGTTTCCATCTAACATTTTCCATAGATTTAATGTCCTTGGGAACTTGGACCCTGAGTGCACAGTGACTGAAACCCTCAGCACTGTCTGAAGACAGGATTACCTAGAAATGGTAAGTCTGAATCATGCGATGTCACCGCATGGGAAAAAAAGAAAAGATAAAGCTGTGGCAATTATGAAACGAAGGCAGCAATCTCCGTTAATTTCAAATATTGTTTTTGTCTTGTTAACTTTTCAGTGTGCTTCAAACTTCTGTACTGAATATGAAATCAAAACTACATTTGGGTAGGAAAGAGATTGAGACTTCATTTGCCAGGTAAGGGAGCATGAAAAAACACATTTCTGTATGAAGATTAAGTATTGTAAATTGCTGTAATGCTTGGAACAAAATGTGAATAATGAATTGAAATAGAGGTTTTTTCTCTTGGTGTTTAATAATTCATTCTGAATTTTAAAAAGAGTTATTTCTTCCATTGAAATATATGGGACTACGCTACAACAGAACTCTTGATTTATTATCCTCGCCCTACAGATTTACCAGAAAAATCTTTTACATCAATATAGGTATAAATCGCATTGTATACTGGGAAGGCTCAGGACCAAAACGGAAATGAAACAGCATTGGGGCTTCCTCCTAAAGGAGCTTCACAGGGGCAGTCCCAGCTGCCCTGTCCATGCTCTCACACCAATAGCCAGGTTCCTGCATGATGATGTGCGGAAAATTCATGCATCGCTCAAAACATGCAGAAAATCTGCATTATTTATACAAGCTCCTGCATTGTATTACCACTGATAATGCTGCACAAGAATTTTCTGTCTTGAGTATCAGTGAGGAGAGGAGATTTAGTTACATAATGGTCAGAATCCTGTTATTCCAGCAATCATGCAGATATTTTAGGGATCACTGGAATGTGCATTCAATGGAGAACAAAAAAGGAGGCATTAACAGAAGGATGCTGTAAGTGCACTTTAGTCATGCCATGGACAGGGTTGGCAAATGTGAACCATCAGGACCACCTATAAATGTGATCCTAATCTCATCTGTTTAGCTGTCTGCCCATCTGCTGCAATCTAATGTAGCTTCAGATCAACCCCAAGATTGGCACCTGTATATATAGTCCTTCAAGCGAAAACAACTCCATCCATAACACAGATACCTGTGCTTCCCTTCAACTTCATGCACTCTGAACAGCTCAATGGCAGAAAATCTTCAGAGCTGTTAATATGTGACATATTCTGCCTGTATATGGACCATCTGACACAGTCATGCACGCTGTTTATCTTGTACTGCAAGTAACTGAATGAGAGCTCTGTGAGCAGCATTTGGGTGACCGGTGCAATGAGCCTGCTGCACAATACAGCCACTCGACGAATTAAGCATGTATAAAACGTGTGAATGTTTGTAGGGTGGAAAAGATTTATAGCGAGTGTTAGAATATTATTCAGCTCTATAATATGGCCTTATCTGGAATGTTGATCTGTGCCTGTCAGTCCATCTCAGAGGTACTCGGCACCTGTCCAGTAGCTACACATAAGGATTATGCTGAAATTTGACTGCTCTGTGTTGTCCATGCCCTGTGCCCTTTATGCAAATGAAGTACTACAGTATATGTATAGCACTGTATAGTATATATACATATATATGTACATTTATACACATATACAAACATATATGCTTTTTCAAACTAGAAAAATAAAGTGACAACAATTCTCTCTTGGATGCTATGTAAAAAGTAGTCATGGCATGATGATTCGTAAGACATCTGGGCACAAGGAAGCTGGTGAGGCTTTTGAAGAAGCTGTATGTCCATGGGCTACCTTTTGAAACCATAGTTTGAGACAGTGGTTTTGTATCATAGGCCCTCACTGGCAATAACAATGTAAAGTCTTCCTGGCTTTATGTATATACATTTATTTATTTGTTTGTTTGTTTATTTATTTATTATTTTTAACTGGATCAATTTCTGTATCATGGTTCATGACCATATAAACAGTGACGGCAGAACTGTTAGAACTTACGGAAAATTGTGGAAGCCTGTTGAATATTCACTTTAATATCACACTATATTTTCAACCCCGTATCTGAGATTTAAATGGTGTGCAGTTGCCTTCAGTGTGACCTACAAAGTTCACATTTATTTCATGGAACCCAGATTGTCATCTTTCAAAATCAGAGTTTCAGGCTTCATGTTCTTTTAAATGAAGAAATATGTGAACACAAACACAAGCACAGATATTTCAAACAAAGAATTATCTTGAAATAAATTAAGATTAGCATCTCAATACCTGTTTCCTTATATAATATTTGTACAAATGCTAATGTATATTTAGTACTTTGTGGCCAGAATTAGCATTAAAATGATTTATGCACTTCTCAAAGGATGTTTTCATCATAAGGATTTAAATTATTTTAATGAAATCTTCCTCAATAGGTGTGGGAGTCATCGGAAGGAGCAGGGGCTTAAGGTTTAGGACCAGAAGCCATTTTATTGAGCATCAGACCAAACTTATATATTCTCCGAGTATGTGAGCATACACTGTCCACGCGCTGTCCACGTGCTCCCTCCCCCTGCCTCCAGCCTATTCCTTGACTCTATGGCTATCTGGGTCCAATCCTGCTACCGGCCAGTAGATAACCAACCAGAGACTGGCACGTCCAGCCTGTGTTTTAGGTTTCTCTATCTGCTAATCTGTTATTCCTAACTTTCACAGTTTCTCACTCCTAACTTTCATCCTTCCCACAGCTTCCCACAGTTTCTCACGGTTTCTCAGTTTCCCACAAATAGGAATCTCTTTCAGCTCCAGAAAATGGTTCCTAACAGCTTATACTGTGCTGAATATAATTGGGAATATGTTTCATATATTTTAAGTGTCTCCATAACGATTTAAAAAAAAAACAACAAAGGCATTGGGAGTTATTTTCAGTTTTTCCTTATTTTCCTGATTAATCTCAGAATGGACCAAATTGTATAAATTATTCTTCCTCTTCACAGAAATAATAAAAAAAAGAATCTCTTGCTTTCTTGCTATTTGTTGAAGAGGAATAAACAAATGGAAAGTTTTGAAGTGTCACTGAGTGCTAGAGTCTCAAATTCAGAAGGTGATCGATTTTCTTGTATTACCACTACAAAATTTCAGTGTTGTCAGGTGAATCACGGGGCTGCACCATTCTATTTTCTCTCTCTCTTTTTTTTTTTTTTTTTTGTTATGTAGGCAGCTAGTTTTTAGCTTTCAGAGCAGGCAGTTCCCAAGAGTGGGTGTTAAGGAACGGGGCTGCTCTCTCGGCCGCTCCAACTGTAGTCGAGTTAGTTCAGTGCCACGCTCGGCCGTTAAGCATGGCTGAGGCCTTGGGAAGTCCCCTTTATGCCCTGCTGATGCATGGGCAAAAGGGGTATCACGCATTTTGATGTCACCACAAAACAGGGAGAGTAGGAAATAGTCTGTGTTTCCCTGAATGCAGACACTGCTGTTGTTCACTATGTTATGCTGCATATATACTTTGTCTTTATTTCCCTATACTCACCTGTAGAGGCCTAATCTAGAATCTGACCCTATGTAATTGAATGATAAATTAATTCAATTATAGTGACTACAAAAATGAAGGATGTAACCAAAGGAGAATAATTACTGTATTTCAAATAAATAAATTATTATCTTAAATATATAAAACACAGCTTGACATGACAGTAACCTCTGGGACACCCTCATCTTTTATCTTCATTTTTTCTTTATGGCCATTTGTATTTCTTTCTGGTTCTTGTCTGTCAATAATTATACACATTTCACTGAATTTTAAGTTGCTCTTTCTGTCTGACACTGCTATTTATTAAATATTTCTAGATACATCATCTTCTAAACTTCACATGCTTGAACAAGCTATAAATATTTAGATGTTTTTCCTTACATTCTTAAACACTCTTTTGTACATCTATGAACCAACTTACATCATTTGTCACTTTTTTTTTTAAAACAAGCTTCTAGGAAGTGAAGACAAAATTTCAGTATAGCTGAACTAGCCATAGCCATAGCCATCATTATTTTTCCTCAACTATATGATATATTTTTAAGTACACATCTGCATCATTTTTATGTTTTAAGTAATTAGTTAATTTTCTTTAATAAAGAAAGTTTAGGGTAAGGACCTTCCTCTTCTGTACTTCAGTCTGTTTTTTTTTTACATTAAGAGCAGAGGCTTGGTGCAATCCCAACTTGATCACTTTACCTTTTTAAAGTCTGAGTCTCTTTGTAATCAATATCCCATAAACAGTCTTACTTACTTACTTCAAAATTTTTTTTGAAGTTAAACTGTTTGAGACACAATATCAAACCCTAAAATTATTGTACTGTATATGAATTCTGTATCTATGTATAGTTTTATGAGTGAAACTGATATAAAAATTACAGCAAAAGGAAATTGAGCAGAATTAGAGGTAGAGAGTGGAAAAGACAGAGGAGAAAGGCACAAAGGATTATAAGAATAAAATAAGAGGAAAGTCAGTAGAATAATAAAAATTAACATGAAAAACATGGGAAAAAGTGATGTTCTGCCAGGAATAAAGGAAAGGCTATAACAGAATACAGGTGAAGGGAAGAAAAGGGAGGATAAAAAGAAGGCTGTTCAGGAATAAGGCTAAACAAAAAAGGAAAGAGAATGGGAGATATAAAGAAAAAAGCTCCGCCAGGAAAGGGGGATTTGGTACTGAGCACACAGTGAAGCCCTGACTTGGTCTTTTTTCACAGCACTCAAGATGGAGCATCACCTGTCCTTGAGGATTCTTTGACTGGACAGAGTAAACAGCTTAATACATGGGGGACACGGGGCTGGGGCTACGTGCCCCAAGCAAAGCATCCGAATCATGGCACACTGCTCACTATAGAGGAATGGTTAGAGAGCCACGGACGTGGCTGTCCAGCAGGCCTGCTCAATCCGGGCTTTCAGGTTTCAGTGAAAGAACAAAGGGACTGCTAACTGGGAGATAAGGAAGTAGACCAAGGTCAGGGGGAATAAAAGAGCTGTTGAACTAAAAGGATGAGCTAAACAAGTAAGGGGGGCTGTAAGGGTCTTAGTTAGATCATTGTCTACCAATTAGGAGCCTGTGTAATTACATCACTAACTGCTAGAATCATATAAATGTACTGCATGTAAGCTAATAAACAAAGTCAGTTCCAGCTTCTATGAAGTTGCTGTCTGGCATTCCTGACCCGCTCCAAGCTGCAACAAGTGGCACCCGAACAGGGACCCGAGCGAGAGGTACGAGTGCAGCCGAGTGATCCGACCAAGAAGGTGGACCGGAGCGGGTAAGCCGGCCATGATCGCACGCACAGATAGACAGCGTTTGGGTCGGGCTAGAAGCAGGAACCCCGGTGTACGTACGCATGGAGCGAGAAGGTGCTGTGCAACTGCTGCTGGACTTATTAGTAAAAAGGGAGGCAGGAGTGAGCACGAAGAAGCTGTATGAGCTGATTAAGTAGACGAGAGAGAAGGGCCACTTAAAAGAGCCGCAGCTTGTTTTCAGCGTGACGGAGTGGCGTGAGATAGGGGACTCACTATGGGAAGCCACTCTGGAGGGCAGCAAAACTGCCAAAAAGTTGGGTCATACCTGGCATGAAGTGATGAATCAACTAAAGGCCATGCAGGCTGAAAAGAAGATGGCAGCAGCGGCAACGCAGATGCTGCAAGGGGAGGAACCGCCCCCCGAGGTCTCCCTTGCGGCGCGAGCCGCACCTGGCCGAGGGGCTAATGCTACCCCAAAGAGCTCCGCAAGGGAGCTGCTTGACAGCGTTACCGGAGGAGGACCGTCACAATCCCATCGCCTGTCAGAGCCGCCGCCGCCTCTGCTGGAACCTGCATCTGCTGGATCAGCTCCGACTCCCGAGTCGCCAGTACAGCCTATGGCGCCACCGCCCCCGGCGTGGACAGCTGGGAACAGGCCACAGGAGCAGCCGCCGGAACGGTGCCAGGACCGACCCTCTGATCGACTGTCCCGGGAGGCCCCCAGGGCCCTTGATCGAGTCCAGGCAGCTGGGCCAAAAACATGCGAGGGGTGGTCTGGATCCTCCGGTGGGGGGTCGGGTCCGTAGGTCTCCTCTCGTTGGTCCGGTGTTATTAGAGATGCAATTTTGGAGGGTCAATGGGAGCCGGCCATGAGGGTGGCGTGCCCGGTGACCTTTAAGCCAGATGGCCAAGGGTGGGGAGCGGGCAAGTGGGATCCGTTTGACTGGAAAATTATGAGCCAGGTACGGGATACGGTGGCGCATTGGGGGGTCAAAGGTGAGCCATCCAGACAGATGTTATCCTATATCTTTAATAGTGATTTGCTTCTCCCTAGTGATTGTCAACAGATTGCAAAATTGATTTTGACACGTGGTCAGTTGCTACTGTGGGAAAGACAGTGGGCGGCCCACGCAGCGCGTGAATGTGCCATACCTCGGCCTCAGGGAGATCCGCTGGAGGGATTACGGGTTGAAACGGTGCTGGGTCAGGGGCCGTATGGCAGTATTGACGTGCAAATGCGATTTCCAGCCATCTTGTTAAGGCTGGTGACGCAAACTGCCCTATCGAACTTTATGTCCTTACCTGAGGAGAAGAAAGGCCCTTCCTTTGTGGGAATTAAGCAGGGTATGAACGAGTCCTTTGGCGAATTCGTTGACCGCTTGCTTAAGGCCTTGGAGGAAATGGATACGCTAGATGAGAAAACAAGGAAACTTATGGCTCAATCCTTAGTGGTTGAGAATGCTAATAAGCGCACCAGGGATGTTCTGGTCACTTTGCCACAAGGGGTTTCGCTCGAGGAGATGCTTGAAGAACTTACCCGTCGAGGTGTGGGAAACCCAGGAGCATTTTTAGGGGCTCAGGTAGAGCAGGCATTGCTTGATTCAGCGGCGCAGCAAGCCCAAGCATTTCATGTCTTAGCCGCTGCGCTACAGCCTTTGGTGGGCCTGAGAGGAAACCAAGGAAAGAGGGAAAACGCGAATGGCCCTAAGTGCTTTAGGTGTGGAAGGAGGGGTCATATCCGAAAAAACTGTAGTGAAGGGCGAGTTTGGTGTCCTCGATGCCAGAATAACACCCATGCTAAACTAGAGAAGTGGGAAACACAGTTATTGAGTGCTAGTAAAGAAAAGGCACGGCTGGAGGAAGCTTATGATAACCTTAAAGATGAAATCCTTAGAATGAAGGAAGAGAGCAATAGCATTTCATCCCTTAAAGAGGAGTTCACTCAGCGAATAGCAGATGCTGAAAAGAAACTCCAGCTTGCATGCAAAGAAAGGGATGCAGCTAAAAAGGAAGTAAAGAATGTTAAAGAAGAATTGGAATGTTAAAGAAGAATTGGCTACTAGACTTAATTGTAATGAAACAGCTGAATTACTGAAAGAAAAAGATGAGCAAATGAAAGGATTAATGGAAGAAGGAGAAAAGCTTTCTAAACAGCAGCTGCACAATTCCAACATTATTAAGAAACTAAGAGCAAAGGAGAAAGAGAGAGAAAATACTAACACAAAACAGAACAAAAAGATTAAGGAACTGGAAGAGGAATTGCAGCATTTAAAACAGGTACTTGATGGCAAAGAGGATCTTGAGAACCAGCATCGAGACAGTATTAAACAACTGAACAGTGTTGTAGAGCGACAAGAAAAGGATCTTAATAAGCTCCAGGCAGAGGTAGAAGATCTTGAAGAAAGGAACAGAAGTGTCCAGGCAGCACTTGACAGTGCTTACAAGGAACTTGCAGATCTTCATAAAGCTAATGCCACAAAGGACAGTGAGGCACAAGAGGCAGCCCTAAGTCGGGAAATGAAGGCAAAGGAAGAACTTGGTTTAGCTTTGGAGAAGGCCCAGGATGAGGCACGGCAGCAACAAGAAGCTTTGGCGATTCAGGTGGCAGACCTGCGGCTAGCGCTGCAACGTGCAGAACAGGCAGCAAGAAGAGAGGACTACTTACGGCAGGAAATCAGTGAACTACAACAGAGACTGCAAGAAGAGGAGAGTCGGAACCAAGAACTGAGTCAAAGTGTTACATCTGCTACACGGCCACTGCTCCGGCAGATGGAAAATTTGCAAGCCACGCTGGGAGCGCAAACCTCCTCGTGGGAAAAATTGGAAAAGAATCTTTCTGACAGACTTGGTGAATCTCAAGCCCTTTTGGCAGCAGCTGCCAAAAGAGAATGGGCTGCAACAGAAGAACTTCTTTCTACTAAAGTTCAGATGTCTTCTACTGAATCCCAGAATAGTCTTTTAAGGCAAGAAAATGCTCGTCTCCAGGCTCAACTAGAAGGTGAGAGAAACAGACTGAAGAAAATGGAAAATGAGAACAGTAGATACGAGGTTGAACTGGAAGGTCTCAAAGATGAGTATGCAAAAACCTTTGAGGAGGCAAGAGGGGAAAAGGAATGGTGTAACGAAAATGTTACCCACAATACGGGAACTATCCGGCCTAGGAAGCTTCCCACTGGGTGGTTTTTGATATGTGGGAACCGAGCTTGGGCTGGCATTCCATCCCAGCCTATGGGTGGGCCTTGCACATTTGGTCGCCTTAATATGATTTGGCCACGCAGCCCTCCGGGGAACAGCAAGACCCTGTTAAGGCGATCAAAAAGAGCAGCGAAATCTCTTAGCTCAGAACGTGAGGATAGTGTTGATCTCTGGAGCACTTGGGAGGTTGTAGCAGCGTCCTTCTTCGTCCCCGGGGTATCAGCCGCGCGGGCACACCGAGATATTGAGCGCCTTGCCTGCTAGGCCTTGAAACAAGCGAATGCAACCAGTACTGTGCTTAGTGAATTGTCGTATGATTTGTCTCAGGTACAACATGCAGAGCTGCAAAACTGTGCCGCTATTGATTTCCTGCTTCTTGCTCACGGACATGGGTGTCAGGACTTCGACGGAATATGCTGCATGGACTTGCAAGATCACTCGGCAGCGATACATCGACAACTCCACAACTTGATCAAGCATACGGAGAAAGTAACAAAGGATGTGGGATTTTTTGGTCTAGACGGACTAACGGACTGGTTAGGAATTGGGGGATGGATAAAATCGTTGGTGAAATCGCTGCTAATGTTGTTACTATGGGGACTGTTGCTTGTAGTTGGCTTAATGATTGCTTGGACCTGTTTGTGCGCTTTAATGTCACGTTTGTTAACTGATTTTTCACGCAATCCGAATCTGACACCTCAAGGCTGGCTTGCTTCCCGGGGTCACCTAATCTAAAGAAAAAGGGGGAATTATAGAGGAATGGTTAGAGAGCTGCGGATGTGGCTGTCCAGCAGGCCTGCTCAATCCGGGCTTTCAGGTTTCAGTGAAAGAACAAAGGGACTGCTAACTGGGAGATAAGGAAGTAGACCAAGGTCAGGGGGAATAAAAGAGCTGTTGAACTAAAAGGATGAGCTAAACAAGTAAGGGGGGCTGTAAGGGTCTTTTAGTTAGATCATTGTCTACCAATTAGGAGCCTGTGTAATTACATCACTAACTGCTAGAATCATATAAATGTACTGCATGTAAGCTAATAAACGAAGTCAGTTCCAACTTCTATGAAGTTGCTGTCTGGCATTCCTGACCCGCTCCAAGCTGCAACAGCTCACAAGTGCATTGAGTTTTATTTGCTTTAACAAATAAAATGTTCAGGCTTTCAGTAAGCATGAAGAATGAGTTTACATTTTTCCCATGCATATGTATAGACCTTTAATATGAGCATGTATGCACTACGTGCGGTGAAAATTAGTAACAGAAATATCTGCCTCTGTTA